>NC_142508.1:23302500-23655000 GCF_057876585.1 Rhinolophus sinicus
AAAAAAAGACTTTACATGCTGGGTACTGAATTTTCTATTTAAATATAATTTATTAATATTTATAATAGAACTTTAAGTTATAATTGACTAATTGTAATATTTGATTTAATCCACGAGAACTAGATATTAATCCCCTCGGTGTATTGTGACATCTATTTCTGGGGTGCTTACAACTTTTGCGTTTGCAATTTATATACTGTCTTTGAGAAAACTGAACCATGACTCTGTTTCACCACTGACTTCATGTTATTTTGACATGTTTTTTCATATCTTTGACAGTTACAAACCATCTTTGCCATCTGTGTTTCTGCTGTGGACAGGTAAGAATATGAGCAGCTCATCAGTCATGGGCAAAACCGTCAATCATACCAGGTTTTTAATGTGAAATCAGATTTAACTTCCATTACTTATATCTGCAACATCTTTTACAGGAACCTATGAATGCACTGTAGATTAAAAAGTAATTGGGGGAAAAATAATCATTATAGTACAGGATACGGAATATAGTTAACAACGGTGCAACAAATCTGCATAGTGTCTGGCAGGGTACTAGACTAATCGGGGGACCACTGCATAAATTATATGAATGTCTCACTACTATGCTGTACACCTGAAGCACCTTGTTGTTGAAAACTTGCATTCTAACCAGCTGAGCCATCTGGCCGCCCCTCCAGAAGCTCAGCGAGTGGTAGCTCCTTGTCTTCAATCTAGTTGTGGAGGGCAGAGGGCACAGCTCACTGGCCCGTAGGGGAATCAAACCGGCAACGCTGTTGTTCAGAGCTCGCGCTGTAACCAACTGAGCCATCCAGCCGCCTCATTAGTGGGTTTTAATAGTTAGTAATAACACATTAAATGTTAACCTGTGTGTTTTGCTAGAATAGTGTGGTATGGTTTAAATCAAACTGTCTTCAAAAGAACTGAAGTGTATAAAAGTTATAATTTATAAGGCCTTTGGGTGGATATTTGAAATCACTTTATTGGTTTCTTAAAATAAAATTTTCACATTAATTGTGAATTTTATCTTAATGACACATTTTTCTATGTTTATATGTACAAACAGATAAACAAAGAATTGGCAATTAGAAAAAAAAAAATAACACCCAAGTGTTGTAACTATTTAAAATAGAACAAGAATTCTCTAGATCTTTGTTCTCATCATCTACTTGTATCCATCTAAAGCAAAGCCACTGGTTAATTCCATTAACTTAATGAATCTGGAGGGTCGCTTCATTGAAATGAATCAGTCCAATATTTTTTTTTTTTTAATGGAGTACTTAAGTCTATAAAAATGTTACATTCTTTAACTTCACATAGATACAATCTAAATTTGTATCACAAGTGGCAAAAATAATTTAACAGCTGAATGAATTAAGGGATAAAAACCAAACTTTTTTTTGTATGTGTGAGAAGAAAAATAGTGATGTAGTGTCACTATCGATTGCCTGTATTATTTGGTTTCAAAGTTATCTATGCTTAAAACTTTCTGAATGAGAATTTCTCAAAACATGCTTCAGAATGTGTGTGCACAGTCATTAGAACTTTGTGAGTTGCTCGGGGTAATAGATTAAGATGTAAAAATTGGGTTTCACTAGAAAATTGCTTCATTCATCCACTTTAAAGTAACTTCAAAGACATCTCAAAACTATAATTCTTAGTTGGTTTAGACAGTCTCTAGTTTTCTTGCCTTTATAAAAAAAGGAGGAAAAAAAACCCTTACTAATTTGTTATAATTGATCCTAGCATGCATATATCATCTAGAAATAACCTCATCAACATTCAGAAAAGATTACCTAAATGAACCTGTCTAGTATTGCTCCTTATAATGAAACCCCACATGACTAATGACTTATTAGTGCCATGGGCAATGTATGATTAATTAGTTGATTCTAAAGCAAATTGTTAAGAGTATAATTGCTACCTTTTCCTAATTTCTGAAGGTTAGAAGAAGTTAATGTGATGTTAATGCAGCATGATAGATTCAATGACACCTTTTTGTTTGTTAATTTTTTAAAAGATTTTGAAAATACGACAATATATATTATTTCAATATTTATATTTAATTCTTTAATATCTACTATTTACAACAAAATAAATAACTATATATATTTACAGTATTTCTTGCTTACTATTCTATCTTATTTTTAATCTATATTTTTCATTAATATCCTTAGGAATTTTCGATGTAGATAAAAAATTCTGTACTTGCATTGTGTTTATTGAAATGCATTAATTCTCCCTTATTCTTTTGAAGGTTGGTGTTCTGTTTTGAAAAGTGAATTGAGTCATGGGATTGTTGATCTTCCTAAACACAATCAAGTCTCCATTATTCAATGTCAATGAAGGGAGGCATTGGTATGAATAAATAATACTAATTGGTAATTCACACATCTAGGTTAGGGCAAAGGCAATTTATCTCAGGTTGCTCCAATCATTTGAATAAGAAGGAAGTATAACTGGAGAAATTCCATTTGTGCCAGGTTTGGGAAGCGGTGGGGAGGTGGGGCTTTCATCATATAATACAAATGGCTGGGAGCCTATTGTTGGGGCATAAATGCTCTCAACGATGAACGAGCCTGACATACTAGCCTGACATTTCCAAATAACAGTAATATCCTCTACATACTATCTCCTCACTGAAATCTGAAAGATGGGTACTATTATCTCCATATTACAGTTGAGAACACAACCTCAAAAAGGGCAAACATATTCACACATAGTCTCACTAATGAAACAATAACACCATCAGAATTTAAAGTCACCTGTCTCTGTTGTGTAGACAAAGGGATAGTAATAATTTATCATATTTAAATCATGTAGAAAGCATTCCTGGAATGTATGAATCACCAAGAAAAGAAATATTGTTGATAAGTATATCCCACTACACACTGTATAAGTTACACAACACTTTTTAGATTCATTCATTCGACAATATCAACTAAATATTGTATGATGGACCAAGTGGTGGAGATATCCAGCCAACAAAACTAGTTTCTGCCTTCAAGAAGATCACATAATGGGGGACAGGACAAAACAAAGCACAGTGACATGGGTTTTTGTGCATAAGGTGAAGGAAGATTTGGGGAAAGCCTCCTTGATAAGGTGATTTTTTGGGGGGAAAGAGATGTGAAGAAAATGAGAATGAGCCATAGAGCTCTCCAGGTGAAAAAGGGTTCCACAGAGAAGAAATATAATGCCCTGAGTTGGAGTGTTCTTGCCATGCTCAAGCAATAGTTCAAGGATGGTTGGTAGAGAGGGTGCAAGGGAGTCAGTAGTTAGCAGTTCTGAGAAGTGTGTGTGAGTGTGTGTGTGAGAGAGAGAGAGAGAGAGAGAGAGAGAGAGAGAGAGAGAGAGAGAGAGAGAGAGAGAGAGAGAGAGAGGTGGGGATGCTGAATAATGTGAGGCCTTAGAGAGAGAGCATCTTAGGATTTGGATTTTTCTCTGAAAATTGGGAGACATTTTAAGGTGTGGATAAAGGGGTGATTCGGGTTTTCAAGGACTCACTGGCTCCTGATTGAAGAATTGATACGGGGGACAGAGGCTGAAGTAGGAAATCTGAGTAATATGACTAAATCTGTAATTTGTGAAATGTATGCTTAGCATCTTAAAACATTCTAGAAATCAGTATTTTCAAAGCTACAGTCACCAAATCATCTTGAATGTTGAAACAATTTAGAGCTCATTACGTAGCATATTTTTTAAATCTATGGAGGGTTGTTAAGAGATATGATGTCAAGGATATCAATCACCTTACCCTAGTCAATCTTTGGGAAACTGGCATCTGGTTAAATCGTATAGAATTATTAATGAATAAACTGAGATGAAGTACTTTAAGGACTTTTAGCTAAGGTTGGGCTTGAATTTAGGTCTTGAAGTTCCCCAAACGATGCTTTCCTGGATATTACAAGATTGATAAAGACAAAATTCTGGGAGGCAGTGTTTGATGAGAATTTTGAATCAGGCTATCTGGGTTCAACACCTCTTGCTAATACTTAATAGTTGGTGATCTTGGGCAAAAGAAATACCATTTCTGGTCTCAGTTTCTTCTTCTGTAAAATTAGTAATAGTGCCAATCTCTAAGAGTTTGTTAAACATGAACTTTAACACATGTAGAGTACTTAAAATATTACCTGGCTGGCTCTGGCAGCTAGAACATGCTGTCCTTCACATACTACCCTCCACCTATTTCACTGACAAGGGGGTCTTTCAGGTTAGGAAAGATTCAAGGCCTCTTAGCGTGAACTTTAGTGTTAGTGATGCAAGTCGTAGGGGACTTTGTCACATAGAAAAGCATAACCTTTACACTTCAAATACTAAAGTTCCAAAATGAAAGGAGAGAAATGGACTGGCTTCCCGTAGGGTTTGATGACTAGGTGGTCCAATGTAGGAGAGGGTATTTTCACCACAAAAGCTATCCCACAGTTCCCGCAATTTAGAAAGTGTTTGGCTAGAAGAAAGAACCAAAGCTTATTCTAGGTGGTGTGAAAACATTGAGTTCAATGTATTGTGTACCTTATTGAAATAATTGTGGGAATTATTTTCTTAATTAGAGGTAAAATCCATTTCAAGTACATGACCATAATTGGCAAATATTTTTGCAACTGGATTATTTTATGTTGCATTGAAAGAAACAAAACTAATGCCATTGCAGCAACTTATTATTATGCTAAGGCACACCTGCCATTCCATGCACAAATATAATAAAAGTCAGTAAACAACATAAAAATAAAATAAAATGAGATTTGACAGTTAACAAGCCATCTGACTCCTCTAGTGTGTGGCCAAAAGAGGTGAAAAATTTGATATTTGTGAAGCTCATAAATTGAAGTGATAATTTCAATCTTGGATAAGAGATTATTTTTGAATACCTATCTTTGGATAACTTAATACTTGGTGTATTTTTTTAAATGCACTTTTCATTTTAGAACTGTTTTACATTTACAGAAAAATTGCAAAGAGTGTGGAGAATTCCCTTACACTCTATGCTTTGTTTCCCCTATTAATAACAGCCTATATTAATGTGAAATATTTGTTATAATTAATAAAGCAATATTGTTACCTTATTATTAAAAAAGTCCATAATTTATTCAGATTTCCTTAGTTCTTACCTAACGTTCTGTTTCTGCTCCAGGATCCCATTTAGAACACCACATTACATTCAGTCATCATTTTTCCTTAGACTCATCTTGGTTGTGAGTGTTACCATAATATTTTTATATTATAAACATAATTACAAGTAAAATAAAAATTTTAATCAGTACATCCCTTATGCTGATTTGATAACTTCTTGGTAGAAACATGTCTTTCATGTTTTGACAGTTTATGTCACATGCATATTCACAAATATGTTTTGTTTCTAATATTTTTTCGGTGTCTAGCATTTCACCAGTGTCCAATATTTTATCTAGTATGTATTCGGTGCCAGTACCTGGAAAGAGTGGGGCACAACCTGTCCAGACCTTTCTTTGAAAGGGACTATTGAAGGAAAAAATAAATAACTTCCATGTTGAAAGTGTGCATTTGGAGAAGGGTCAAAGTGGATTCATCTCCTTTGATGGTGATAACACTGGTAGGTGCTGCCAAGTTGGCAGAAAAGAAAATATAATTCCTGTGGCAGAATAGGCTTTCTATAGTTCAGAACAATGATTTTACACAATGTTGAGATCAATTTTTAAAGCAATTTACAGAATCTGGACAACAATTAAAATGGGCATTTTGAAACTTGAGGCATTTGTGGTTTTTCATAGATTTTTACTTTGGCCTTGTTTTATTTATTTCTTTATTTACTTTTAATTTATATTTGATTGAGGTAAAATTGACATATAACATTATACTAGTTTCAGGTGTACAACAGAATGATGTGATATTTGTATGATCACCACTATAAGTCTGGTTAACATCTTTCACCTTTTAGACCATTAGGGAAAGACTATCAGAAAAAGATTGCTCGAACAATCATTTCAGAGGATATAATTTAACTTTTAAAACACCACTTTTCTTTCATCCCACCTTACTGTAAGTAGTGTGTTGAAGCCAGAGGGCAGAATGAACAGAAGAATTATATCAACAGCTTCTTCCTTGAAACCATCTTTCTAGCAAACTCCTTTGATTTTAAAACCTTCAAAACCTATCAACTCACTTTGAATGTTATAAAAAATAATAATTATTTAGAGATTCAGATAATGTTAAATACTTATTTCTGACTGGAAATCTCATGTCCCCAGATAACAGAAATAACTACGATTAAAAAAAAGAAAAAAGCTTTCTAATAGAATGTAATACTATGTAATACTAATAGAATGTAAAGCTTTCTAATCGAATGTGGATATCAGCCAATGACATGATATTCATAATAGAAAAGTACTATTTTAATTATAAGAAACAATTTTTATTGGCTCTAGTAACTATTAAAAATAAATTTTTAAAAAGAGGAAGAAAGCTAATTCTTTCTGGTGATGATTTTTGTTTTTTAATAAAAGACTAATTAAAATCTTGTGAATGTGCCTGAGTTTGCATATAGCTAACAAAAATCTGAATTTCATTAAAATGATCAAAGTAGCAATATAGACTCTTAATACCACTTAGCAACACTAAATAAAGAACGTTTATTAAATTAGGACAATATAGCTTCAAAATAAACTTTCAAATATTTGACATCTATTCCCAATGAGCTTATGTTTATGAAATGCTACTCTGAAAATCAGCTTAAACATAGTATATAATAACAATGTCCTGTTATGTTAAAAATGCTTTTTTATATGTTGTTTAAGTATAATTAATTTGGAATACAAGTGAAAAATATCGAAAACAATACAGTGCCTTGTGTAAGAAAAGAATATATGTGATTCAGGTGGGCGAAATAAGCGAACGGGGTCAAGAGGCAGAAACTTTCAGTTATAAAATATTAACAAAAAATAAATAAATAATGCATGGATATATAATATACAAACAAAATAAGTACTAAGGATGTAATGTACAACCTGATGACTATGGTTAACACTGCGGTATGATATACAGGAAAGATGTTAAGGGAGTAGATCCTAAGAGTTCTCATCACAAGGAGAACTTTTTTTTCTTTTTATTTATTGTATCTATATGAGATGATCGATGTTAACTAAACTTATTGTGGTGATCATTTCACACTATATGTAAATCAAACCATCATGCTGTATACCTTAAACAGTGATGTATGTCAATTATTTCCTAATAAAACTGGAAAAAAATAATGTATTTCTTTATCACAAAAAAGCCCACATAAGAGATGTAGGGCTAATAGGAGTCCTATGTGATAAGGAATCCGGAAGCATTCTATCTTGTTATTCCATAAGATGTAAGCTCCCCTTCTCAAGGTCACCTCATATTTCAAGATAACTGTGCTGGTCATCAGCTATGCATTCCCATCAACAGAGAGGAGGAAAAGGGACATGCGCCTACCCTATGGGAAATTTCTTATCAACTGCACATTCAAGACTTCTGCTTACATCCCATTGGCCAGAGTTCATCTCTTGGTCATATGCAACTGCAGGAAGGCTGAAAGATGTAGTCTTTATTCCATGTGGTCATATGTCCAGCTAAAGGGTAGTGCAGTATCAGTACGGAGGAAGGGGAGGGCAGACGCTCAGTATAACCAGAAGTTTCTGCCACATATGTTAGTACAGAAAAATGAACAGATGTCCCTCTTTTCCACAAATTTGGTAAATAACTATAATCCTATTCATAAAAAGATCTGTTTTAGATCCAACATCTCCATCCTGTCGTGCTTTTTAAGTACCTGCTCTCGAAGAACACGACTAAAGAAAACTATTTTCCTAAAATGTTTAACATAATGTATTAGATGAAGAATGAGGTCCACGATCATGTATGTTCTTACTAAATAATATCAAATAACCTGTTTGAATAAATGTTTAACTGAACTAATTAAGTCAACTGGTTAATTCATTATTATAAAACAATGTATATATAACATGTACACACTCTGGATTTAGTCAGAAATTCCTTCCTTCATTTTTTCTTGTTTGTGGGCTTCCTCAGAAAATGAATAAATAAAATGATCATTATGATTATAATAATAATTAAAGAATTATGCAAATAATGTAGATAAGAAAATTAAAAAGGACTTAACTGATGATTCTATTGTGGAAAATTTTCTCTACAGATAGTTTATCTACAACTAAGAAGTCTCTATTCTGCAAATTATTATCTTTGCATATTTGTATATTAACCCTATATCTAGATTCTATGTTTATGGCTTGGATTTTAATAAACAAATTACGGAATTGTTAATTTTTTTAACTCTATTAGAATCATATTACAGGTTTAAATATTTTCCAGATTACTGAATTAATCAGTACATTTGGTTTCAGTTTGTTTCATAGGTTAAAACAGAAATAAATTTTTGTACATTTGAGTAGTCTTCTGAAATACAATCTCTAAACACCTTTTCTATTATCTTTTACTGAGTTTCTGTACTCTATATATCTTTGCTGTATGCTCTTTCAAATTCCTTTTGGCAAGAGATAGAGCAGAAAGGCACAAAACCATAGAAGTATCTAATCGGTATGCAATCTGTGGCCATAGAACAAAGACAAGCTAATTGGTCCATAAGTGGAATCTCTGATCTTGGCATCATTTAGTATGCTGCTCTAATCCAATTAACCAGCCGCTGTCCTTGTCTGTGTGCTGCTCAAGGGCATGAATCATACTTATTTTTGTGTACCCAGCATCTAGCACATTTCATGGCACATGAATCCAGCTTAATACCATATTTATGGAATAAAACTAGAATCCCATGTTATTCATTTTAAAATATATCTGCTTTCTTCATGTATTTCTTCTTCTGTCTAAAGTATAAGGGAAAAACAATAAAAAAAACAACAGAATTTTGAAAGAGAAGGCGAGATCACCATTTTTCCTTTTGAAGGCTTCGAATCAATAATTAGTTTCCATTATTGAAAGAAAATGTAATATAAAATGAATTTTAAAATTCCTTTAGTAATATCAAAGAAGAAAAAAATTAAAAGAAAATTATTTATTGAGTGTTCTTGATAAGAAAATAGATTTTTAAGGTCAAATGTGTGTTTTTTGTTTTTTCATAGACCTCAAATGAGGAGTAGATATTATAAGGGCAAGTAGCACCCGGACACTGCATGGTGGGTGAAACCAGACATGTATAACCAGGCTGGTCCTTGCGAGCCTACTGTTCTCTATCAGGACTTTTTCCTCATTTATCTGTTGCAGAGACTCTGAGTCCAGAGTTCTTCCCACTACACTAGCTATTCACATATCATTCTAATCTCAACCTGGGTTTAGGCAGGGCCAGTAAACAGATGTGTAAGCTGGCAGAGGTCCAGGGCAAGAGACTTTATTGAAATTTAGATTTTTGATTGATATGATATAATTTGATTTTAGAAAAAACAAAACTACGTTTTTTCGCTGTTTTATGAAACATATGCTGTTTCTCCATATTTTCCTAAATTTTACTATACAAGAATATTGTTTTGGCATAATACAAAAATAAGAACTGATTGAGGTTTTCATAACTATATTTGCAGCTGAATGCTGTACTTCAGCAAACACAAGTTCTATTTCTGTCTTGTTTGTTTCTTTTGTTCCCTGCCCTGAGATTTGTTTTTGAATATTTCTAAGATAGATGTCAAGGAGAAGAAGAAGAGGGAAGACATGTCTTTTATTTCAAAAGTGTGCACATTGTTTTTATCTCAGCCAGCTCATGTTAGTCTCTTTCTGACATATGTTTACCGAATTTCAAAAATAAAATAATAATAAAAAATAATGTTTAGTGATGATAGTCAATGGTAGCTAGCAGAGCAGTTGCTTTATACTTTGTGAGGTTGAATTTATAACTTTAAATACTGCCTGAGCATTTTCACTATGTTTTAAAGTGCGTAAAACACTATCTTTAACTGAAGAAAATATTAACCGGAAGTTGAGACCTTTATTTTAAAACGCTAAAGAACTCTATATCTTGTAATGGGACAATATTTCTCAGTGTGTTATCCAATACCCAGATGCTAACAACATTTAGCCACCTACTCACCTGCTAAAAAAGAGTCTATCAATATTCATGAGTGATCCAGAATTCCACAGGCAGAAGCAGCATTCATCACCGTCTTACCACAGGTACACGACGTGCATCTGTGTAGCGTGATGATAATTAGAAACTAGGCCTTTGGCTGAACTCGAACCTTAGTAATACTTTGCAGAGGTTTCTATAATTTATAGAACCACGCCCTAGTCCCTAATTCAAACATGTATACCAATATTTTTCTAATTTTAACGACAATTGTACCACACTGTCTTTAGTATGGCAGGCTGCCTAGAAACTGTTTCAGTAAATTACACACCAACATGATCTACTCTTTGGATTGTCTCCAGAGCAAAGACTATGATGTATAATTAAAACCAACTAACAATTAACTGCCATCGAATATAACATGAAGGACAAGCATTGTAAATGTAGTTATTTACAATAAGAGGCAACACAAAGGCTTTTTTTCAATGAATAATAAAAATAGACCCATATTCCTGAGGTTATAATTTTAAGGTTTATGGAAAATAATAACGAAACCATAGAAAGCTAACACGTTCTACATTTCACTGTGTTGAAGTAATTTTGTCAGCATAATAAGGAACTGTCTAAGAACTCTAACATTCTATGTATTGCATGTTTTCAACTAAAGAATTATTTTAAGAGACATAGTAATATTACTTTGGCAGCATTATTAGTTATATAAGTGTGGGGGTGTTGAATGAGCCAAAATTGTGTTTTTGTACACTATCATATGTTTGTGCACACCAAAAGAGTTCCTTAATTATTGAGATGTAGCTTTTATATTTAACACCCACTTAAGAATCGGATCCTAAAGATATGAACTAACAAGTTTCTTTCATTATTTATTCTTATATAACCCAGAGGAAAGACATAGGGCAGCAGCTATCTAATTATGACTCTTTTAGAAAGAAGAAAGGAGTAAAAGATTTTTCAATGCTTTTTATACACGGATGCAGAGGTGGATGTGCTGTGAAGCTAATGAACATGCAGAGCCCCTCACTTGCAAGGAAGGGTCCCTTCCAAAGTCCTGAAGTTCATTTTGTATTAATTATTCTGAATTCTATTTCTATAGCTTAACATGGCTTCCTCTCTACCAGCCCCTCCCCATCCCCCACCAAATTCTGCAGGCTTTATACAAAGTGGATCCCGCAATGTGTATGTAGGAAGACCTGGACGTCTTCTTACTGAGTTGGGAGCCTCGGGATTGAGAAGAAACTAAATAGAGAGAATCCTGAAGAATCATGAATGGAATGGTGCACAAGTTTTCATCATCTGCAAAGGTAAATAAAGAAGAGGAACAAAGGACAGAATGCAGAAAGGTGAAGGAAAGAGGGAGAGGACAGGTAAAGGAATGAAAGAGTGAATGAGGGAGGAAGATAGAGGAAAGATCAGAAAGTTTGAAAATCCTATGTGGAAAAGACTGAGTCTTAAGAGTGACTGAAAAGAGTACACAAAAGTCTCACATGCTTTCTTGGCCACAGCTTTCAACACTGTCTCTCACTTTAGAAATAAATTTGTAACCTCAGGTAAAACATAAACTTTGCAATATTAGCATGAATTACTGTTACTTTATCCTGGATGTGCCATTTAATTTTTATATCATAAATAAAATATGAGTTGGAGAAAAAATATCACTCGACGAACAGTCAACATGTGAACCTCCTCTTCTTCCTCCCTCTTTCTCTTTGAATTTGATCCATTTTAGGATGTTTGCAACAGAACTGATAAGTGGTTGAAGTGCAGTGGATTATATTTACTTCAACAGGATGTTAAAACGGATTTCAGCCTAGACCCTGAGGCAGGAGGTAGCAGATAAGTATGAACCTTCATCCCCTCCAAGAATTTCAAAACAGATAAACAGAAACTGAAACAAACACAAGATCACCAGTTTTGCCTTGCCTATTTCAAGCATACATATTGGTTGGGAAAGTAGATATGGAATGTGAGATTTGCAGAGGAGATTTGGAGATTTCCTGAAGAGAGTTGTGCTGTGAGCCCCACTGTTTCCACCAAGGAGGAAGAGAGGGTTCCCCCACTTTACCACATATCAGGAAAGAGCATTTAACGGGACCACTTGGACAACTTGTACATAGTCCCCTGTAGTTGGGAGATAGAAACAACCAGAGTCCTTCTACTGAAGGAACCTAACAGGAATGAAGCTAACAGCTTTGGTGTTGGACTAAAGGAGAGTGGGTGCTGGGTCGGAATTAGCTTTCACGCCTATGTTATTTTGTTTTTAAGGAAAGAAAGATTGAGTTTTTTCTGATGGGGCCATCGGAAGGGGCAATGGACACTCCGCCATTCAAAGCTGGAAGTGGATTGGTAAATCCCTAGTTGCTGTTGAAGCAGTAAACAACCAATTAAAATAGAGACATTTTCATCCAGACTGAGGGAATTTGAGGGGATAGACCCAGTCCAGGAGCCCAGAAGGGAGGTTAAATATCTGTCAGGCTTAGCAGAGACAAAGCCATCCTTCCAGTCACGAGTTCTCCTACCTCTGCTCTCTGCTTGCCCCTCTCCATCCTCTGCAACTCTGGTGAGATCAAAACTCTTAGTTCACAAGATTATGGAAGAGGGAGTGAAAGCTTGGGATACAGGAAAGAGATAAGAAAGGCAATATCCTAAATTTTCTAAGCCAGTAGCCAGCCATCAGTGGGCCCCAGCTTCAAAGGTGAAAAAACTTAAGCTTAAATTAGTGTTTTAATCGTTATATGGTACAGAATATTATATGGGACTGAGACTGAGTTTGCTATTAGGAGAAGATAGCAGTTATGGGCTTTCTACCTTCTCAACCCTTGGTTGGAGAACTCCCCCCACTGAGTCAACTTTTGAGGGGCAGTGGGACAAACATAAAGATGCTTTCTGATGACATCATGTTTGTCCGACTTACTTAAAGCACTGCTTAGAAACATTTTATAGTTTTTCCAGATTGTTTTTCTGTGACCATGCTTTTGCTTCATTGATTTGATGAAACATTTTTAAAGTATTTGTTCCTGAAAAACTTTAACTGTGTCAAACTATTTTTCTTATAGTCATCTAAAATGAGTATTTAATGGAAAATTACACTTTAAAAGTGAAGATTTTAAAAAATCTGAAACACTCAGGGAAATAGAGAAAGCCACAGAAGGAAATGGAAATATACGCTGTCATGGAGCAAGAGTTGGAATTCCCTAAACAAAGCAGAATTGTCAGCATAAGCTAAGTGAGTTTCTTATGTTTATGCATCTACATATGCCTGCAATTCCCAGACTAGAAATATATCAGAGAACACGTTGAGTTTAGAAGCTAAACAATTAAAGTAGGTTTTGATTTAAATGTGTTCTTTACCTTTTCAAATAATTCTGACAGTTTTATTTTTTCAAAATCACACACACACACACACACACATCTATATGATGACAAAAAAATGTATACACATTTTAAGAAAGGAAAAAAACTATTAAAATTGTAATACTCAATATAAGTCATGCTTGACTTCTGCAGTTACAAGAGGTGCTCAAAGTGGTTACCATCAGTGTCCAGACACTTCTGAGTATGGCGAACTACTACTTGAGTAACATTGACCAAAGTGTGTACTTGTATACATTTTTTTGGCACCACTGTGCATATATATATATATATTTTTTTTTCCTTCTTTTTTTTTGCAAAGGCAATGCACTGAAAGGGCAGGGGGCATTTATTTAAGTGCCACTTGTTTCTACTGCATTGGCAAATGTTCAGTTTTTAGACTGGGCAAGGAAGAAATATGATAATTAAATACATTGCTCGAGAACCTGAATCACAATTCATTTCTTTTCTGTATGCACTTATTCTCCCCTTCCATGTACAAAACCTGAAGGGACCTGTCATATAAATATTTCTAAAGATCAGTCAATACCTGCAGCATTGCCATCCATCATTGCTGAACAAGTCCTGTTTTATACAGTAATCACATAAATCGAGGTACAAGAGATTATAATTCTTTAAGACACACCTCTCGGTCCTTGGCAAGGTTATTACTGTGCTGTAATGTCTGTTCCCCAAGATGACATACGCACATCGAAGTATAAAGACGGGTGCAACTAAGAAACAAAGAACATGGACTAACAGATTCTGGAATAACTAACCTTACTTAAAAAAATACTCAAAACATAGCTTTAGCATTGAAGCTAACATTTGATGAGTTCTTAAGAAGTCCAGTGAGTTTAGCATTGCATTTTTTCCACACAAAAAGAACAAACTCCAGCCAGAAGTCAAATACAAGATTTAACCATTATTTTAGCACAACAGAATGAAAAGTGAACAAAAAGTCATATTATTTATTTACACGCTTTCTCATTATTGGTAGAATATTCTCAGTAATGATACTTAAATCCATATTTATCATAACCCATAGATGCATATGTTTTAGAAAAGCAAAGTTTACCTACAAAATGAGACAAAATTTCAAGTTATATAACTTCATAAAATTTATTTTCCTTTGGAAAGTTGCATAATGTATTGTTTGGGTTTTATTTTGCTGTTGTTATTGTTTGCTGGATTCTTTGTTTTGTTCATTTTCTTTTTTTGTATTGAATTACCCCAGGATATTTCAAGTTCTTCTCACGTCTTGTCCTAAAAGTGCTTCTTTGGAAGAATTTCAAAGAAGTACAAATACCTGGGAACTTTTACCACTGGAAATTGTAGCACTCCTTACAAACTTTGCAATAATGCTTCAATAGAGAGGGCTTAGCATCAAGTCGGATGGCCCCAGAAAACACACTGTACTTTATTACCTGATGGGAGAAGAAAATAACAAACACTCTTAAAATAGTTACAGAAATACAAAGTGCTAATAGGACAGGAACACTGATTTATGTTTAAGGTGATTTGTGACGATGATGTACCTACCTTAGCCCTTCCATCCTAAGGTTTGGTGAGCGACAGAATAATCAGTCACTTCCCATCTCTAGACTGTGCTGTTACTCCAAATAAAACCTTAATTCACACCAAAATATGCCAAAAATGAAGGTTAGAGATCTTCTCTGATCTCTGAAAGCAGTATCTAACTTAGTAAAATTATTATAAAGGAATGCTCAGAGTAAATCAACTCCTTGGAACTAAAAAAACCCACATATGAAACATAATTTTATGAAAATGCCAATTTAACCCAGTCTTACTCTCTTTTGCATCCACAGATATTGTATTTTTTGAGCATTCCCTATGTACTGGGTACCCAGCACTACATGGGGGCTGTGGTGGTTCTAAAATTAATCATATAGTGATTTGGTGCTCAGGAAACGAGTCCTCTAATAGGAGAGATAAGATGAAGTCCCAGTACTATGACAGAAAAGCATGTGCTATATGACAGATCAGATAAGTCCATGTGGAGGACAAAAGAGGTAGGCGTAGCTACGAGGCAGGAACAGCACAAAACATTTTCACAATTGCTTGTAAGTGAGGTCTTGAAAACCAAGTAGGTTTTGCTCTAAGAGAAAGGTGTACGAGTGTGATGGGGATGGAATATGGGCAGGGGGATTGGAGCAAACTGAAGAGGGACATTCTAGATAAAGAGAGCATATGACTAAAACCTCCATATTACTTATGAGACTTTCTGTGACGAAAATTACTACTTGAAAATGGTTTCAAGTTATTGAAAAATAAGGCTGCACCTCTCTTAATGTACTTTGCTAAGCTCCCAAATATAGCATACAGAATCAGGATTAAAATGTATATTTGCTACTGATGATAAAAATAAGGGAAATGTGGTTTTCTTTATTTTTGACACTTTAAATACAAAACAATATTAATAGGATAGTATAAATTATTTATTATTTGTTTTTAATCCAGTTATAATTTATTTACAATAAAATACACGAGTGTGTTTTGAAGACTCATTAATTTCCATAAGTCTGTCGGAGCCGGCTTTGTAAAATTTGCCTTATCAGACAATCCATTTAAATACAGCTCAGTATATAATAAGGTTTTCTTCTCTTTCCTTCAGCTGAATATTTAGCAGTATAGAAACTTGACAGGTTAGGCAATTAGAATATAATTTATGATACAAAGCTCATGCAGATGAACTGCTTCTTGCCCATAATTTTGAATGCAAGTCAAATCACAGATTTCTTATACTAGTCGCAAAGAAAAATTTTCCTGTGATTTGAATAATATATTAATAGTTTTACTTATATCTTCAACTGACTATGCTGGAAAATAGTATCTATTGCAATTCACTTGGTCTCTTTAAAAGTGATTAAAAAATACAAAAACTTTATACACTGGTCAGCCTATGCCTCATGGACAATCTTTACTTCCCGTGGGTAGACACTGACATGCTTGGGTTTCAACCGTGCCTTTCATATTTTTTTCTCATTTGGTTTATTAAATGCTCATCCAATAGCCCTTATAATGTGCCCACCTTAATGATACTTACAAAATGTTGGTAAATGAATATCTCTGTGGAGTGATATTAAATAAGAACCAGTATGGCAATTTGAACAAATTATTAATACTGTGTTGCTTCTTCTACTCTTGTTTCCTTCATTTATTTCTCTAAATACCTTCTTTGTAATGTGCTCTGTTTCGTGACAGAGGCTACTAGGTGTCTTCTAATATCTGTAGTCTTTTTCTTCCACTACAGTAAAACCTCTGAGTTTTACCTGAGTACATACATTCATTTGAAGTAAAACTCTTGCCCCAGGTTCTTTTGTGGTTAGTGTGACTATGTCATTAGTTTGGGTCAATAAAATGGAGGTAGAAATGTCCTGTGCCCCTGGGCTTCTGGGACTGTCCCTTCAAACACAGTTGTGCTCCAACTTTTGCCACTTGGTCATTGTCCATGGACCTTGAGTGTAATGCCTGGAGTGACATCTGCCATCTTGGAACATGAGAATGATGGCTACACCCTTGGGTGTCCAGAAGGCAGCTGGGTCCCGGGGGACTTTGTGGATACACTTGCCTTCTGACATGAGGGAAATATAATCTCAATCTTTTTAAAACCTACAAACATAATCCTAAAGTAAATAAATTGTGTGAACTTAATCCAATGTGATACAACTTGTTTACTCTTATATTTTCAAGCATTCTGAGGCCTCAACTCTTGCACAAAGCCTTCCAACACTGAGCAATATCATGTAGGTGGCCTTATGAAGAAATTTTGAAACTGTGGCAATATTGACCCTCCAAAGGGTCCTTAAGGGCAAGACAATCTCTCAAAATGTGCACCACATTAAAGTGATCTTGGGGGCTTGCTGGAAATTAACAATAATGCATTAAAGAACTCTTGATAGAATTGGATGTTCTTATGTGTTTATTATTTTTATCTCTAAATGTAACAGTATTTTTTTATTTTCACTGCATATTTCAGTCTAGTTAACAAGGAGAATTGGTTAATCAGTATTTTTACATGCTACACATTTAGCAGAGAAAGCATATTATTATAATCTCAGACATATGACTGTTCCTATAAATGATCCTTACCTTCAAAAGAACCTAGACAAATCCAAATGCCATCACCGTCATCATTAAGCCAGATTAATATCTTTTCATGGGATTAAGTAACAAATTTTATTCAGTTTAACAAATGATTGCACAGACTAGTGCGAAGTACATATACAAATTACCTGTAATTCCAACTCTCAACGAGGTTCACATCTTACAGGGAAGGTAAGACAAAAATAATTATAACACAAACCAGAGTACGGTAACTGCTACAAAGTATAACAGAGATCTGGAGAAGAGAAAGGTCAGAGCCAATCAACTGGGGTTAGGAAAAGCTTCAAGAAGCAAGAGGCAGTGACACACAGTGCAACAGTGAGTCAGTTTAGAACATGGGGCTTTCTCATCTGACCTCAGCGTGGACCAAATGTGACAAAAACAGGGCACAAAAAGAGGTTAGGATCTACCAATGAAGTCTGAGGTTTGAGAACTATCTCCTCCAACATCAGAGTCTATCAACGCAACTTGTGCCTGGAGAACGAGGCAGGTTTTCCAGTGTGGCTTTTGCCCAAGGGCATCTTGAGCCAGAGAAGATCCCCTTTCCTCCTATTAAACCACTGCTTCTAACAGCCATTGGTCTTGCCCTCTTTATTCCCACAGCCTTTGAAAATGACTCACCTTACTTGTATTAGTTCTGAAGTGACCTGGCTATGCTGACCTGCTCTTTATTTAATTTTGCATGCTTCTTGTGTTAGTTCAACCTCCTGCTAGCATTTCTTGGGCTATGTCACAGGCATGCTGTCTGCCCTGGTATGCTAGCTGTTAAAGAACAACATGGCAGACGGATATTTTACTTCTTCAAAGCCTAGTAAATTCTTACCCTTCCTGCTGCCTTAAAGACCAAATTACTGTTTTGAGGCCTTGCTTTTCCTAAACGCAGGTAGACACAAACTCAAAGGTGGGAGAAGCAGAGCTTGGGTCGAATGTTTAGGACTGCTGTCTTCACCTCTCTTTCTAGTAATGCTTCTCTCAATCTCGACCTTAACCAGAATCAGTGAATGGAGCTTCTATGAGTGACATTTATCTAGGAAATTCAAAAAGGAAAATCTCAACTGAAGATCTACCCATGACAAATCTTCTACATTTTCTTTTCTTCCCTGGGTATAGGGAAACATTAATGGCATTAAAATGCATTAGGTTGATCAGCCATTATGCTAATGAAGATCAGCATAGTTCTGGGTCAGCGACATTGTAGCCCCAACTTTTCTGATTGAAAGGGACACGGTGACCTGGGCAAATTGGTGTGACAGGCTTGTTTCTAATTTCATAATGATAAAGTAGATTTCATCCAAGAGTTGGATCATATTGAATTGGGTTAACGACAACAAAAAAGTTGCCCTTCTATCCTGTTTCAAAATATCCAAGAGTGGGCTGCTAACATCTCTGTGTGTTTTTTTTTAATGGAATGTTTAATCTTATTAATTTCCAAAACAACACTGTACTTAAAACAACCCACTTTATCTACTGCTTGTTAAAACAGGCTTCAATGTTAGCTTTCATGAAATGTAAACACAAAGGGTTTCCAGGTTAGTATGTTAGGAAGCAAAAAAAATAAAACTAACACGTTTCAAAGATTTGATTATATTTCCAAAGCATCTACTTATTTCAGCAGCTTTAATATTACTGATGCACATGATTCCAGGGGAGTAGAGAGAACTGAATTTAAATAACTACTTGTGGCGACACAGCACCAATTATACTCTCTGTAGCTATTTATGTCCTCTGGTGATCAACTAGCAGTGGGAAGTAAAACTGACAACACACGGGTACAAGTACAATTATGGGTCAAACTACAACAAGCTTGTTTAAATGGTTCCATTAGGTCCTACTTGAAATACTGATTTACATATATTTTTACTATTTTCAGACATGTTATGCACTCTAACATGCAGTGATATAATCATTTCCTATAAGGATGCATTAGTTTAGAGCACTGAAAAATAAAATAGCATGCCAGGCACACAAATTTCTATTGAATTCAAATTGCATCAAAATGCACCCCCAACTATATTTCAGTAGATTAAAATATCATTTGGATTCCACAGCAGAGCTATTTAATAGGGAATTTGAATATTTTTAGAATTGTTTAAATGGGCTTTCCCTTGGAGCACTAATGCATTTTTAAAGTAAACAAAAACTGTTCATAAGACATGTGATGTCGTCCTATACAGATCCATCTCTTATGCAATTTTTACTGTCTTTTATGTTAGTCTGACCCAAATATAGCTTTTCCAGGTGATTTCTCTGTTCACTATAATTGCAACTCCTCTGTAATGTTTTCTAAATATTACTCTTTTAGACACATGTTTTCATGTGATATATATTGTTTAAAATGTTTCCTTTTAAACATTAGGTCATTATATATGTATATATAAAACATATGCAATGCATACTAAACTATACAGCATAATGAGAAAATGTACACCTGAAAACTCATAAATTAACTTAGTGTCTAGATGTTACTGCTACTGGAAGCTACCTGATTGGTCTTTCTGGATGTCATATTTCATCTTCCTTGCCAAAATAAGCAGTTACGCTAGGCTTTGTTTTTCTAATGATTTTATTGCTTTAAAATATAATTTTTACTCCACCTATTTTCCCTAAACAATACATTGTTTAGTTTTGCTGATTTTTAACCTTTCTAAAAATGATACTGTTCTATACGTAGTCAAATGACACTTTTTGTTTGTTCACATATTTACTATTTATGATTCATTCTTATTGAACATTATCACCCATAGGTCAGTAATTTTTACTGTCTACTTAACATTCCATCAATCATATCATGACTTATTTATCAATTGTATATTTGAGACGTTTCCAGTTTAACACTAGTGTGGACTACATTCCTAAGAAAACTCTGGATTAGATCTCCTGATACAAATATGCAAGAGTTTCAGAAGTGGTGGTATCAGTTTCTACTTCCATGTGCAAATTTGAATTGTCTCATATCTTCACCAACACTTAGCCTTATTAAAAATCATAATTTTTGCAAATACAGTGGGTGCCAAACGTTATCCTGTTAGGGCCTTAATTTGTATTCTGTTATTATTGATAAGTATTTTTTATAGGTTTCTGATGTTTTGGCTTTGCTTTTCTGTGAAAAAGAAATGCCTATTGATATACTTTGTCAATTTTGTTATTTGGTTATTTGCTTTTTCTTTTGTATTTGCAAGAATTTTTTTATGAAATCACATATTGTGTCTTCAGATTCTTTCCCATCTTATTAAATTTTAAATTCCTTAGGGAAAGGACAGTATTTTCCTTATTATTATGTCCCCAGTGATCAGCATTGTGATTCAATTACCTAGTTCTCTCTTTTGCAGACAGTATGTTTCTTTTACTACAGTTTCTTCTTAAATCATTAAGATGGAAAATATTAATTATGTTCTACAAGATGCTTATGGGATGATGGAATAGGAAATGGTTATGGGAAGTGAACTGAAGCTTCAGGATATGTATGTGTGTGTATATATGTGTATATACACACACACACACACATATATATATACATATATATATATATATATATATATATGTATATATATATACATATATATATATACACACACACACACACATATATATATATATATATAGTGGTTCAGTAGAAACATTATATCAAATTTTGGTGTGGTACATAGCAGCTTGTCTATAAAGTGACTTCAAGAAATCTACCTACCTTAAGACTTTCTTTCTAAATCACACACTATGTTATAATTTTATGTTACTATAGAGAATATACAATTT
Organism: Rhinolophus sinicus; assembly: GCF_057876585.1. Lineage (NCBI taxonomy): Eukaryota > Metazoa > Chordata > Mammalia > Chiroptera > Rhinolophidae > Rhinolophus > Rhinolophus sinicus. Next base: position 23,323,775 of record NC_142508.1, read on the forward strand.
TCTGAGTGCATATGTGTCTTACTTTACACTAGATTCTCATTCCACAAGAATAAATAGAGATGGGAATTGAAATGTTGTAAGATCTAGAGAAATAAATTACTTCTTATCTGATTGATGGCCATGAAATGGTGTGGTCAGGAAAATACTAATGTCTGGAATCAACTTATGCAAGGCATACAGAAGACATTTTTTCATATGAAAACATGAAATTGCAACTGCTATTTTGTACGGCTCTATGAATGAACAAAGTTTGATTAGACATGATTTAAATGGCCAAAATTTAAATTGAAAGTCCTATTGTGACATGAAATTTCTTACATTGTAGGTATTTTATTAAAACATAAACTGTAATTGCTAGGTTGTAATTATTTACATTAAATAATTGCACTAGTCATGTAAGTAGGTAGCAGCACTTTCTAACATTCCCTAATTGCTTCGAAAATTTCAAATATGTGAAATGAGAATTAAAGTGAAAATGAAAATGAAGAGATGGAAGAATTCTGAGATTAAAACAACAAAAAGAAAATAAGTTAATGTGCTTACAGTACTTAAAATAAACCCCTGCCTATTTTGCTAAGAGTTGCTATCATTCCTACGCCTTTGACACTTAAAGACATGACTATTTCCTGTGAGTCTCTGCACAGAACTCACCCTGTTATGTACTAAGAATCCGGACCCCTATTCCCACATGCCTTGGGTGAGTCTTTTTACCACCGTTCCATGAAGCATGAAAAAAGTTACCTTTAATTATGAATGGCAGGCTAGTAACCACTCATAGCAACCTGTTATGTTATTTCTTCAAAAGGAAGGGAAACCTTCTATACTAGAAAACTTTTTGTTACACCAGAATGTCTGCAATCATGCATCTATCTTGTTGCTGCAGGAAGGACACATGAGTGCCTTCCCTGCCCAGAGTGGACACCCAATAACTACTTATCACATAATTAATTGATACACTTTTATTTCGGGGAATGTAGTCTTACCCAATAAAAAATGGTCTTGCTTCTCTGTAGTATTTTCAATCCAGTGAACTCAACACTTGGTATGTGACACATGTTCATGTTTCTTAAACATAATTCAGAATCTAATTGTGATAGAATTCTCTGCTTATTTTTGAGGGTTCAGAGGTTTTAATTATTCCTATATTAGGAACATAGGTGGCAGGTTTTCTCAATCGTTTGGTCTGTAGCATTCTCTGAGCATTTACCAAGTCCTTTGCTTGTAGGTGTGCCCTACGGGTAGGTAGTTTGTCCAACATTCTCTGATATAAGACGACAGATTTATTTGCTTTAGCAGGAGTTTTGTGCCAGATGGTGATGACTAATGCTGAATATGGAGAGAAATATTATTTCCTGAGCTATTCCTATTTGTTTTTTGTAAATAATTCCTTCATCCAAGTACTTCAAATTCCTTTGCGACTGTTTAGCATTTTAGCAACCGCTGAGGAAGTGCTTAAGGTACAGACTGGAGCCCGTGGGCATGGCGTAAACATCAGCCTACATCTGACACCTGTTTCACTTGTGGTCTGCATTCTGAGCATGCTCTCTGGTTACGTGCCATGTGCTCTTTGGAATTTTGGTGAAATGTATGGATTCCTTTTCTGCAGAGAGTTCTAACATGCCTAAGATACTTATGGAGGATTCTAACAAAAACTAGTAATGCTGAAGTTCAGTTATAAATTATCAAAAATTAAAATCACAATGTGCTTTGTTATCGACAGATCATATAAAATCACATCTAGGATCAGGTCTAATAACTACCTGGGTCACAGAGTAGTGACGAGTGTAATGCCCTCTGAGAACTGCTATTACGATACAATATGGTGCCATGACATAGTAGCATAGTGATACTGCTGTGTGTGTTCCTTGTATACACACCTAAGAGAAATGCTAAATAGCAACAGGACTGGGGGGAACTGAAACTGTAATTTTGTTTCCCCACAAGTTTACAGACAGTAAAGTATGACTGAAGTCTGTGATTCAGGCATATGGCCACACTGCCCTCTGCCCCGGGCAGCAGTGGAGACAGGGTGCTCTGCTATCCCTCCCAGGGTTCAGGCTTCCAGGTCACCCAGACAAAACCAGGGTTTTAAGTGTAGTTTCATTATGGTGCTTCTTTATTTGCAGAGTGACAAGATGACTTTCCTGGTTCTCCATTTCCTTTTTGCTCATTGGGCTGACTCACCTAGGGGTGGGTGGTGGACTGAGCTACCATCTAAAATGTTTTCAGATATTCTCTGTATTTCTGCCAAAATTATCATAGAGCATACATAATCGAAATTTAGGTAATCTTTACTAACTTCTTACATTTACAGGATCCACAATATTTACTACTTTAAATCTCATATACTCGTTCTATGTCCCTTTGGGACAGGACAATACCACCACTTCAAGATTAACACTGCTTCTGATAAGGGTATGATTGAGTGAACAATAGCAACTGAAATGAAAGCCTTCTCATCTCTATTGGACTCACTATAAATGCAACATGGAAAAATAACTTTACAGAATATGTCTCTGTCAGCAAGGTTGACAATCCATCAGGGACAGAGGGGAAAGATATTTGTAATGGATGTGGAATTTCTGTGAATGTTATTTATTTAGAGCATATTATGATGACTGTTTTATTTCAGTTGGAGGTTTGTACCTTAACTTGCATAACTGTATCAATTGCATGAATGCTTGTCTTTGAAAAGGAAAAAAAGACATTCACTCTTCAAATAGAACTATTATTCTATTAAACTTAATATCTTTAAATTGTAGACTGTGTATGTATAATACATAAATTATATGAACACATATATATGTAATTTATACCCATATCTGACTCACTCATATATCAATTGAAAGGAACTAATTTATAATAGAATTATAACAATAACAATAATATATAGGTATACAGGTCATTTACATTATGTATGAATTAATTCCTGTTTATCCTAAAAGTTTTAGATATGATGCATTAGTTATAGAAACATAAACTATTCTAGATGAGAATTTAGAATTATTTTCATGTATATTTAATATACATAATATTAATATATGTGCAGAAAGAATGAAATTATTTCTAGCAAAGTGGTAATTTTAATCAGGATACTTTTTAACATTTAGCTGTAATTGTCAATTTAGCCTAATCTAACATTCTATACTTTCAAATCGTAGGGGAAAATGGAACAGATTATTTAGAGTAACATTAAATATGTGCTTATTTTTTAAAAGACTAGAAAATATACTTTGAATTTAATTAGCATGCTTGATACCAAAAATAAGTCATAATTGATTATGTTGATTTTCCTATGTATATCACTTCTACTGAAGGGATTGTAAGTTTTTAAAAATTTTTTATTTTTTTGGAAATACAGATAAATAGACCCAAAAGGTAATTCCTACAAGGGGATGCAGAATTAGTAAATAAACATGAAATAAGTTAAATAAAAAGAACGATGGTGACAACAATTTTATTTTGCATTAACAAATATTTTATTTTAATTTTAAATAATGTAATCTTTTATACACATTTAAAGAATAAAATATACTTTTAATCCTTCTATGAATGGAAAGCTACTGGTACTACTTTCTAGGACTCTTTTTAGTTTTTTATTTCTAGTGATCATGGAGTTTTTTTAATTTACTTTTTTTTCAATTACAGTTGACATTAAATATTATTTTATATTAATTTCAGGAGTACAGCATAGTGGTTAGACATTTATATAATTTAAGAAGTGATCCCCCTGACTAGTCTAGTACCCACCTGGCACTATACATAGTTATTACCATATTATTGACTATATTCCCTGTGCTTTATTTCTTAATCCCTTCACCTTTTCCACCCAGCCTCCCAAAACCTCTCCCATCTCTTGGCCCCTTTTTTAAATTGCATATCTTTCATATGGATGTCTCCATAATAAATAATTGATTGTAATGCTATTTTCTACTTGTTCTGTAAAATCTTCAGATCCTTTCCATATTATTAGAAAAAAGTCTTAGCTGAGGTGAAGTCTAGGTGGTCGAGGTGAGGTGTGGTTTCAGTGTTTCATCGCCTTGCCCTTCCAAGGATATCCGGCGTAGTGATGGTGATGCCGTCCAAATACAGTCTTTCCACATGTCCCCATGAAGGGAAGGATTTGGGGAGACCACACATGGCCATCACAATTGGACCTCTTGTCTAGGTTCTGTGACATTCAGTGACATTGGAGGTAGTGGATGACATTCTATTTCTCTCTTTCTTTTTCTTATGCTACCTCATCTCCTCCACTTCCTCCATTTTTCCTGATACTCAATTTTTAAAAGCGTTGTTCATTTTCTCCCATCTTGACCTTTGGTACAGAGTGGTACACAGAAGAGTGATTTAGCTCAGCTTCTAATATTGAGATCAATATTCCTGATATTGCTTACTCTAATATTAAGTGTATCTTTCTTTTTTCTCCTTTACTTAATTAACATTCCTTATTTCTATTAAGAGCTATATGCCTGTTTGGTGAGAAAGCCAGACCTGTTGAAACATAATTTATAGAATACAGATGCCAGGCATTGGTGGGTGCCAGGCTGGATCACTAGAGTACTCGTGCACCGTGCTTTTCACATTGGCTTCGGAGCTCGGCTTATTGATTTGACAATTTATGGCTTTCAAAGCTATTTGCAGACTCAATCCTTCTTAGAGTTCCAATTCGCTTATGTCAGTCAAGAACACTGAAATTGTTCCGTGGCAGCATGCTTCCTTTGTAGTTCTGATTTTTTAATAGTTCAACTCATTTATATCAGTATTGAAAGTTAACAATTATTTTCCTTTTTAATGTCTGGCATGTCTCAATTTCTGGTCCCAGGTATTTTAGGCTCTCTGTCTCGCTCCGTCTCTCCAGATAGATAGATAGATAGATAGATAGATAGATAGATAGATAGATATAGATATAGATATATAAATATATACATATAGCATCTATCTATATATAGAGAGGTTGCCAAAAAATGTATACACATTTTAAGAAAGGAAAAAGCTATTAAAATTGTAATACTCAATATACACTGATAGCAAAAGATGAATACAAGTCACATTTGACTTCTGCAATTACAAGAGGTGCTACAAGTGGTTACCATTGTGTGTGTCCCGATGCTTCTGATTACGGCAAACTACTGCTTGAGCAACGTTGACCAAAGTGTCCGTTTGTATACGTTTTTTTGGCACACCTAGTATATACACATATAATGTTTAAAAGGATAGCATTGGTGGGTAGTAGTATTTTAGAAATTACTCCTGCATTGTCTTAATTACTATAATTGACTCAGATAATTTTGTGACTTATCGAAACTACGAAAGAGAGAGAGAGAGAGAGAGAGAGAGAGAGAGAGAGAGAGAGAGAGAGAGAGAAATGGCAGAGACAGAAAGAAGTCTGGGATTTCTCACCATTCAGCATGGACATTTTCACATGTTCTCTTTGTTTACATTATGATGGTCTCCCTGGATGTGCAGTCCATGAATCTACATATGGGTTTTCTAATTCAACTTTTGTATAAAGGAAACCTCTGGACCTTCTTTTGCACTGTGGTTGGCTGGCTAACTCTGCCCTACTAAACTTTCACTCTGAATGACCTTATCCTTCCCTCTCTGAGGAATTTGGTACCTGTAATTCCTGAGTGTGTCTGGCGACCTGCGGCACTAATCACCTTACATCCTCGTGGCCTCCGCATCCTGCAGGCTTATGTTACATGGTTTTCTGGGCTTCTAGGTCAACTACCACTCCTCTGTTCATTCCTAGGCTTCCAAAATTTCTCTATTTCTCATTCATCGTTTCTCCTCCTTTTCTCTTTCACTTCCCAGGTTTTATGCCTTTTTAATTTGTTATAACCTTTGTAGGTCTTCAGGATGGAGTACAGCTAAATAAATAATATGCTAAACATATCTGGGGTAAATTTGCAAAAGATTTATGTCTCAGAAATATGTTTATCTCAATGGTTGTGTTTATAGTGTTCAAACATATTATAGTTGTCATCATGTAGCTTATTTTTAAAGTCAGCTTGTCACAGATTATTAAGATAAATATACATAAAAAATACATTAACTCTTAGGTGAATGAATTCTAATAGCTCAGATATCTTCATTCATTCATTTATGCTTTTAAGAATATTTACTGAGTACATATATATATATATATATATATATATATATATATACACACATATATATGCTTGTAATACAGGAGGGCACAACACTAGCAAGGCCCCTTCTCTGACATATATTATACACACACACACACACACACACACACACACACACAAAGGGTGTCAAAAATGTATACACATTTTAAGAAAGGAAAAAACTGTATTAAAATTGTAATACTCAATATATACTGATAGCAAAAGATGAATACAAGTCATGTGTATACATTTTTTGGCATCCCCAGTATATATACCTACACACACACACGTGTGTATATAATGCATGTAGTCCTAGATCTTAGAATATAATTTATTATGAAGAAAATAATACCCAAAGGTATAAAGCTCTCATTTTAATAGCTTTGTTTTAAAACAGAAAAAAAAAATTTTTTTGACACTTTCTTAAAATAAAAATGGGGATCACTTAAATGGTAGATTTCATCTCTTAATTGGAGGTTCTGCAAAAGCTGTATATTATATATTTGCTATGTTATAAAAAATAAATTAGAAAAAAATGAAATCACTTGGAGTGGAAAAAATCTTAATAGGTATAAGTGAGTTTAACTGGGAATGTTGAAAAAGGACCATTTTAATCCTAGAATAAAAAGTATGAAATACATTCTATATTAGAATTTTGTTGCTTTTTGGAGATGGATAGTTCCCCTATGCAATAAAATAGTTTCCATATCTGCATAAAAGAAAATAGATGTAGAACCTTTATAGAATTATGGAAAATGGTTCCACAATGGTGGCATCGAGAGGACGAGAGACACTTATCCGTCTCTCTCGGAGATCTTAGGATAGCTATAAACCCTTTCTAAATCTAGAAGTAGAAATGAAGGAGTAAACACATTCCTAACAGCCATGCCCTCATTTCCTGTCTCCAAGGCTGTATTGTCTTTTCACGTTCTGAAGCTCAGTCTCCTGTTGTTTACTGAGGCTTTTCTGGGTCTTTTAGGACCTGGCCCATCATCAATCTCTCTTTTGTCTTTTATCTTCAAACATTTTTACTAGTTTTTTTTAAATTTTTATTCTTCTTCAGCTATCATCTACTCAAATTTCTCCATGCTAAAATAAATTTTAAAAAGCAAAGCAAAACAATAACAACAAAATGATCTCTGGGTTCTTCTTTCCTCTCCGGAATCTGCTTAATACCCACTCTTCCCTCTCTCGTCAAACTTCTAGAAACATTAGTATATACTTGGTGTGTCTAATTATTTACCTTATATGTATTTATCAGTCCAACCCAATCAGTCTTTCATTTTAATTGTTCCTTGAAATTGCTTTCTTCAAAGTCACCAGGACGTTTCTAATTTCCAATGCTGTGTGAATCACTGCCCCGTTGAGTGCGTCTGTAACATTCTTTTGCTACTCTTTCTTCCTTCTCCTGTTTGTATGGCTGGTTATTTGACACTGCATGCTCCCGACTTCCTCCAGTCTGTCACCTGGATGAATCCTCTCTGTTACCACTGCTGGATGCTTTGCTTCCCTCCTTCTCTAAATGCAGGTATTTTAATAATCCTTCACTGGTCTTATTTTTCAGTTTTCTATCTCTCTTTTTAGATAATCTCAGATATGTCTACTGTTTAACCTATCACTTCCATGCAAATAACTCACAGACTCTATGTCTAGCTCTGACCTTTTCAAAAGCTGAAGTATCCAGATTCACATTCCAGTTGCCTGATGAGTATTTCCTCCTGGTATCATTTTGGCATCTTAAACTCAATATGCTCAAATTCTAAATGATCATGTTTACTCTCCTTGGGCTTCTGTTCTCAATGGGCCTCTTGCTGACAGCCACACACCGTTCAAGACATGGTACAAATACTACATTATTCTCAAAGTCGCTGATGGTATTGTTAGAAAAGGCTAACTGAAGTTTTTTTCTGTGTTTTTTTTTCTTTTTTTCTAAGTCAATCGTTAAGGAAATATGAAAGCTTTATGTCAGAAAGCTCTGCAGCCCAGTGTTTGAGGCCTTATGCTTTCAAGCCAGGCAGTCCTGTGTTTGAATTTCAGCTGTGTCTCTTAATAAGTTGGAGAACTTTCTCAAACCACTTAACCTTGCGAGGCCTTGGTTTTCTCATGTGTTCACTGAGGATAATAACAGAACCCAATTTATAGGGTCATGAGTAGCACATGACACAGTTAATCATAAGCAATGTATCACTGTTCTCAGAACATAAATGCTTTATATAAGCTAGCAATGATCATTATTAAAAATAAAATTCTGAAGAGTATAGTGTATGATTCCAGGCAGTTTGAGGTGGAATCGTCTTCTCTATCTCCAGAATAGCAACAAAAATATAAAGAGAAAGGCACTCTTTCACCCTTTTAAAAGACTTCCTGGAAGTTGCCTAACTTGTTCAAACCCAAAGATAGCTGCAAGGGTGTTTGTGAAATGTGTCCTTTTGTTGGGTGCAAGGCCATTTTGAATAAGGTAGGGGAAAAGAAGAATAGATTTTTTAAGTAGGCAATTAAGCTTCCCTGATCCAAGGACTATGGGTTTCAAGTTTAGCAAGTTTAACCAATTAGATTTAATTATATCAGCTGTATAGCTTAATTAATGCAATTAATCTATCCAGTGATTACTTCTAAGGGAAAAGCATTTATACATAAGTTTATAGATAAATTTGAAAAATATGATGAGTCTATGATTTCAAGGCTCCCTAGATTCACATTTAGAATTAATTTGAGTAGCGTACAGGCTTCAAGTTTTGATGCTATGTGGAATGGGAAATGTACGTGAATGTGGAAAAAAATCAATTTGAACTGTAAAAAAAGAAAAGATTTTTGGCTTATAGGTTTCTAAGAGCTTTACAGGTACAATTGTTTAGGCATCTATAAAATGTCACAAAAAGTTTATTTTAATGACCAGAAACAACTCAAGATACATTTTTGTCACATAATTCTAAAGTTAGGAATGTTAACACTGAGATAAGATAATTAAACATGATTTCCTATCTAACAAATGCCTGCCTGTGATCATTTTATGAATTTTAACAGTCAGTTTAAAAGATATCTTTAAAAAACTGTTATCAAAAATGAAACATAGAAATGGAGAGAGAAATATAAAGCAAAGCCACATAACATCATCAGCTGCAACAGTTTTCATGATTTTGCCCATTTCCTTTAAATACTCACCTTAAGTATTTAAATCCTTGTCTTAAGTATTTTAAAACAAATCCCTATATCATGTCATTTTACCAAAAAGACATATTTTTAAAATAGTATTTAATCATTAACTGACAAACAGTGTGTCCCTACCATGTGTCTCCTGGAGGTTTGGCAATATATGTCAAAAGTTCTCAAATAATGCCTTTATCAAAAAGGAGGAACACTTTGTGTTTACAAATGTTTATAATCTGTTATCCTGCATCGCAGTTATCCACAGATCTTAATGTTATAATACTTTTCTTTTGTGTGGTGGAAGAAGAAAATTTAGCATATGGACAGATCTAATTACAGTCAACATTCAGTTCACTCATCTAATCACCACATAAAAGCTGATCTATGTGGGCCAATAATATTGTATTCTAGTACATGGTAGTTTTATCGGTTTAAACCTTAAAGTCTTTTTTTTATGAATAAAATTATTGCTAATTAAACACAGAATTAATTAATTAATTGGGCAGGTGTATTTCTGTTTTTGAGTAGCCTCATTCTTTCTCCTTTCAGAGGGCTGTGTACACCAATAAGATAGAAAATTTGTGCTGAGAATTACCACAGTAAACATGTTGGAAATCTCTGGAAAAACACCAAAATATATTTTTTAAGTATTTCTTAAAATTCCTCTCCCATAAAAGTAAATACTGTTGAAAATGATGGTATGTGTGTTGTACATTTTGAGGTTTGTTACATTTCATTTTAAGGAGTAAAAAGTCCTCTGTAGTTAAATGCATTTCTTCTAGTTCTTTTGTAACCCTGTATGCTTATAATTTATTTTTTTGCCTTTACAGTTCACCAACTCACTAAAAGTAACAATTATTTCAGAATCAGGCTAAAGAATATACTATTTTATTTCCATGGGTTGATAAAACAAAGATTTGGATGTTTGGCAACATGAGTCTTTTAAAAATATTAGGTTAATTTCATTATATGAAAAAGCTGAAATTTTATAAATACCCAGTATAATGTTCACCTTAATCTTGCTGTTACACAGATATGCATTATCAATATCCTGATCAAATACATATATTGGTGAAATATGAGTGGAGATAACAATGATTTACTATGTAATTAAAATTGAAATATTACTTTAACTCTGACTATGTTCTGTATTTGAAATAAAAACAGGAATCTGTAACATAAATTTACATTTTTCTAATAAACAAACACCTATATAGCTGTGCATCAAAAGGATATATTTTAAGCTTCTTCAGAAAAGTTATGAGTTTTGATTTTCCTTTGTTTCTCGTTGATGAAATTGTATGCATGAAGCCTCATAACACATCTGCAACACTACAACCTTGAATTTTAAGTTGATATTGCCTGTAGACAAGTGTGAGTCATGAATTTCAATACATTTGTTTCAATTGTTCCCTACAGCAAAGATGCAGAAAACACTTATTTCCCTGGTTAGTATCAAATTCAAATGAATTTTACATTTGAACAAAGGAGAAGACTCCAAGGTACTATCTTTCCTATAAAAATGCATAATGAGGGAAATATTAATGGTTTAATACATTATTAAATTAGAGAGGATCAAATTTCCTTCTATTTTACTTGGATATAATTATAAAATCTCCAGTATGATTATTTCCCAACTTGTCTAAGAAAGAGATAAAGATCCTGTCTCTCAGGTCTGATACAAAATGTTATGGCCAGAGGCCAGTACAAGAAATTGTTATGGAGTCAGAGATATGAATTGATAGTAGGGATTTTTTCCAACTCAGTTTTTTTCTTACACCTGTACAACTTTATAAAGTCTTTTTCTTGTTTATTTTTGCTCCAAATTGTTGATGAATCAATGAGTGATGAATAAATGAGTAGAATAATTCTATTATTATTATTAGTAGTAGTAGTAGTAGTAGTAGTAGTAGTAGCAGCAGGTCCAAATTGTCTGGTTTGTTTCTTTTATTAAATATTCCATTAACTGACACATATTTTAAAGTATCTGTCTAGGCCAAACACTATTATATACATTGGAATTACAATAGTGAAGAAAACAGACAAGAATTTCCACTTTCAGGAGTTTTTCACTCTAATTATAGCTAAAAATGTCTTGCTCTGTGTCAAGCACTGTTTAAGTTAATGTGTTTTAAGCCTCACAACAACTCCATCAGATAGAAACTATTAACAAGATCAGAAAACAGGTATTGAAAGGTTAAGTGACTTGCTTGTGGTCATGTAAGTAGGAGATGGTGGACCTGGGATTTAAATGGGGTTAATTTACCCCCAAGTTCTGTGCTCTCAACCACTTACATAGCTGGGGCCTCAAGGAAGCTTAAAGAGGTCAACATTTAGAAAGCAACTCTTTTCTTAGAACTGATACATTCTTTTCAATGGAATTAAGAAACATTTCTTAAGGGTTGGTGATTGAAACTCCTTGCATTTTCCATCCTCCCATAATCTTTTTCTTGCAATTGTTAGTATATGATTTGGGGCACCAGGATTTGATTTAGTGGGAACTTTATCCAAATTTAACCACCTGGTCAGATTGTTGCTAAGATTAGCATTCAGTAGTACTCTATTGCCAGGGTATTACACAGTTCATATATGAGCACATTTAATTTTCTATCACTTACTGTAATGCTGGGTGACCAAATGACCATTGTTGACGTGAGGAAGCTTGAGAGAGAGGGGCAAAGGACATTCCCTGCATGCATTCTAGTCATTGCTCCACCACGATTTAGTATTTGACACTGGAGCCATCCATTTACACTCTGTGAACCTCAGTTTCTGACTCTGAAACAGACAACTACTAACAACCTTTTTCCACACCTGTAGTACTGCTATGAGACTCTGATACAAACAACGTAAACAAAAAGACTTTTACATTTTAAAAAACACCAGCATAATCACAAGGTCCACACTTTGCTCTCCCATGTATCCTTGGTTTCCCCCATCCCTGGTTGCAGCTGAACCTGGGTGTTGGTCCACACTTTGCTCTCCCATGTATCCTTGGTTTCCCCCATCCCTGGTTGCAGCTGAACCTGGGTGTTGGCCTATCAAATAATTTTAAGGACTGAGATAGGGCATGTAGCCTACTCTGTAGCAAGCATTATGAGAGCTCATTATCAAGATCCTTATTGAGAGATCCAAGAGGGTGGGGTAGATAAACACTCTGCCTGCGTCCTTCCATGAACACATCAAAATTACAACTACATCATATAACAATCAACTTGGAGAACCATCTGAAGACTAGCCAAACAGAAGTCCTATAACTAAAAGTATAAGAAAAAAACTATGCCGAGACTGGTAGGAGGGGTGGAGACACTGAATGGGCCCCAAATCTCCCTGTGGTGTTTGAGAATCAGGAGGGATATCTCAGCCAGAGAGGTTCTCCCCAGAGGAGAGATGGACCCCAACCCCCAACACGAGGCTCCCAGCCCAGAGTACTGGTGCCAGGAAGAGGAGCCCCCACAACATCTGGCTGTGAAAAACAGTGGGGATTCTAACCATATGCGTGAGACGGAAGGCGGCGGGATACCCAGACATCCTCTTAAGTGGCCTGTGCATAGACTCACTCACAGCCACTTACCTTGGGCTCCATTGGAAGGACGGTGACTCAGGGGTGTCTCGGAGAAATGTGGGGGACAGACTGAGGCATGTGGCTCCAGGGGGATTAGAGGATAGACGGCATTTTCCCCGTGAGAGGTTCTCCTCTTGTGCAGCCAACAGGCGGGCTCCATCTTTCCTGTGTTGAGCCCGCCCCCTCTGGCCAAATCTGAATCTGATTGGCTTGGTGAGCTCCACTGGCTCCAACCTGCTGACTCACGGAGACTGTGCCTCACCCAACTCCTGTGCCTCCTGAGGCACTTTCTCTGCAAGCAGCCAGCCCCTCCCGCATTGCACTCTTTCTTGGAAAACTATCAGAATCCACAGGCCCCAGGTGGGTGGCGACTGGCCTCTGTGTGTTCTGAGACTTTTGCTGAGTCTCTTCAGACTCAGCACTGGCACCAACCAGAGGCTACATTCACCTGGTGACCACAACACTTCCCACTCTAGTGACTTCCTGAGACCCTGCCTCACCCAACTTGCAGATACGGTAGCATGAAGTTTTATCAGTGGCTGAAACTTAAGGGGGCCAGCAGGTTTTTTGTGGAGCTACCCCAGGCCTAGTACTGTTGGTAGCCATCCTCGGTTTGCAGTGTGGCCTCTCCCATATGTCTCTAGGTAGCCCCTGGCCAGTCACAGGCAGTGGCTGACCTGGGCCTGCACCTGCCAAGAGGTCCCAGAGACAACATACTTGGAAATTGGCTTCAGACCACAGCAGAGCACCACTCAATCAGCCCCACAGCTGGTACACACAAAGGGTGGTTTCAACAAGCACCAGAGCCCACTGGGACAAATCCCACTTCATACTGTGACAATTATTGAATCCAAAAGACCCTTTGGTTGAATTAAAAGTTGTGGGTTGTTGTTTTTTTTGTTGTTTTTTCCCCCCTCATTAACCATTACATAGAATACGAGTATGTACGAAGGAGACCAGGTTAATTATAGATATATAATGAAATTACATTACCTCTGAATTGGTGTTTGAGTGACATCTACTATCTTGAGATAAGAATAATGGGGGTCAGAGAAGGAGGAAGTATTATTAGGTGGGCTGGTCAGAGGAGGCCCTTCTGAGGAGATGGCACTTAAGCAGCTTCTAACAGCCAAATGATCCTGGGGAGAGTCTCTCAGTCAGAGAAAGTGCAGAACACCTGAGTCATGAAACTTGACCTGGATGCTTTCCTATAGTGATGTTTTTTGTTGCTGTCACCAGACACATTATTCCCTGTAAGTGTGACCATGGACACTGAGGTTAAGTCCTTTAAATTAAGCATAAGCCATTGCTTCTCTGGGTCACATTCCATCAGCCACCAGCATGATCCCAACCTCCAGGCCTGGCTCTCACAGGTACCCCAGAACCGTGGTCTGAGTGGCAGCTGAGCTTTGGCGTTCCTTTCACTGTCCACATTCTCACAGATGAATTAGACTTTGGTTTTGTTTCTGAGTCCCTATTTATTAACTGTTCACTATTCGTTGTCATCCTTTACCGTCTCCTTCTGTGGATTTCAGCCTCATATTGATTCCCAGGTTCACAGCTGGAGCTTTCCCTAGTGTCACCACTTGTCTTCACAAACTTACAATTATTGCCAGTTTCAGATTTCCTGTTTTTCATAGCATTCTGTATTCCGGTGATTCCTAAGTCTCAAGACTCTAGTTCACTGAGTGTAGGTATGGCTGTTCCCAAAGCTTGAACTTTTCACAGAACTCCACATTTCCTCCATAAAGTTAAAAATCAACCAACAGAAAAACCTGAACAACGCGTGTGTGTGTGTGTGTGTGTGTGTGTGTGTGTGTGTGTTTCAAAACTCACAACAATCTTAGACGAAAATAAAATATTACACCTACTTTACAAGAATGCAAGGCTTGATAAAGTTATCCATAATCACAAGCTGATAACAGGGATTTGCTACTAGCACAAGGTTATTCTAAAGCCCATGAACTTTCCACTGTGGCACATGGGATTTTACTCCCGGTTCCCTCTTCTGGCATTTTTCTTGGCCTGCTTGCCATCCACTCATTCCTGAGTTCACACTATCTTGCCATATTCCTGTCAGCAAGACCCCCAACTCCTAGCCACTTGATAGCAATAGAATCTCAGGTAAGTAACATGAATTTCCTGAATCTTATTCTCCTTATTTCGAAAATGGTGCTAATAATAATAGTAATAGTTATAGTGAGGGTTAACCGAGGTAATACTTGACACATAATAAATATTTATTCCTATAGTCTAGTTGTTGTTTTGTTAGGGGCCATATGTTCTTTGAGGATTTACCATTCATGATCCCCCCAGCTCTCTAAAGGTACGTGATTCCTTTCTCTATAATTTACTTTAGTGAATATTACCACATTATTACAGCTCACTCCAACACTTTGCATTCCTCAATATTAAAAAGCACTGCACAGATTATTTGATGCTCACTCTGATATTTTGTAATTGAGGGTAGAACTCTGTATCCTGTCCAGTGGGGTTAATTTTCAATGGAACAATGTTATCCTGTCATCATCAGTCTCTTCATGCCACAGGCACTGAAGATAGTGATGGGGAAGTGATAGTAAATTAAAGTTTTAGATTAAATAGCTTGACTATGAGTGAAGTGGACAGATAGTGACAGCAAAGAGCTCACATTTCATCATTAGAATGCTACTCAGGTAAAAAAAATATCAAATACAGGTGATTCCAGATCTGTAGTGTCAATATTTCACTCCTGTATTTTCTATGTAGAGATAATTTGGAGAAACTTTTTAAAAACATTTTTTCTGCCAATTACACATTTGGAGGAATGTATAATTCCAGTCAAGATAAACATAATGAATTATCTTTATTTTGAGGATATGAAACAAAATTAATGATATCTTCAATTTGAGGACAGGTGGGCAATAAATATAGTAACTTTACAGTTGATTCTCAAAAAATGCTATTAATAAAGAAAGAATGTAGTCTTTCCTATCACATTAAAACACAGTAGTTGACTCAAAAATTTCCTTATTTACATGTTATATAATAGCTAAATATAGCTTGCTTATAATTTGACATGACAGCTGATTACATAGAATTTCCATCAGCATATTAACCACCTTCAGTGTCCTCCCTATCTATTAATTGATGATTCACTTATACTTTCTAATGGTTTTAATATTACACACATACAAACTTTTCTTTTTTCTTATTAAGTTAATGGGATGTGTATGGGGAATTATTAAGCTCTATCACCAATTCACACACCAGCTTAACTGGGGGCCATTACCAAGAACATTAATTCAATCCATAAATGAAGACTGGATGCATTTGACCTACATTATATATTACATACATAATGTCATGTAATATTGCATGTATAATATCATAACAAACATACTGACTTACCATGGCATCTATTCTTCTTGACTCCCCATTGTATACTATTCTATGCGTTTTCTAGACCATAGAATATTAATTCTTGTATAATCATAAACTCTCTTGTTCTGGAGGGGAAGTAAAGGTCATCTTCTGAATTTCTATTTACTGTTTTTTTGGTTTTTTTTTTCTGAAAGCACAAACAAACAAGCAAACAAGAACCAAAACACATCCTCTAGTTAAAAGCTTCTGGAAATTGGATGAGGAACTGCGTGAAGAGGAGTCTATGAAAGGAAGAATAGCCCTTGCATGGTTAATTTAGGAAAAAAAAATGTTATTATGGTTTTAGATCTAAGACATAAAACATGTTGATTTGCATTAAAAATAGAGGCTGAAATTAGCTCACTTGAAGAAGAGCTAAATAAGCAGGGGAGACACTATGTACTTATGTTAAAGTGTTTGCTAGTAGAGTGGAAAATAAAGTGGGAGCCTGCAGGGCTGAAAGTCCCACACTCATGGACATCGCTGGTTGGCATACATTTAACAGTGTAAAACTCATTTACAAACTAAAAAATGTTATCCTGCGTTTTGAGTAGATATAACTGGTAGTGACAGTGGCGAAGTAGCACTATTTGTTATAGCCGAAGTGTTTCTTAGGAAGAGAGGCACGTGTGTACTAATGTTATACACAAGTACGGAGGGAATCTTAATCTGCTGTTATTAAAAGGAAACCAACTTTAGCTATCATGTCACTCTAGGAATCTACGTGCAATGCTAAATTAGGAAATACAATGAAATTTTACTGCACACCCCCCACGCCCATTAGAGATAAATTACTGGCCATAATTTCAAATCTTGGAGTAATGCTCAAGCAATATTCTGAATCTGTGTAAAGAACCATCATGCCAAGTGTGACATTTTTACACTACTAGTAGGACTTAAAAGTCCGGTGCTCTTATTTTTTTCTTTCTTTATGAACCAGAAGATAGATTTTTAGCCTCTGACTGTTTGAGTAGTATGATGCTGCTATCATCCTGTTTGTTCTGTAGTATTCAATTTCACAGACTCACATCAGATCTAAAATTATTTCAATCAGAAAAACACTCACAATCTGTCTAACAGAGATGAGGGGAGAACTTTGTGCTGATGTATATTTCACCCCAGTTCATGGTCATTGTCCAGGGCTGCTAATTTGGTTTCTGACTGTCATATTCCACTGACCCCTTCTGGGGAAATATCCTATTCATCTGGCAAATAAAAAAGACAGAAACGGAACTGAGACGAGCTCCCAATCCTCCACTGCTGAAACAGAGCCTTGACTAATGATGATTTCTCTAACAATATTAGTGTTGTTAGATTCTCCCGTAGCCTTTGGTTGAAGTTTTCTGGCCCTGGGGAGCTAAGAATGAACACTCAGGACATATTTAATGCTAAAACGCTATGCACCCACTAAAGACACTTAAAATTCCAAAATGAAATTCTGTGTAGCACTTCACTGTGAACGGAATTTAAATACGCCACTCATGGATGGAATCATGAATTCTATTTTACTTTCAAATACACATCTTTATGAAATTATATTCAGCGAATAACTAAACCTATTCCATTACCGAGGAATGACAAAGATGAAGTGCTGAGCTTCACAAATGAGAGCGTCCGATTCATCCATGTTTTGTGAATTACTCATGCTTGACATTTGAGAAATTTATAGCAATAAAATGCCTAACAGATCAAAAGTTAGTAAGTTTGCAATTTAATTTTCAAATATGGGGAAATGAGCACTGTGTGTGTGAATGTGCGTGTGTCTGTACACACCATATCCATAAAGATCTTTTCAGAAGCTGCTATCATCATCTGGGGGCCATACTTCCTAAGTAAGTTCTCCTATGGAAAAAAGTGGGAAGTGGATATGATGGTCAGTGGTATCGCTGCTTTCAGCCAGGGATCAATGAGGAAAAAGCTGGAAGCTTGGCCTGTATCCTGGGCAATCTCATTCTGACAGGTTTCTAGGAAATCAATCTGTCTGCTGTTTATTGCACATTTCTCAGATAGATCACATTGAAATTCAGCCCTGAAGTTCAACTCTCATTCCACAGAAAACAGCAACAGTGGAACCAATTCGATGGTAAAGAAAACATCAATATGTAAATAAAATCGTAGCATATAGAAAGGCTCGTTGTTGCCATGGCCTTTTAAAGAGCCGTAAAATAATACAATTTCCTAAAAATATCCTATAGAAAATTAAGTTTCTAAATAGAATTTACTTGAGTTTTTTCCAAAAAAGGAAAAGTTATAAGTATAAATGTGGGAGTTATCATGCAAATTATTAGTAGAGAAAATCATTACTACAGTTCTGTCTGGGGGACAGACCAGTGCCATGGAGAAGGCAACAGTACAGTAAGAAGGACACTCCTTATGACAGTGTTCAGATAATGTCATCCCCATTTCCTTATCTGCATTACAGAAAATTATAGCAGAAGGACTCCTTGGGTTATTTACTTTAAAGTTACAAATAAAGTACTAATTCTCTTTCTCTCACTCATCTATCTGTGAAATGAGACTGTAAGAGAGAATAAGTACTTAGTTAATATTTGCAAGGATTTAAAGAGGGAAACAAAGAGAAAAGTCCTAATAGATGCTGTTTTCTGTGCTTATATGGAATTAAAAAATATTCACATCCCAGTCCTAAACCATCTGCGTGTATTCTCACAGAGACCAATTAGATTACAGCCCACTTTCTCCCCATAACAGAGGCCTGAAGCTTCCAGAGCCTACCTTGACAAATACAAGTTTGTGTACATATGCATAATTGTCATTTATCAGCACTGATGTTAACAGTGAACTTTGTAAGTGGCCATTAAAAATTCTCAGTAAGGCTTGATTTTTCATTGCAAAAATACTATGAAGTACCTTTAGAAATTTGTGTTCCAGATGGTACGACCATCTGGGAGCTAACTTTCATTGTCTAATGGTTTCTAGCTACATTTATATGTATTAGGCATCAACACCCACTTCTGGTTACAATCGTTTTCTTTACTGAGTCAGTGCTTAGTAGAATGTGTTGTACATAGCTTATTATGAAACTGATCTCAGCTGACAAAAAGAAGTAAACAGACTGGAAATTTCATATGGTTAATAATAGAATGCACAGCAATAAAGCGACCTCCATTGACCATTTTCAGACAGGAGATCAGTAGCATTTGTGCCTCACACATTTGCATGAAATGTGTATCCTAAGGAGGTTGGGTCTGCCGCTCTGTTCCCCTGAGAATGGAGACTTGCCAGATGGTTCTGATGAAACTTTCTTATCTTGAGAGGCTGCATTTAAAGAACACCTGATGGCCTCCAAATGCACCAGAAATTAAACTGCTAGATTTTCTAGTAAATTGACAAAAATGAGAATAAAAGTGAGTGAACAGCAACTACCACAGTGCATCACCTTTCTCTTAGGGTCACCGATTCTATTCTGGTTTATTCTTGAGAATGAAGGAACTGATGGATAGTCCAATCACTTGCATTCCACATATCATGACCAAGATTTGACATATTTTCAGTCAAAAAGTCAACCAGATGTAATTCTTCCTCCTTAATCCCAAACATCTAGTTTACATCATTTTTATCATATTGTCATAGTTTTCCTTTTACCATCCAGTGATAAGATTAATAAAGGTCCCCCAAAGATGTGCATGTCCAAATCTTTGGAACATCTTAATATGTATGGCAGAAGGGAGTTTGTAGATGTGATAATGATCTTGAGATGGGAAAGATTACCCTGGATTACCCATGTGGGCCCATTGTAATTACAAAGGTCCTTCCAAGATGGAGTCAAAGACATAAGAGGAGATGGGATGATGGAAGCTGGTGTTGGAATGATGTAAAAATGGACAAGGGACCATAAGCCAAGGGATGTGGGCAGATTCTAGAAGCTGGAAAAAACAAGGGAACTGATTCTTTCCTAGAACTTCCAGAAAAAATGCAGCACTGCCAGACATCTTGATTTCAGCCCCTTAAGACTCATTTTGGACTTCTGGCCTCTGGAACTTTAAGAAACTATAAAATTGTGTTGTTTTAAGCACTAAGTTTGGGGTAATTTGTTACAGCAGCAATAGGAAACTAATGCATATACCTTTAGTGTCTGTGGGCTCAAGCACTGTTTTCATAGACTTCTGAATTATTTTATTATAAGAGTAATGTGTAAAGGGAGAAAATTTGTAACACGGGAAGAGAGAAGGGAGCATTGATGGAACAATGATCTTGAGAAGGTGAGAAGCGCTAGAATCTAGGAACCAAGCAGGAAGACTTCTTCAGCTAGGAACAGAGACAACTGGCTTCATTTCTTTGTATCTCAAATGATAAGAATAACATAGGCTATGATATCATTGGCTGGAAGCATCTCTTAATTTTCCTTCAAACCCTGTGAACAGTTATTACCCTCCATCTTTTTGTAGGTTTATTTTCCTCCATCTTCAAATATTTCTATTCTCAATCATGCCATCAATAGACTGCTCCTCTTTCCCCCAATACTCAGTTACATCCTTTTCATTAGGGTTCATTTAGTGATTGCTCACATAAAATGAATACCTTCTAGAGCAGTGGGTCTCAATTGGGGATGATTTTGCCCCCCAGAAGGCATTTAGCAATGATGGGAGACTTTCCGATTGCCACAATTTGCAGGGTGTGGAGGGCATATGTGCTGCTGGAATGCAGTGTGTAGGGCTCAGGAGTGGGTGCTAAGTATCTTATAATGCACAGAAGGGCTCCCCATAGCAAAGAAATATCTAGTCCCAAGTGTCAACAGTGCCACTGTTGGCTATTGAGGGACCCTATTCTAGCGGACATATCATTCTTGATATAATGAGCGCTAGGACACTCATTTTCCTCTCAGCCAAGCTTCTTGGAAGAGCAGACTCCACCCATATGTTCTACTCTCTTTACTTCTCATTATTCCTTTACCTTAGCAAGCCGACGTTGATTTCTATATGCTTTCTAGTCTCCTTTTTGGATGACTCTTTCTAACTCATGACTTTAAATGTTACCAATACACGAACGATGCTCACATCTTTATTTTAGCCAGTTCTATCTTCAAACCTCAGATGAAATTAGGTTTAACCGACTGCTGGACACCTCTGCCTCTTTGTTGCAAACACCTCAAACTGAATGTATACAAACTGAGCTCATTCATTATCACTGAAACGTACTCTTATTCCTGCATTTGCCACTTTATTCTCCCCTAAATTCTTCAATTCTTGGATTTTTTTTTTCTTCTTTGTGGTCCACTCATTGCCCCATCCACTTACTGGCTAACATGCCTATTCTTTAAAATTCAAAGCAAGTTTCTGCATGGAAACTTCTGATGCATCTGACTGATGAGAGCTGAATCAGACTCCCTTCCTTGTGCTCATTTTCTTTGGTCTTATAGCATCCTCTTCTGATACATCAATTACACAGTCTGCCATATGGTATTACCACTTAGCAACGTAAGAATGAAAGTCTATACAATTGCATACTATTTCCCCATAAGAATCCAAGATGGACATCACTTGCCTGTTTTGATACAACCACACTGGACTTTCCCAGTTTCCTTCCCAATACGACCTACACTTTAGGACCCCATGATCTCTGTTCTTTTTCTCCTTAATGCTAGGGTTCAACCTTAGCCCTGTGGAAAAAGACTTCCCTAAGTGCAGTGTGCAGGATTCTAGAATGGCCCTCATGACTCTGGCCCCTGGTGTTACTCCTGTAATTATGTTACTTTATATGGCAAAAGGGATTTTGCAGTTGCCTTTAAGATTATTAGTCAGTAATTTTAAAACAGAGATTATCTAAGTAGGCTTAATGTAATCACGTGAGCCCTACAAAAGCAATGCGTTTTCTATGGCTAGCAGAAGGGAAAGTCTGAGGCATTTGAAGCGTGAGGGCTTCATGTGCCATTGCTGGCCTTGAAGATGGAGGAAGCCCCATGAGAAAGAAGGCAGGTGGCCTCCAGGAGCAGATAGTGGGCCCCTAGCACACAGCCAGCAAGGAAACCAGGACCTCAGACCTCACACCACTAAGAACTGGGGTCTGACAACAACCTGAATGGCCTTGCAAGCTGATTCTTCCCCAGAGCCTCTAGGTAAGAGATGAACTTAGCCTACATCTTGATTTCAGCCTTAGGAGACCCAGAGTACAAAACCCAGTCAAATCTACTCAGACTGGAGAACTGTGGATAATAAACGGTTGTTGTTTTAAGCTGCTGCTAATTTTGTGGTAACTTTCTAGTATACTAATACACTAAGCAAGCATCAACTCTCCCTCCACCTCAACAAATGAATCACCCCTTTTTCTATACTATAGTCCAAACAGCCATTATGATTTCTACATGTACCTGCTTCCTCAACCAATAGCCTTTTTTTTTTTTTTTTAAGGAAGGTGCAGCTCACAGTGGCCCATGTGGGGATCGAACCAACAACCTTAATGTTTGTTATCAGCACCATGTTCTAACCAACTGAGCAAACCGGCCACCACTAGGGCCTTTTAAGTCTCCTAAAGATAGGTATTTTGTATTATTCACATAATAACTAAGAAATAAACAAACGAAATTGTAAAAATTCATGTGACGAATAATCAGTCATACTATTGATCTGACTCTCTGGAAATTAACATTTTTTAACCTCGACCAGCCAAATCAAACTATCCATCCAACCAGCTTGCAAGAATGGACTCAGCCAGAGGCAGGACCCTTGACAACTCAATATGACATAGCAACATAGTTTAACTGACAGCCAGGGGAAAGCCAGGAAGTTCTGTAACATGCTATGGGGGGGTGCCTTGGAACATTCTGTTCTTGAAAGAAAAACACTCCACTGCAAGAGAAAGAAATGAGAAATGTGTGCCTTATCCTATGCATTCAGTCAGGGTGTTCTATTACAAAATGTAGACCTCGATTGTTATCCTTCAAGAATGGACTGGCATTGTTTCCTGCACACAAAGATTTCACCTGTGTGGTAAAAAGTCCAACCCATGACCAGCAGTGTTTATTCCCCCCTTAGGAGAAATATAATCAGCAATACCACCTTCAATTTTGATAACCCAAGATATAAGTGGTAAAAGATGTGGCCATCAAAGATGTTTACTTTGTTTCTTTCTGCAAATGAAATACTGTGGCTGTCGGTAAATTCAATCTATAATTTGCAAACGGACAGAAAAGAGAAGAGTGACAGGTGACTGTTCCTGTTTTAACTACACAGACTGGCCACTTTAATTACAGAATGTGTCTCTTATTTAGACTAGATCATATCAAAATGTGAAAGAAGTAGATAGAGTGACCTAAATGTAAAGAAGAATTCTATTTAACACAATGTATTACTTGCAATACTTCACAGTACAAAGTAATTTACAAAACAAAAATAAAACCTTAATGCTCATTTACATACCTATGTATCTGACTTTATAGATTACAAATATGAACAATAAAACTTCTTAAAATAACTTTAAAGAGAGCACTTTAAGAATATTATTAGTTCCATTTATTTTAAGAAATTTAATTATTCTTATATTCTCCCAGAATGCATCATTAATATGGAAAAAACATAATTCTTTTGTCTTTAAGGATATAATATACAGAGGGTGCCACAAAAATGTATACACATTTAAGAGATGTTGTCTTAAATTTGTGTATACATTGTTTTTGGCACCCCCGGTATGTGCCAAAATTTAAAATTAAGTCATGATTTAATTATCTCAGCCAATATAGGAGAAAGGCTACATTTAAAAAGTGGATACCAGAACAAACTAGTAAATTAAACCGTGTTTCCCCGAAAATAAGGCCTAGCAGGACCATCAGTTTTACTGCGTCTTTTGGAGCAAAAATTAATATAAGACCCGGTCTTATTTTACTATAATACAAGACTGGGTCTTTACAATGGAATGGGATGGAATGGAATGGAATGGAATGGAATGGAATGGAATGGAATGGAATGGAATGGAATGGAATGGAATGGAATGGAATGGAATACTGGGTCTTATATTAATTTTTGCTCCAAAAGACGCATTAGAGCTGATTGTCCGACTAGGTCTGATTTTTGGGGAAACTCGGTAGTAAATTATATACTACCTTCACCAATTTCTGCGGGACTTCAAAAGAGAAAAAAATAAGTTATGTTGTCATAAGCTTTAAAATTTTGTAATTTGTTACTAGTAGCAGCATGGCCTATCTTAGTTTGACATATAGATGGTAAGAAAGTAAGTAGGGATAAGTAGAGAATGGAAAATAGGATTAAAGCAGAGCAACAAACAACTAGCATTCTCAGATTTTTGTTTTTATATTCAATATTTGTACACTCTATTGAAAATACAAAAATCAGTTATACTGGCATGGTTTTGTCCTATGGTTCTTATTTGAAAAGTTCATTTATTCATGTCTTGTACCTTTCTAGTTGCTATATTCTTGTTTTTTATTTCTTTTCCCAGGAAGGGGCTGCACATTGTATGATAAAATAGGGATTATTACATAGAGATGATTATTTCAGCCAACAAGAGAAAAGGCTCAGAGCAAATATACTATTCTATTTTCTATAATGGTACATTTTAAAAAGCATTTCAGAGGTTTATATGCTGATACGTATTATTCTATTAAAAGAGCATTGT
Source organism: Rhinolophus sinicus (assembly GCF_057876585.1). NCBI lineage: Eukaryota > Metazoa > Chordata > Mammalia > Chiroptera > Rhinolophidae > Rhinolophus > Rhinolophus sinicus. Next base: position 23,348,606 of record NC_142508.1, read on the forward strand.
TAGAAATAGTAATATTTCTCCCCAGCCAGAAACCCGTTACAGTTATGGACTTTTTTGTCTATGCTCTTTAAAATGCTCAGTTATCGTCAAATTTATTCTCAACAAGAGAAAGCTGAATGGATCCTGGAATCTAGAATTTAAACAAAAGAGTAGAATGGCAAGTATTTGTGTTGGACTTTCTTTTAAAAAGATGATACTCTTTGTATTAATTTTCTTAGGTTTAATAACCTTGTTTACAGGATTTCACTTCAGATACCAAACTTTATGTGTCTTTTGAAGGTCTTAACTCTTTAAACTTGTGCATACAAACAAACAAACAAACAAACAAACAAACAAACAAACAAAAAAGAAAGCAACAAAATAATCCCCAAACTAAATAAAAAATTTTAAAAGCCATCTTTTTTGTGTGTTTTTTTTCCTCTTGGATTTTTTTTGAACAGTACATTTCAAAGTGTGCTAGGAAACAACATTAATGAAATTATTCGTAGGGAGATTAATCAACACTGAAAATCTGATAGCAACTTTTTACATATTCATGGCATTGTGAGAAGAATTTAATCTTATATTATTTCTGACATTTCTTATATCCTAGGTGACTTAATTTCCATTTAGAGTGAGGCAAATAATTGTCTTTTTGGTTATTTTTAATAAGTAATGCATGTAAGGATCCAACTTTCCTGAGTGTAGTACAAAATTTCTTGAATTTAGTAAGCATACCCACTGATTTGTTAGATCTGCAATGAAAAACTACCAGCACAGGACGAGTACAGGAGTGGGAAGATAATGATTTTAGAAAGGTGACAAAAGCAAAATTTAATGAGGGCAGAAATCTGTTACTTTTTAAAACAAAAATAGTGTTCTCTATTACAAAAAAACACAATTTACATTAATGTACATATATATTTATAGTCTTGTTTGAAAAAGCACCCTGCACCTTTTAGAAAACACTTGACAGACAATAGAAGTCTCTGTAAATACATAATTTCAAGTAGAAGCTCAAATATTTAGCAACCTCCCCAAATATCTAAAACCATAGACATGGTAAGAAGAATAATATGAATGAAACAGAAACAGACAGAGCCACCATTGGTTTGAACGGAGCACTGATGTAAGAATCTGTGAGTCTTAAAAATGCAACAGAAGGGGGCAAAATATCTAAAATATCAGTTGTATCCAGTTGGTTGAAGACACAGAAGTGATGGAAGAAATGTTTTTGTTTTTAATAATCTGAGAAAAATTAAGTACACTTTGCTCTAGGAACTCCAATGAAAAAATGCCTGCTCTTGTGGATATTTTCCACAAATAGGCCAGAAGTTGGGTGACCTCAGTGAGTGTTGACAAGCCACCACAGCTAAATTTCTGCTATTATATCAATAGGTACATATCATTGTAGGAGCTAAAGGCGGCCAATAGAAAGTTCTTGAAGCTATGGTGCCTGGGGTAGAAGGTACCAATGACACCATAACCACAGCCAAGGAGGCTTTCAGACCGCCTATTGTCTCACGTGAATTTTGGCATCCAGGAACATGGAAGGTGCTGGGTGACAGGGAACAAAAGTCACACATCAGGGATAACAATAAAGGAGGAAGTAGAAACAAGAGACATATTTTTCCAAGTAATATATCAAAGCAGAAAAGAAAAGGAGGCTTTCTTAACTATCTGGGAAGGTATTCATTTTTTTCTGATAGTCTGTAACAAACAAACAAACAAAAATGTTACGTGTCATGGTTGTATTGTAAAGAAGAGTGTGCCAAGCCTCTAAAATCTTTTTGACTTCTATGGGATTCTTTTTGTTTAGATTAAAAGATTGTGGTCAGGGGCTGGCTAACCCCTCAAATTAGGGCAATTGCTTTTAGTTCCTAGTTAAAACACCATTAGCAACAGTATGTAAATGCCCTGATACCTCCAAGGGCTGTGTTTAGCTTGTTTTGTAACATACCTCCCTACATCCGTTCAAAATGGAGAGTTATTTCTGTGGTTTATATTCTACATTCTAATTTCAAATAAAAAATTATTGGTAATGAAACAAATTCTCTGAAGTTTTCTAGTCACTTATGGATGATTTTGGGGGTTGAGAATAAACCTCGACTGATGAGAGAAGAGACATGATGCATGAAAAGATATTTGCAATTAGGATGAAGCAAAGTGGGACACAAACCATTTTTGGAGTCAGGCTGACATGAATTTGGATGTAAGGTCTTCACTAGACAGATGACTTTGGGCACATTGCCTATTTTTCTCCAACTTGAGTTTTCTAAACTATAATATGGGATATAATTTAAAGCTCTAATAATGTTGTTTGAATTAAATTACATTACAGCTTTGAAAGCTCCTAAAGAGCACCTGGTTTATAATACTCATTGAGTAAAATTCTCTACGGGGAGCTCCACAAGTCTGCACAGAGAAACTGTGATACTTTCTTATGGAAGAAGTGGTGGCCTCAGACACGTCTTCCTCCTCTTCCCAAGTTTGAACAAGGGAAACGTTCCCTTCTAATTGGAAGCATTTATGTTTTTGCCAAAGTTAAATTCTATGATGAGAATCATTAGCTGAGAGAAGGAAAAGGAAGGAAGCATGGCAAAAGAAACAAGCAGTAGAAGATGCAGTCTCAGTTGATAAATTGCTCTATTTCCTTGTTCTTTTCTCTCCAGTATTTAGAGGGCAAGAGAAGTGTCTCGATGCTGGCATTTATTTGAGGGAGAAGGACTCTTAGACTGTGAGTGCAGAGAAGTGAGGATGGAAAGATGATGTTCCAATAATGAATTCTGAAATTAAGTTAAGGAAATAAATTCAGATACACAAGGATGAAAAGTAAGGCAGAATGAGAAATCGCTATGTGTTTTTATACTTCAATTGGGATTTTTATTCAATCATAAATTTATTCAAAAATTTATTTGGTGTTTACTACGCACTCTTTTGGGCACTGTTTGACAGAACACTAACCAGAGACACAAAAATTCTTGCTCAAATGGAGCTTATATCCCAGGGAAGGAGGGATAAAAACAATGAATAAAATAAGTAAACTAATGATAGAAAACACTAGATAGTGATAACTGCTATGGAAAAATGTAAAGCAGGGAAGTGAGATGAGGACTGTCATGCTGGAAGTAGGAGCCGCCACTGAAATTTTAAATAGGGTGTTCAAAGAAGGGCTGGCTAAGCAGGTATAATTGAGTGAAAACTGAAAGCAGGTGAAAACACATGCTATGTAAATAGTTTAGGGAGGACCACTGTAAACAGAGAGAACACACAACAAAGATCAAGTGACCTAGGCAGGAACACACTTGCCACGCTGGAGAACAGCCAGGATGCAAGTGTGATTAGGGTCAGGGAGTGAGGGAGGAGGAAGTGGCCGAGGAATGATGGTGGCGGTGACAGGCCAAGTCTCATAGGGCTTTGCAGGCCACTCTAAGAATTTGGACTTTGCTTCTGGGAGAAATTGAGAGTCATTGGAAGCTTCTGAGGGACATGTTCTGATTTCTGTTTTAATTGGTTCATATTGTCCGCTTTGTTTTGCAAAGGCAGTGAGAGTTAGAAAATAATAATAATAATATTCTGGATGCAAACTGAAGGAAGAGTCAACAGCATTTGCTAATGGATCAGATATAAGGCATGAAAGAAAGAGAAGAGTCAAAGATGAAAATCCAAGAATTTTCTATAGAGGAAGAATGCTAAACAATAACTGCAGTTTTCAAATAATTCTGGTATATATTTTCATCCTCTCAGCCTGAGGTGCTTGTTTTATGCTCCCATATCTCCTATCACATTAGACTCAAATTTTCCATTTAATCATCACCCTAACCAGACTCTGTTCTTCCTGAAAACAAGAAATGTGAGTCATTCACTTTCATTTTCTCAGGACTGCTACAGGACCTGACACATTGTGTGGTTATGGTGGGTATATAATCACTTTGGCTATCTAGCATCTGAATCCATTTCTAGGTTGTGGGGACTCTCATCTAATGAGTCTTGGTTGATATCAAAGACTGTCTGCCTTACGGAAGGTAAAAATGTTCAATATTTGCTTCCCCAGCCTCCTTTGTGTCTTGGGTCCAGACTTAGGATGCAAGGTCCTCCCTGCAGAGACAGCTGCAAAGAACAGAGCCTGGAAGGTCAGTACACGAATGTTGGGGTCAGAACACTTCCTTCTCTTAGCTGCCCTTTCTTTAACAGATTCGTTCTGAAATACGCTTTGGTGTGTAACTCTTGGCTGTTTAGGCTGATGCTTAGTTCTCTAAACTTCTCAGCTATTCTGTGAATTACCCTATATCCTTTCATAACCTCCCTTTCGGCTTAAATAAGCCATATTTGGCTTTGTAACTTGGAATAAAGAACCCTCACCAATGTAGTGCTCAATAAGTAATCACTTAATGAAAGAATGAATATTACATTGTACTTTTAAAAATGTATATACATTACCCTGAGATGGAATGGAAGATTAGGGGCTTGCAATCCCCATTTCTGTCTTCCTATTTGTCACTACAAAATATTGAGGGATATACTAAATGGAAAGAACACAGGTTAGGTGGGATTTGATAGGAAGCAGATAAGAAGTAATGGAAACAGTTTCTGATTTGGGGGTCACTGACATTTTGAGAATCTGATAAATAGTATAGATTCTTTCCACACAAAATTGCACATAGGCAGAAGCACAGATGTTTTAAAATGAAATTTTAATGAGATCAAATGGTTTGGCATCTTCTCTCTGATAAAATTTTATATCGTTTTTAATAACACAGTCTAAAAGGTAAAACACTAGACTTAATCTATTCTTAATCTGCTGACGTACATGTTTTAAACATGATTATAATTTCAAATATATAGCTAATATGATAATCAGTTTCTTAGTAATGAAATTGCATTTACATTTTGCAATATTCCCAGAGAGAAAGTAAGCCAGGAAAACAGAAATAAGTAGTTGAATTTCTCTACATACTATATTGATATAAAGATAACGATATTGTAAAAACCCAAAGATAATCACAGATGAGTTAAAGTATGAAGTGCTAAATCAATGCTAAATAATTAACACTAACTAAAGAATATATTTTGAGATTTGTACAGGTTATTCAAGTTTATCCAAACTAATGCCATTATTTTATAGAAATGGGTTTCAGGTAAATTGCCCAATGTCACCCATTTGGTGGCTGCTTGCAGAGGAGTATCCTTTCATCTGACCAGTTATTTTAAAGCAGAAAGCATCATATTACTCTGTTCAAATGAAATTGTTTAGCCAAATCCATGCATGTGAATTAGATAACAGCAGCATTGAATGGGAAGACATTTAGAGGCCTGCCAATCTTCTCAGGAGCATGGTTTGAAGACTGTCTACTATATCACCTATGTCTTTTGGTATTAATATGCAATAATTGATCAAAATAATTGCCTAGACGTGTGCAGGCACTGTGCTAAGTGCTTTTAGATAACTTATCTCACTCAATCTTTCCATCAAGCCAATGTAATGAATACCATTGATTCACTCCATTTTACAAATAAAGAAATCAAGGAATAGTCGTTAAATAAGACGCACAAGGACATAGAGTGACAGAGCCAGAATTTGAACCCAGAGCTGTTTGACACCAAAGCCTGTGCTCTAAGTCACTATGCTCAAAGATTTTCAATTTTAAAATGTTATGTCATTTAATAGACTTTATTGGTCTGTTCTATATTCACATTTTTCTTGCCTCTCACAGCCTATAAACTGAGCACTTACATAGGAAGAAAATGATAATATTAAAAATTATTTTATCAGTAAAAATCTTTTATTGGTTTCTGCTATGATTTGGATAATCACAGACATAAATACCATCCAAACAGTTCACAAAACAGGAAAAGTACTAAAGATGACTCTCTTGATTTATCAGTACATGTGGGCTTAATCTGTGACTTGCTATTTTTGCAAAATTTTATAAGCTATTGAGATATATAAAATTTTAAGAGACATCTAAGCATAGCAAATCAATAGTTTAGACCCCTCTGGGGTCATAACAGCACCAGGATGGCGAATAGATTTCATCTCTCTGGGTCAATGCAGATTGCATAATAGTGACTGTGTTGGGATTGACTAGCAATGTCTGAAATGGGCATGGAAGGGCAGATGACATCACTGGAGCCACGTATTTAGCTATTATATATAAAACTTCTATGTCACTCATTTGACAGTACCAGTCTACAGTAAAACTGTAGTCATTACTTAGTAATTGGAGTTTGTCAATGTGTAGGTTGTAGGTGTTTGCAATAATTTATGTAGTGGATGCATAGCATGTAACACTGCTCTTGGCCCATAATAATAGATTCAGTAAATGATACCTACTATTATTTTTATTATTTTAATTTTATAAGAAACATCTAAATAAGCTACAAAACTTTATTGACTTCTCACTTATGTCCTGGATTATATAACAAAAGTGTCTGTCATGCAAATTCACCACTCTGTTCACAGAGGAGTTCTAATATACATATACCTATATATATATGTATATCTTTTTTTCCCCCTTTCCTTGACGGCTGGCGCTCCCCAGCATTTAGTGATTTATTGGCCATTAAGGTAAGTCAAGTTGTTGATGTTTTCCTCCCGTAGATTCCAACCAATTGAGAGCAGACACAGACAGCCACAGAACCCTCTAGATATAGCAGTCCTGATTTTGTTATTGCTACATGCAACAACGGAAAACTCAAGCCTCCTACCTGAAACCCCAAATGGACCACTGCAATGGGAAAGTTCTGCCTGAGCCACAGCAGACTGGATACAAAGGGGAAAAGTAATGTTTTGCTTGAGGAAAAGGCAATAGACAGAAGGGAAGAGGGGTGAGAGAAGGAGAGAGGGAAGGAGAGTGAGAATGAGAGTGAGAATTCTAGACGAAGGCTCTCTACTCTTAGTCAAAGGACACTCCTGGATGTCAGATTCCTCAGTCTCACCAATAGGTAAGCCCTCCCGTCTCAGAGAAGGCTGTGCAGGAGAGGTCCAAGAAACATTCACTTTAATATCCTCTCCTGGGCAGGGATCAGAAGTCTCATTGCCTTGATGAAAATATGAGAGGAAGGAAATGTGCTGTAACACAAACAAGATGCACAGCTTACTCCTTTAGATGTGTTCGTCGTTACCTGGAGCCAAATCTTATTTCCTGTGTCTCTTTTCCTAATCCCTCTAAATCAGATCATGTGGCGTGAACTTCGGAATGCATGCTGCCACTGAACACAGTTCCAGTCTGTGGACACGCACAGCTGGTTAGTGCCCTTCCCACATAAATCCACAAGCACGTTTCTCCATTGTCCAAGAGGCCCTCCTCCTCTCCCTGCTGCTGCTTTTCCCTTTCCTGCTCCATCTCCTATCCTTACACCTCCCCCACCTCCAAGGCCAGACACTACCCCCACCCCTGCCATGCAATTCAAATCAGGAAACATTCATTGCACCCCTATTATGTAGTTAGGTGGAGAATGAGTACTTTCTTTACTCAAATCAAACATAGGTATTTTGATAACACATGTAATAGCATCTGCTCAGGACGTTATATGATGCCTCATCATAGGATTTCCTAACAATTTGTTCCTTTAAAAATTACATATGAGAGAGTGAAGGCCGTGATATGCCTCAACTTCTGAGTTTTGCTCTCTGGTTTTATTCACAGAAGGCTGAAACTGGCACTTTGTCATTACAGATTCAGATTTGAGAAGAGCTCAGCTGTAGTGTTATGTACTTTGACATAACAGATGGTCAGGCACTGCAGGTAAATTATAGTGTGAACGGCAGGCTTAACTAAGGAGTTTTCTAGTTCCCCGCCCCCTCCTTACTTCCTTCAATTGAAATTCTCCCTAAGGGCTGATTTTGTTATATTAGTGGTTTAGAAATTATTCATTTGTTTATATTAATGTTAATAAATCTAAGTCTTTGCATCCCAGTTTATCACAATGAAATTAAACTCCTAGCTTTAAATGAAGATGTATTTTTCAAATATTATAAATGTTTAGCGCCTAATGAAGCAATGTTTTATATAAACAAACAAACAGAAAAACGAACTGGGAACATATTACCCTCTCTTACACAAAATCTAAAATATCCTTAAATGGTTTTTAATTCTTCAATCTGATCAGAGAAATACCAGTAAGGCAAAGTAAAGAAGTATGGCATTATCTGAAAACAAAAGTTTTAAAAAGGAGGAAAGATAGATATTTCATCATGAATGATTATTTGTTTGGTTAGGTGAGAGAGGGATAGTAAAATCCATATGATAGACACTGACTTGTTAATACAAGTTGAAGTTCAATTGCAATATAAAGAAGGGAAAGAAACTGAAATATACTTTCATCTGCCTAACAGTGATTATAATATGATATGATAAGATCAAATAAGTCAAATGGATCCACATTTTAAAAATTAAAATATTCTTCACCAAATTTACCAATGTAATTTAGAAAATATGTTAAAAGTGAAAATAAAATGAATCAAGGTGGTGGTGGGTGATCTAATGATTAGTAAAACCTAACTTAAAAAAAAACCCAGAATCACTGTATTTATTTCATGTCTGGCAATATAAGACTAGATATAATTAATCATAAATATAATCGTACCCATATAAAAACCTAAAATAAATTAAGATACTTATAAATATCCAGATGGAAATATAATTTTGTTGATTGAAATAAGTAAAATGCTATATTTATGGCAAGATCTAAGAAGTGAAGAAGCTTAGAAATTTACATTTTCATCTGTTAGGAGGTTTGGAACTGCAGGTAACAATATTCAAAAAAAGTAGCTGAAGCAATAAATATTATTATTCTCACAGTACAAGACGTTTGTAAAAAAGGAGGTACAGGATTGGTGCAGAAGCTTAAAAATGTATAGTCTCTGAGTCGTTTCTTCTGCAAGTCTTGTGACCTTTTTTTCAGTTGCAAGATGGCCACAGAATCTCCAAGCATTTCACCCTCACATATCAATGTCTAAAATTAAGGGGGGAAAAAAACTGGACCTCTTATAACACATCTTTCTATTTTTTTTTTTTTTCTAGAGTAAGAAATTAAAGACCCAGAAGACATTTCTTCTAATCCTGTTGGCCAGAACTAGGTTGTCCATCTTTGCCTTCTGAGAGACCAGGAAAGTGACTATCATGCAGACTGTCAGAAGGGAAGTGGGTGGCAGAGGCTCTGTTTTAGGCAACATATGGTTGGTATCTGCCAGTGGTATCATATGGTAGTTACAAGTGTGGGCTTTGGGGCCCAACTTCCTAGGTTTGAATCCATTCCTAACCTGTGTGATCTTAAGTAATTATTTAGCCTGTTGGAATTTCAACGTCCTCATCTATATAAAATGAGGATAAAAATAGTGTCTCCTTCAATTAATGTGAGCTATTATTTATCTGAAAATATTTGGTTACAATCTATACAGTAAAACATTGCATTGTTTGATTGCCTCTGCACTAAAACTTTGAATTTCTTTAAGTATTTCCTTTATATACAGAAACAGGTATACCAACTTTTTAGAAATGCAAAATACATTAGATTGGCAAGTAAAATTATATTAATTAAATCTTAATGGTCTCTATAAGTAGTTAATAGCTATATTTAGACTCATAGTAAACTACAAGGTATTTGCTCTGTCATCCCTCACCCCTCATAATAATAGAAAATGAGCACAGGGCCAACTGACTTCGCCTCCAGTTGGCCTCTGAGTATAAGGAAAATATGAATGCACTCATTTAGTGTCCCGAAATTAGAAGCTAGAATCCTGCTCCAACTCCCTGACCTCACATGATATATGTGTTTTATATATACATAAATACACACACGTGTGTGTGTGTATAATTTACAACATGTAATATTGCAGATCTTCCTTTAACATTAGAACAATACACTTCAACACTGAAACAAAAAGAGAACAATTCCAGTAGAGTGATGAACTTGGCATATAAGAAGAAATCTTAATGTGAGTATTGGTAGTTATCGATTAATAATTGTTTGCTGAAGATCAACTGTGAAATGTTACAAAGAAGTATAAAATTCACCTCTGCCCTTAAGATGCTATGATCTAGGTGAAGAGCCGAATTCAATTTGCACTAAATCAATGCGGTGCTAAATTCTATTGCCCTGTATCTCTGGTTGTGAGAAGTTTGAGGAGGTGGAGATTAAGGGGGATGAGAACAGCTGTATAGGAATCAGGAGGTGATGGAGATCAAACTGTTACTCAGATGGGAAAGACAAGGCATCAAAGGTTCTGGGGCATCGTTAAGGGTGCTTCGGTTAGACAGAGAAAGGTTGAAATATTGAAATAAAGTGGAATTTTTTTGAGAAAGATGAATGCATTAAACAAATATTTACTGAGTGCCTACTATGTCCCAAGCCAGTGTTAGGTGAAAAAGATAGAAAATCCAGTAAGGAATGGCTCATAAGAAGCTAGAAAGGTTCATTTATTGGTGATTTATTGATATTTATGGACCAAATCCTCTAAAGTACCTATATAACATGTGTTACACTGATATCCTCTTCCCAATATACAATAAAATAATCATGTCAAATATATTTTGAAAGAGCAAAATAGTAAATTCAATGTGAGAACTCATTTATCATCTTGTGTTTCTTCCAATAGAATATCTACGATATTTACAAGATGATAATATTGATAATGTACTTTTATTGTATATTCACCAGGCACTAAGTACTCTGAAAAATGCTTTACATTTATTAGTTCATTGTAAGCTCACAACAATCTTATGAGGTAAGAATTTCAGTACCTTCACTTAATCAATCAGGTCTAGCAACGCTGTGTAACTCGCCTAAGATGACAGAGCTGGTAGCCAGCATAGCCAATCTGTGAACAGTCTGATTCCAGAGACTGCCCCTTTAACCACTATTCTGCATTTGATTTATGAAATTTAAAATGAATACACAACCTGAGGTTTGAATCTTTTCTAATATATAGTTCATCTTGAGATTTTAGAGGAACACAAATAATATAAAATTGTTCTTCAGTAATGGTTTTCCTTTTTTTTTTTAAGTAAAATTTATTTTTAAAATTCCGTACTTCTACTAAGATGTAATGTAAGTGTGACTGTGATTTGTATCCAAATCCGTATTTTCAAAGTGAGACTATATTAAGGACTATTGCAGTTTTTGCCCTTATTTGGTGATATCAAGGATAACGGAATCAATTTTACTGTAAATACAATGTGTATAGGAATATGTTCAACATCAATGCTCTAGTCATTCAGCCTGATATTGCTTTGTGAAGTAGGCAGAAAATTAAATCGCCTCAGAGGAGAAAAATCACACACCATAGAAAGTAACATGTTGAAGTCATGCTTCCACTGAAGTATGTGAATTTCATCATATGAGTTCCATGATGGTGATGGGAATTGTGAAATTGCCGTTCTTAACGTGCTCTGGATCATTGCCCCTTAACATCCTCACAATATTACACTTTTCCTGGCATTTTATGTTGATTTTATAGTATGACATGGTTGTTATGTATTTGTTTGTAAAGATGAGTAACTTCACTAGTTTCTTTAGTTTTAATTTTATTTAAGCTGTTCTTACCCAACCACCTCCACCCCTGACCACTATTCCGATATTCTAGATCTTGACTCCTTTGAACTGTTCTGAGTTTTAAAATAAGCACTTAAAATTGGAGCACATTAGTCAATTTTTCAGTATCCAGATTTTCACTGCAAACATTTTTGAGGCCTATTTGAGACCCCAGGGTACTCCTTAGGAAATAAGGAGGTAAATAAGATGTCTTGATTTTAATGAACTAGTGAGTGGTCAGGTACAGAGGGTAAGACATAGAAATGGCAAGTCTAGGCAGTAACTAAGTCAGTATATTGCCTTTATGGAAATTAGTAAGAGATGCTTCATACCTAAGTAAGAAGCAGCTGAATGCTCAAGGTCCAATAAGATTAAGGGCACAGATTTCACCTCTAACTTGCTCTCTGGCGGGAGGAAGGTGACAGAAGTAGGGAGTGAGTTACAATACCACTCATGATGAACAAGGAAGCACAATGTTAAGTGGAAATCATGCATATAGAGCAAATAACGAGGCTGCCTGGTACGTGGCAGACACTCAGTAAATATGAATTGCCTTGGGAATTCATGCGGAAGGAGAAACCTCTTTGAACTGGGATCAAGGTAATTTCACTAAGGCATCATGCCTTAGGCATCACGACAAGTTAATTTCACTAAGGCATCTTGAAGACATGAGGAAGGGACATTACAGGCCTAAGAAACAGCATGAACAAGGGATAAAGGCACAGGAAGGCATTCCACGGGGAGGAAAGCATTCCCACTGGGACTTAGGGAATGGGGGGGGGGCATTTGGGGCTGTCACCATGGGAGTGCTGTTGGCATTTACTGCGCTGAAGCCACGGAGGCTAATGAGTCTATCATCAGAGTCACACAACAAAATACTGTCCCTCCAAAAATGCCCACAGCACTCGAGTCGAGAAAAACTGCAGGACACGGCTTACGAAAAGCAGTGAGAAATGAAGTTGGAAAGTGGGCTCCACATCACACTGGACATCAAATGCCCTGCAAGTAAGTGCGTCTAAATTGGGAGGCAACAGGCAGTCTTTGGAAATTCTGGAACTGAGGAATGATATGATCAGTCTTTTACAGTATTGAGCATAAGGAGTATTAATGATTCAACATGATCAATTTGGCATTCATTGGTGAGGTGGCATAGCTGAGAAAGAACTGGCAGTGGGGCGACCACTTGGGAGGAGGTTCTGTGGAGGGAAAGGAACAGGAGGGAAACGATGGCAAAGTCAGTTTCTCCATGGAAAGAGGGAACGAGACCCCGAATCTTACTCATATTCTTTTCCTATGAAGGACAACTCTTTTTTTTCTTCCCCTTAGAGATCATGAACCAGTGAAACTCTGAAGTTTTTCTGAGGGCTTAGGATCTGAGAAGGGGAGAAAAAGCCTATCTCATCTTCCAAAGCCAGAATTTCTTCTAGCCCACTCTTTAGTCTGTCACAGTAACATTGCCTGCAGAGAGATAGTGGGAAAGTAAGTGTCAGAAATGAAATTTCGGCAGCATACCTCACCCTGATTAGCTGGAAAAAGCAAGTGCAGAAGCTGATGATGCTGTGGGACTACACACCTGAGCTTGTCTGTCAAAACTGACATTGCGCCAGTTCCTCATGACTCAGAGCCACTAGCCCAGGAATACTTGGAAGTGATAGAGTGACACACACACACACACACACTCACGCATACACACACACATACACACACATGCACACACATACACATGCATACACATACACACACATACACATGCATACACATACATGCACGCACACACACACTCACACGCATGCACACACACACGCACACACATATACATGCACACACATGCACACACATACACACATGCACACACATACACACATACACATGCACACACATACACACATACCCACACATGCACACACATACACACATTAACACATATACACACATACACACATGCACATGCATACATACACACATGCACACACATACATGCATACATATACACATGCACACACATACACACATGCACACACATACACTCACACACATGCACACATGGACACATATACACACACATTCACATACACACATACACACACATGCACACATACACACATACACACATGCACACACTCATGCATGCACCCACTTGTACATTTATCTCCTAGAATAAAATAAAGCCACGTGACCAATTAATGAATCTGAAAACACTTATATACCTTGTATTTCTTCTTTTAACTTTAACTGAAAATTGAAATAGCTTAACACAGTTTCTTCCCAAGTTTGCTTTAAAGCAAGAGCTGCAAATGATGGTCGACCACACTGGCGGCTGTGCACGGAGGACACTGATGGCTACGAGTGTGTCCTTGGACCCAGTCCCAAAGCCACTCAGGCTCTTGAAAATGTTCTTGTGTGACTTCTTAGATAGGTGACTATAAAAGTCATTTCTGTGTGTTATGCTAAACGCACCTAGCAATTAATTGCTCTCTAACTATGTAAGTCATGATGTTCAACAGGCTAATTTTTTCAAAAAGGATTTGCTATTTTCTTGCCTCATTCTGCAGACTTTTAGGTTCCCACTTATTTTTATATGCCATGTTGTATTTTACGGAATTCTGAAAAGTCTCTTATTATTTTTCTTCTCACGTAAAGAAACGTTGTTCTGCCTCAAGAGCTGCAAACTCAAATCCACCAACTTAAGATGACAGGTTGTGGAGGGGACTGGAGTTGCCCGGCAGAACACACCTGGCTGGAGGCATCACGCCCATGGTCCTTAAATGTCACCCTGCTGGGCACACACAGTGCATGTGCTGGCTGCCTTGGACCCACGGACTGCAAGCTTGAGATGCCAGGTCATACAGCTTCCTGTAATTATTTAATTATGAATGGGGAGGCGTGGGGAGAGGCTCTACCTCTCTGAGTCCATCAGAGGACTCTCTTTGTTGGTTGGAGGCAGTATCTCCTGCTGCTGGAACTTCTGAACTCCCTCTGTAACTCTAGAAAAGAGCTGTAGTGATGCAGTCTCTGTTTCAATAGGAAGGAAGCGTATGCCAGCGTCTACAGCATTTCTTTTAATTTTTTTTTTTTTTTTAACCAAGAATTGGACCTTATTCCCCAGTCTGAATGGGGCTCCCTTGCTGTCAGTTAACCAAAGGGAAAAGATAAGAAGTGGAGACCAGGGAGACCTTTCTTGGGTATCATCTGGCTGCCAATTTGCTGGTAATTTACACAAACCCGCGACAATAGTCAAGGTGCCAGGGAGAAGCTCACAGCCATGGGCAGAGTGTGGTAACCATAAATCTTGAGCACATACATTATTTTCTGATAAACTTATCCCTGAAACACACTATTTCCCCGAATTAATTTCAGCTCCACATCTAGCGATTTGTTAAATGCACTCAGAAATTAGTTGTTCTCTAACCACATGCAGGAAAATTTCTACAGGTTAATTATATGTTCTATAAAAGATAATTTTCTGTGGCCCATTTTCTCTCGATTGCCTGTTAGATACTCATCTGTTTTTATAAGTCATTTATTATTTTATAGACTATTATAATGCTTATATTCATTCTTTACATAAAGAAAAAGTAAACAAGACCACTTTGCCATTCATTCTCATTATTAACAATAATCTCTGACTTTGATAAAGGAGACTCAAAACCGAAGAGCTGTTTCCTGAAGCATAAAATTCATCGGCTTCTGCCCACTTGTGGCTGCAACAAATAAAGAAAACACATATGAAAGTCCTACTGTCTGCCATGTACTCATATATCTCTCACAAATTTCATACTCATTTAATTCTCCTAACAACATTTAGGCATATTTTACCAACAGAGTTGAAAAAACTATGCAGTTGAAAAGCTATATAACTTGAACAATTTCACACTTTAAAGAAAACAGTCTTCAAATGCAGGCCCCTCTGGTTCTCCAAAACATTGTTCAATTTCAAAATCTCTGTAACATTCTCCATTCCCTCATTAACTAGTTTTGTCTTCCCAAAGCCAGACAAATGGTTTGACTTACTTTGTCTTCCATGAAATTGCTAGTTGTAATGTAGTGTAAGGTGTTCTTGTATTACAACAGGTCCTCAGATAACATATTTCTTCCAGTGTTATTTCGCTATAACGTTGATGAGAAAAAAAAATTGGGGCCACTACCTATAGTGTTCACGTTCTCCCCACATCTGTGTGGGTTTTCTCTGGGGACTCCAGTTTCCTCCCACACCACATAGCTGTGCTTATGAAACTGGTCTGTCTGAGTGAGTATAGGTGTGGGTATGACCGTGCCCTGTGATGGAAGGGCATCCTGTCCAGGGTTGGTCCTGCCTTGGGCCCTGAGCTGCCAGGAGGGGCTCTGGCCACTGCGAACCTGAACTGGAATAAACAGGTTGAAAAAGAATTCTTTCTTGTTTTTATTAATTTTTCTTTAATGTATGTACAGCTTATACTTATTTCAATGTTTCATGTTAGAAGTGTTTTGGGTCTTCATTTAGAAGTTTGGTGTTTTGTTTATATCAATTAGCCTAAAACTGGTTTTATTACATGTCATTTTGCTTGAAGTCACAGTTTCTAAGAACCTATCAACACTGTTAAGCGAGGACTTGCTGTATTTTATTTTCATGAGCCATCAGTGTGGGTGCTGCGAGCTTAATCAACAGCAAGAAGATTCTGACTACTGTTCATTCAACAGAAGAGATACAACAATAAAAGATACAAAAATAAAAATACTCTCCAAACTTGAGCATTTTTGGTGGCATGCTTATTGTAAAACAGCCCTGGATAATAAAGACATTTGTTTTGCAAGGATAGAAATAATTAGAGATCTCTACAGAGAAGAGCAATTCTGGAAAGATGTGACCCAGGAAATATAAAAGCTCACCAGGATCATTAAAGAGGGATCCTGGGAATCGAAATATTTATGGACTCATTTCAGAAGGAGGTGCATGTAAACATGATTCAGTGTGTCAGAGGGGGTTATACAAAGGAGTTCTGAAGTGCCTCTCAAGGTGGGATACAAATGAAAATAAATGAGATATAGACGTTTTAAGTACACATTTGGGGTCAACGGCTCTCTTTTAAAACAATTTTTTTTTTTTTTTAGTATCTCATTACCTGTCTTCATTCCCTTAGACAATTCTGCACAGCAAAGTGAATGCAAAAACTTCCAAATATCTAAAGAAAACCTCACTTTCTATCTAGATGAAGAAAATGAAATAAATTCTCACATTTTTGAAAATTGTCCATCATCCCGCATCTGTAAACACTACCCATCTGTTTTAATTTTGTCAATAACCTCATCGAAAAGTCAAAGAGTAAATTGCATTTTATTCCTGTTCCTCTTCCTTTCCTAGAATATGATTATAAAATACTTGTTTGCAACAATTCTTTAAGGAGGCTGAGGTCGTATAGCTAGCTTGAGAATTTCTTTTTCTATACTGGGTCCTGATTAATATAATTCTATACTAGGAGTAAGCACATTCAAAGTTATAATTCAGGATGGCTTATTTGATGATATGTCAAATGGAATTCCTTATTATCTAACAGTACATCCAAAGGAGATTGAAAAATACGGTTTCATAATAATGCAGGCATCACTATAAAATCCTGTTTCTTTTGAATCTTCAGAGATTATATTTAAAGTCATTTGCATTATGAATGCTATTTAAGCCCTTCATGCTTCTGGTTTGAGTAGAGATTCTCAGAGGTAAATAAGAGCCCCCTCACATGCACACATACATACATTCCTTTTTCACAAGGCAGCGTGGAAGACAGAACGTGGACAAGGCTACTTAAGAACTAAGTACATTCAAATCTCATTATCAAGTGTGCATTTCCTCTAAAAATGTATAGTACAGGAAATACCTGAGAAATCAATGATGATGGTAAATATTTACAGTATAATTTGAAGAGAGAGGTTGTGGGAAACACAGGTGCATATGAGTATATAAACCAAGAATGATAATTTGTGAAGAGGAAGCCAGTTCAGTTCACTGCTGTCCCCAGGCCTAACACCATGATTCACGTAGAATAAAGATTCAGATAACATTGAGTATTTAGTGATGAGGAATAAATGATTGAACTATGCTGGGGATCTGGAATCCAAGTATTTCTCAGCGTTTTGGATGAATCAATCTACTTATGTAGAGCCAAGATACCTCTGCGTTTGAAACTCAGTTATTCCTAACACTACTAATTTAATTAAATATTTCAAAACAAATAAAACACTATGTGACATATTTTGACTAAAAACTTATTTAAATCCTATTCTAATTGGTAGACTCTATATCCTGAGAAGAACTATTTCAATTATTTCCTTAAACATTGCCCCTATAACATATATTTAAGCACAGTGTACCCTAACTCCCAACCAAAAGGCAATTCAAAGTTAGATCTCTTTCTTAATATAATGTCTGCTTTCTTTTTTCATTTTTAATAAATTTATTGGGGTAACATTTGTTAGTAAAATTATATAGGTTTCAAGTGCAAAATTCTATAATACATCATCTTTATATCTTATTGTGTGCTCACCACCCAGAGTCAGTTCTCCTTTCATCCCCATGTATTTGACCCCCTTTATCCTCTTCTGCCATCCCTCTATTCCTTTACCCTCTGGTAACCACTAAACTGTTGTCTGTGTCTATGAGTTTTTGTTTCTTTGTTTGTCTTTTCCTTTGTTGCTTTCAGTTTTATATGAGTGAAGTCATATGGTTCTTGACTTTTTCTGTCTGACTTATTTTGCTTAGCATAATAATCTCAAGATCCATCCATGTCGCCACAATTGGCAGTATTTCATTGTTTTTTTATGGCTGAGTAATAGTCCATTGTATATATGTACCACATCTTCTTTATCCAATCATCTATTGAAGGACACTTTGGTTGTTTACATGTCTTGGCCACCATGAATAGTGCTGCAATGAATACAGGGGTACATATATCTTTATGGATAAATGTTTTCAGATTTGTGGAGTAGATATCCAGAAGTGTGATTGCTGAGTCATTCCTTCATTTTTTGAGGAACCTCCATACTGTTTTCCATAGTGGCCATATCAATTTACATTTCTGCCAGCAGTGTATGAGGGCTCCGTTTTCCTCCACTGCCTCTCCAACACTTACTATTACTTGTCTTATTGATGATGGCCATTCTAACAGCTGTGAGGTGGTATCTCATTGTGGTTTTGATTTGCATTTCCCTAATAGCTAGTAAAGTTGAGTGTCTTCTCATATATCTGTTGGCCATTGTATGTGTTCTTGGGAGAAGCTTCTGTTCAGGTCATTTGCCTATTTTTCAATTGAATAATTTGGGTTTTGTTGTTGTTGTTGCTGTTGTTGAGGCATATGACTTTTTGTATATTTTGGATATTAGCTCTTTATCAGAGTTTTCATTTGCAAATATCTTCTCCCATTTGGTTGGTTGCCTCTTTATTTTGTTAATGGTTTCTTTTGCTGTGCAGAAGCTTTTTAGTTGGTTACAGTACCATTCATTTATTTTTGCTTTTTACTTCCCTTGTCTTAAATCATTTCAGATTTAATTAAACTGCAGGAATTCTTATAATGGATCTTATATGGTTTTATCATTATAATGATCATGCAGAAGCCACAATAAAAACAACTGGTCTTAGTACCTATCAAATTCTTTCCTGAAGGTCTAAATTTCTAAATCAATCAATCTATCTACCTACCCACTTATTTTAAACATTCTATACATGGTTATTGTCTTTATCTTTGGCAAATGTTAGTAGAATTGAATATGATATAATTCAATTTCAGGCTGAATAAAGTGAACATATTATTATCAAGTGGATGTACAAATAATCTTACCAATAAGTATAAGATGTTCCAGGAGAGCATCAGGAAATTGTCCCATCACTACAGCCAACTCCTGATGACATTTGGATTGCATTTTTCTCAATTACTGCTTATATCTCTGTTGTGAGATTCTGGGTACTACATTCAGCACTTGATCACATGATGCGGCCATGCATCCAAACTGTTTCCTGGAGAAATGAGGCCGCCTATGGAGACCTTTGATTGATGGTGGGCTGGTCCTTTATAAAGTCCCATCAGTTTCATAATAACTTGCCAAGCATGACAGCTGCCCATCTGCTTTCCAAAGCATATACCTAAATTCTATGAGCAAAATGGAAAGCTAAACCTTCCATTCAGTATAAAGCACAATCCAGAACCTCTGCTCTTCAACTTCTAATTTTTCAAGTCAGAGAAGTAATTTTTAAGGAGCATTATCTAAGAGTCATGCACTATCAGAGGCACTCCAAAATTCAGTATTGAATAAAGTTGGATCATATTTGTTTAACCATTCAGAATCTGAATACATAGAACTGTATTCTATTGTGATGGCTTCAGTTTGTTTCCAATGTCATATTGTTACTACAAGAAAAAAAATAGTTTCAAATTTAGAAATTTATTTGCTGTATTATTCAGTACGTGATATATAAATAGGTGAAATAAATGTCACTATATTGTTCAGTATCATATGTGTAAATACATAATATAAGTCTTATTGATTTTATCTGAGTACTTGAAAATTATCTCTAGGAGGTTAGTGTATTATTATATTACCTTCTGTGACTTCTGTTCTTGGTATTATTTTTTACCTTCTGCCCCTTCCCCTAATTCTGATAGTTAGAATGTTCCATGCTGATTGTATGAAGTAGTGACCAACACATTAGAAATAAAAAGAAATAAGATTTAGTGATTAGGTTTTGAGTTTCAAAATCCAAAATGTTTAGAAGAATGTAGAGTATTTAAGTTGTTTTTGCCATCTCAGCTTCATCTTCAGGGCAAAATTCCATACGTTAGGAAGAGAAAGAAAATGAGAGGCGAAAAAGAAGAGTCTAGAGGATTGTGATATCACTGAGAAAGGGTGTTTGCTTTACTGATGTCCACAAAACAAACCCCAGTGTTGGGACAGAATGACAATAACTTCAGATGAATTAGCACTCTCTAAAAGCAAGATGTGAGTAGGCATGTAAGCTGAGAGCGGCTCGTAGGGTTTTCTTCAGCTTAGACCAGTAAAGGAGAAACAAAATTTCTCCAGTGAAAAGTACACAGAGAGCCAGCAGGCTTAACGAATCCCTGAAGGCTGAGAAGACTGCATGGCGACCGGCTAGGACCAGGACCACAGACCAGACTGAAAGGAGACCATCTCAGTGGGTGCCAGCAAGGACAGCTGATGACACTGAGGGCCAGATGGCCCCCCACCTGGCATTTTTGTAGACACAGTCCTGGAGGAGACTCGGTTAGGGCTAATTGAGTTTGAGTTTTTGCCACTTGATGGAACAGGGGCCCAGAATACAAACTGAGTTCAGCTAGATAAAAATATAGAAAACTGTGTTTCCTGTATACTTGAATACCTGAGCATATGCACTGAAAATTCTCTGTGCTACAAGTCTATGAATGACTTATAAGACAATTCTTATTAATCAAACATTGCATTTTAATTATTAGATTTACATGGTACACCTAATTAATTTTATTTACCTACTACCCTCCATTTCCTAAACAAACTGTCATATCATAATTATTTTATTTATGCATTACCCTTCATTCCTTAATCATGATACACATTAAAATCTACTATGAGAATATTTGTCCACTCTACCCTTGTATTCTTTCTTTTTTCTTCTTCTTAAGCTTGTCAGAAATGATGACGGCCAACTTTTACTGGAAATAACATATTCTTTTTATATATGAAAACATTAATAGTTTATCAATCTCAAAAATATAGCAGAGTTTTATAGTCTCTTCTCTTACTTTTGTGTGTCTCTATTTTGATTTCTAACTCTAATTCTCAAGCCTATAGTCATATTGTAATTGATTATGGCCAACATTTCAGTCTTTACACTCTACTCTTAGCCCAATTCGCGAAGATTTTCATCTGATTAGACCAGGTATCTCATGGCTGCAGATTTCAAATTCTGGGCATTGATTTTCCTTAGTATAATCCACAGTGACTTCCCAGTGCTGAGAAAACACATCCATTGCCCAGATATTCAAGCAAACAGACATCGCCAATGGAAAGGGAAAATGGGAAAGGGCAGAGTGGATGGGCTCCATTGAGGCTGGCTATCCATGTATACAAGGTTACATATGCCAGGAGGATGTAAAGTTCAATTTTGTGGTTTAGCTACCGTTTGAATTCTGTTGTTGTTATTGGTGGTGGTAGCAGTAGTAGTAGTAATGGCCCGTCTAAGTTTGATTGGTTGTCAATTGTATGAATGTACAATTGATTTTTAATTAGGTTCCTCATTTGTTGTAACCATGATTACATTGTGCTTTATACTATTTCCTGTAAAAATGAGGTGATTTCCTTACTGTGCATCTGGTTGCTTTTAAATGTTAAGAAACACTGGCTTTCTAAAATATAATGTAAACTAGAAGGATAGACTAAAATTTTTTTTATATATTCTTCATATGAATTTTAATGTTGGCAAGATAAATTATTCATGTTTTCCCACTACAGAGTCGATGTGAATCGTTTTCTTGACTAGAAGACAATGTGTCCTCTGACATCTCCTAATGGACAATGATCACACACGAGTGCAGGTGGCAAATGCTATTTCAGTGTAATAGTTCACACCTGGAAAAGTCTATTTTTTCTCTAGGATCTTTTTGCACAGCAGTGAAAGTAAACTGATTAGGTCAAAACTTCACATTGGGACCCAGGAGCTTGGACAGTCTCTCTCATTTGTGTCCCCACAAGAGGCCACCATCCAAAGGCAAACAAAGAGTCAACTACAACCAGAAGAGGAGCGCTTGTTGGAATCACGTCTCCTTGCAGTGCAACTGCCACTGTGTTTCACTGCCTGTGAATTCAGGCCCTGTTCCCAGGGAGCAAACATGGTATGGACAGAGGAGGAAGATGCAAGACAGGGAAGAGAAACAAGAAACAAACGGCGTTTTCTAGAGCATGGCCTCTGCTCAGACCCCAGTACCATGAGGCCCTGCTTGGGGGGGGGGGGGGTTTACACCAGGGGTGGGAGATCAGTTCTTCAGCTGCCCCCAGACGTCTATGCAAATACTGGCAGCATTCACAGAAGGGGGAATTCCAGCAGAGACACCCCTGCTTTTATTCCTTTGATAATTTCTCTCACAGCACGAAAGGGAAAGAAAAAAGCTGAAAAGCAAAACCAGTAAGAACTTGCCATTTTCCATGGGGTAGATCCCTCCCATGGTTTAGTTAATCTCTCTCAGGAAGCTTGGCCTGACACTGCCCTTAGGGGAAGAATTCTGAAGGAAGATTTGGATTTTATGCAGCACACGGGTGGGGGGGCAGAGCCCTTCATCTTTTATCTATTTTAATGCAGCTAGGGGACATGACACCCTCTCCGTTTTATAAATGACTCATCACTGCAATCATACTCACCATGGGGCACTGCCACTGCTGGGGGAAGAAGACACATCAGAAGGGGGGAGAAGCGTGTGTGGCTTGAAAGCCTCCAGATGACAGTGACTGATGTCCCCTTCTCACCCTCCCCATGTCCCCATCCTGCTCTCTCTGAAAAGTCACAGCTAGAGGTGAGACCTACCCATGCTGTGTGACTGAGGCCTGGACAAGCAGCTGGGGAGTGGCAGGAGATGGAGGGAGGAAGGCAGGCAGCATCCAGACTGTGAAAGGCCACGGAAGTCAGGTGAGGGAACTTGGCCTTGAAGTTGATGGGAGACTGTGAAGGGTTTTAAAAGTCGTGCACAAATGATTAAATTTGGACTTAGAATAACAGGTCTGAAAGTAAGGTAGTGAACAGACTGACAAAAAAGGGACTGCAGAGGAAACACTATAATTGCAAACATACCTGAAAATACAGAATGCTATTCTGAGTCATCTTTATAAAGGTAATCTAAATTTACACACCAGGAGAAGTCCTGAGAGGAGCTATCAGGAGTGAAGTAATGAAAATCTTCTCATCTGAGAATTGTTTGAAGAAGCAGTGATATTTACACTGAAGGATGAAATACTAAAGGAACAAGTAATGACTGTCTTCAAATATTTGAAAATCTGTCATAGTGAAAATATTAATATTTTGGTTGACTCAAAAGACATATCTAGGATGAATGAGCATACATTTAGTGGAGTTAAATGTAGATTCATCATGAGGCCATGTATTTTAGGAATTAAAACTGATCAACAGGGATTTATGCTGTTGTTTCAAGTAATAAGCCTCTTACCACTGCACATATATCAGCTCTCAAGAACAGTTTCGAATGGAAGATTGTGTGTGTGTGTGTGTGTGTGTGTGTGTGTGTGTGTGAAAGAGAGAGAGAGAGAGACAGAGAGAGAGAGCTCTTTGATGCCAACAGACGTAATTCAAGTACAGTGCTAAATAATGTCAAAGTCCAAGTCCTCATTTGTATGGTAAATATGAAATTTAGGGTTATGGGCAACAACAACAATGATGAGGCTGAGCAGCCCCGAAGCCTTCCTTCCCTCAAAGGCTCTGGACAGCTCTCCTTTGCCATCTGAGACGAGGACTGGAAGATGACCCATTCCCTGAATGGTGAAAAGGGAGAGAAGAAAGTCAAAGAAAGCTACGAAATTCACATAGGAATTTAAAAACAATATGTAAGAGAAGTAGCAGTTGGAGTGATTGAGATGTGGAAACATAACCAGCACGGCAAGAGGGCCAGGATTCAGGCGCTTTCAGTGTATCTAAGCAAAGAATAACGCTCACGCACTAAATGATGAAGGATCAGAGAACAGGACTTTGCAGCCCACGCGACACAAGGTGATGCTATGCTATATAACAGTGGGAGGGTCTGAGCAGAGTTGGGTTACAGAGAAAACACTGGGGCAGAGCATCAGAATGGAAAATTTCTACAGCATAAAAGTGGCTAGAATGTACAGCAGTGGTAGCTGCAAATTAAATAGGTGAGTCACCACGAAGGCAGGATTCATGTGTTTATTTCAACCATTCTTCACTGGATGTCACATTCCTGAGCATATTAATTCCTCAAAAATGGGTTGTTGATTGAATGAATGTTAAGAAACGTTCTCTAAGGAAAGCAGGACATATCTGTGGCCGTGGCAGTGCTATGTAAGTTTCAGGGTGTGTGTATTACATCCTGTATATTCATGCCAAGATCCATTTACCAAGTGGCAAAATGTTCTGTACAATGGGAGTGGGAAGGACAAGATGCATTTCTAGTCACTGAGATGGAGGGAGTGAGCCAACAAATTACGGTTTATTACTGCGTTTTCCACTTCATTATATGCTCAGTTTGCACCTGTTATATAAATATAAACATAGCGGAGATGAGCATAAGGAGGAGAAAAAAGAATATGCAAATATGCGATTTAAGAAAACCCTAATTATGTACACCTTTGGAAAAGAACAGGGCAAGAGAAATGATTCTGAAGTTTCACTATAAAAGTGGAATCAATGAGTTCCCACTTTTAGTAAATTCTGCCTTGAAATACTTTTTTCAGGCCAAATCTATGATAGCAGTAGCTACTAACTGTGGAAATAAGCAAAACGCACGTAGCCCTGTCTCCAAGCCAGGGAGAAAACACATCCTTCACTAACTTGCCTTTAGATTAAGGGCTAGATTAAACTTGACTTCACATCCATTGTCAAGTAAGTGGGATATTTACTCTAACTTCATTTACTGTTATGCCTCCTATTATTTTCCCTGGTAGCCAGGTTCAGATTTCTTACACGGGGCTGATTTGTAACTCTGCTTATGAAGTAGAAGATGAGGTCAAATCCATCTGGAGGAAGGCATTGTTTATTAAACAGGGAATCTATTTCAGGAGGCATTTCAAGAAACTGTATAGCTCCGGCTGAAATACATCTTTCTTCTTGTGGAGTGTGCTTTTGGGTTCCTGAGCTAGGCTCATGACCATTAATAGAAGTGAAGGTGCCCCAAATATCCTGCTTCAATTGGTTGTGATCGATTTGCATGGCAGTGTTGATAGCACCATCTTAATTAGTTGCTGCAAATTGTATCTGGCACACTGTTAGATAACATATTCGTTCTTGCCACAAAGGTCTTATGCTGACCCAGAGTCTTTACATATTTTATCTCACGCTGTCTCCACTGAGCTCTGTCAAGCAGTAAATACTATCTGCAATTTGGAGACGATAACTTAGAGACGTCATCAATGTGCACAGGATCACAAACCCTACCATAGCTGAGCAGGCACTGGAATCCTAAGCATCTCTCCCCAGCACTAAGCTCCACCAACTTGACAGTCAAGCTTATATTGAAATAAGGATTGACTTTGTCTTCAGTATTAACACAAGCTCTGACAATTTGCTGATGGCACAGTTATAACCAGGATTTAGAGGAAATAAAGAGTAATTTACCATTTGCCTAGAAGGCACAGGGTAATTGACCAGTAGACTCTAGGATAAACTACCTTTCTAATACTTTTATCAAATGAGAAGAATTAGGGAAAGTCTTATAGTTAGACCTAATGCAAAACAGGTAAGTTTGTTTTAAAAGGTTATGAGGATTCATTCAAAATTATTGTATCTTACTTTGTTCAAGTTGGGTTAAAATGCTAATAGAAAATAAACAGTAAAACTACTAAAAGAAGTGGCCTGGTTTTGACAGAAAGCCATTTTTAAAATGCCAGCCATGTGTACCAGAACAGGAAGGGTTAGTAAACAAGGCAATAAAATATATCATTTTGTTATAAGAGCCAGTAATGCAGCGTGAGTGTAATGGATTCTTCCAGAGACAGAGATGCTTCTTGCTTGTGTTGGCTGGTAAAAGAAGACAAGTTAGTCCAGTTTCACTTGTGCCCCATATTAAATGGTGTGGATTGTTGTGTGCAAACCATATGGAGACTCTGGAAGCAGCTATCTGGGAGAAATACAAACAAGCCAACCCAGGCAAAATTTTGCTGTGATCTATGAGATTGATCTTTAAGAGGGTGGTGTGTTCTGACTTTTGGGGTAGAGCTGAAGGTTTGGTGTGATGTTTATTCCTACATCTCCAAAGAACTGCCTACCTCAGATTCCTGTATCTAGTGTAAATAGAAAACCTTTGAGATAGTATTGAGCTGAAGGATAAGTCATATTCACTGGCAACCCTTCAAATGTAATGGTACCTGGTTAGAAAGGTCACGTGCTACTTTTGGAGGGAGAATTTCATACTATAGGAAGGTACCCGTAAGTCAATGAATGCCCTTTTGGTCTAAGGGAGGTAGTTCAGGGCAGAGAAGCAGTCAAGTCAGAGGTCAGATACCAAGGTCTCCATTTGGAATCAAAACCCTAAGATGGTGAAAATGAGCAGAAGAGCTTGGGAGACTCCCATTGCAGGAGTTCATCTCTTTCTTCTCCAGATATGACCTACAATGATTTTGCAAACTACAGGGTTAAGTCCCATATTCAGCAGCAGTTTGGAAATGTCTGAGGGAAACAGTAATACAGAATGAACGGTGGGACAGACTGCCTCGTGATGTGCTCCCTGGCAAACACAGGGTACCCTATGCAGGTGGAAAAAGGCAGTAAGGTGAATTTAATTTGATGTTCTGTCTTGACTCGGGGTGCGGGTGAAGGAAATTCCCCAGTTATTGAGGTCTCAGTGGGTACAGGGAAAAGGCTGAATTGAAGGCCAGAGGGCTGCCTTCACATTGAGGGGAGCAACCTAGTAAGAGGCTATGGGCTGGGGAACACAAAGCAGGGGCCTGATGGAAGAAAAAAGCCTGAGCCTCACGTTTGGTAGCATCTGCGAAAGAAGAGGTAGAGTCCAGAGAAGCAGGTGAGAAGAATGAGAACGTGGTTATCCCCCGTGGATGGTGTCAGCATTAGGGGCTGCTGGCACAGAGCACATGAGACCAAAGTGGAGTCAAGGATGCCCAGCATCACCAATGCCAGATGCCCACAGGAACGGGCAGCCCATACCAAGTGACCCATTACATTGCATGATGGTGGGGCCAGCATACACCCAGAAGATAGACCAAGGACAGTGGGTCCTTCTCCAATCTCACAGGGATAACTGCATTGATAACGGAGGGAGAAAATGGACCAAAAATCCGAGTAGGACTTGGGATTTGAACTGATAGCATATTTTCTTGAGACTGTTTTAAAACATTTTGAAGAACAAGACTTTTAAATAAGATAAGTCTGAGAACCTTACATTCATTTTCTACAGCCAGAATGGTAAAGCTCAAGAGAATATTCAGATCACTTATAGACCATAAGGTACAGATTTGGGCCTATCTGCATTAGAGTTTGCAGAATTTCAATCATGCTACATATGTCAGGCCCAGAGAAGACGACCCACCCCTTCATTATTTTTCCACATTTAGCATTTCATGAACTTAGTAATTTTCCTAAAGATGTTGTAAAGAAGATGTGCTGAACAGCTTCTGCCATTCTGCCGCCCTGCTGTATCTTGACACCGGATCTCCCAGCAGCCATGCTTCTGATGTGTGACCCCACCTACACCTCCAGTGCACAATTCCCTGGGAAGTGACCTCAAGTCCACCACCAGCTCCCACCACTTTTCTTGTGGGGAACGGTTGTGTCGAGTTAGCTGCTACCGAGATTGTAGACGGAGGGGTTTATCTGGCTATCTAGGCTGTAATTAGAATAGGCTAGCAATGAAACGTTTTATATCTCAATAAGAGAGGGAGCAGCCTCGTACTTGCATGGCCATAACTAAAAATGGGAACGCTGTCTAAAGAGAGACCTAGCAGTGATTGAGACTGAGTGGCTCATGCCAGATTCTCATCAGACAGTGTTTCCAAATGGTGAGCTTTAAATCTGGCTGAAAATGAGTAAGTACCCACGGATCTCTGGGGAAAGATTCCTTGTGTCATCACAGAGAGTCTGCACCAATAACATGGCAAAGTGTTCAAACCACTTTCACGTTGTGTTTCTTACAAAGTAGCATTGTGATGAACACACCCAGGTCTCCATTACTCAAAAGAGAAACCTGAGTTTCAGCACGGTTGTCACGTGTGCAGGTCACTTGACTGCAAATGATGAAGTGTCCTGGCCACAGACAAGGGCTTTGTCCTGTACTATTAGCTCTGGGTAAATGGCCTCATCTTTCTGAGCCAATTTCATTATCTCCAGAGTAGAGGTAATTATCCACCGTTAGAATTACCATGACAATAGTGATAACAGTGCTCAATTCCCATAGAAAGGACAATGACATTATTGTTGTTGATGGTTGAGCATCACTTCTCAGATAGCCAGGGCTGACATTCACTGAAGTGGCAGGTACTTGAATTGCATATGCTACAATTAGGATCTCTGACAATGTCAAGAGATATTTTAAGTTATAAAATGTATTTTGGTGACATGCTCACCATTGTTATTGACACATTTTATTTTTGATAGGATCGGATACCTATCACATTATTAGTAATAATTATTCCAATTGCTATTCTAACAATTATATTATATTGTTGTTGTTATAGCAATATCACTCACCACTCCAATTTGTTCTCATAAATCTCTGCTGTCTCACATAGCTTATCATTTTATGTATGTGAAGTGATACAGTAAATGCTTGAGTCCTATGTTAATTAACAGTTTTCAGAGTCATATATTTGCCTTCAGTCATCATAAAGATGATGTTCTCTTCCTTTGGCCTTTATAGTTTTTCGTGTTTTTTTTTTTTTTTTAATTTGAATTCATTTTTTCCCTCTTATCTATATGCAGATAATGAAAATTTACCTGGCCGCCTTAGTCACCAAGACACAAGATGACATGATTATGGCTTTTGCTTCACTGTCTACTTGCAGGTTGATCAGATGCAGCTTTGAGATCTCTCTCTCTCTCTCTCTCTCTCTCTCTCTCTCTCTTTTTCCTCCCTCTCTTCCTCCTTCCGCCTTCTTCCCTCCCTCCCTCCCTCCCTCCCTCCCTCCCTCCCTCCCTCCCTCCCTCCCTCCCTCTCCACTCCAGATGGATATGCACCTTTTCTACTGAAGTTGTCCTTGCTTATGAAGCATGCAGGGTCTTCTGTTTTACTGAGGTACGAGTGTCTCCCAACTACTTATTTGAAGCTGAACTCGTGAAGTACCTGGGGAACTTTCAAGAGGCGCCATCGCCAAGCATTTCCTTTCCCCTCCCCTCCTATCAAGATCTAATTTCATTAATTGTGCAAATAATTGTGGAGCACCTCCAATCTACAACCTGGCAATGTTGTATTGAGTCTCTTCTACTGCAGGAGGCAGTGGGTTCCTGTTTATAAATTGTTTCTCTGTTGCCTGTAATTTTTAATCTCTGAGTACATGTACACACAAAATGGGTCTAATGTCTACTTATAAAACTATCTCTCTTGCAGGGCAGTATTAATTGTTACTAATTTTAAAGTCATTATTTTTTGTTAGGCACTAACTAAAGAATTTGCATGGATTAACTATATATCGTTCTCATAACAACAGTAACGTGGATCCCTTTATTACAACATTTTAAAAGAAACTCAGATTTAGAGGTTAGGAAATTCCTTAAGGTCAAATTGCAAAAACGTGGCAAAGCCTGGACTCAAATTCAGAGAATCATACTTTTAACCATTATACAAAAATGGGTGGCTCTTCAGTTTTTGATTCTCTAGCCAGGGTCCAGAGAGTAGAGCTCAGGGAGCGGGTAAAAAAAAAAGTATCTGTCTACATTTTCTTTTTTTTTTCAGGCAGTGAGGGGCACTGGGAATGAAGTGTAAGCCAGCCATGTTTATTTTTCCTAATCCAGTTCCAAAATCCTGATGAGTAGTAGAATTAATTCTTAGATTCTGACCATAGGTTCTGACCATCAACTTTTGATAGTGTTTTGGGTTTTAATTTTTCCCATGTCCTTACAGGAGAGGCCATATTGGGCTAACAGATTTTAATATACGTGTATATGTATGTGTATATGTATACATACATGTATACACACATGATGTACACATACACATATGCCTGCATTTGTGTGTGTGTATACATATATGTATACATATATATATGATATGTATTTGTTCAATCAGCTTCAAGAGAGGCCTCTTATTGGATCCTGCTGCTTAGTCAATTGGATTAAATGGAGGTTCCTTTGCACGTAGAAATGCCTGTAACATGTTGCCATGACAAATGGGATTCACCTATATATTCTAAATATTTAATCTAAATACAGCATACTTACATTTTACGGAAATCACTTACAAAGGGCTTCTTTTCTTTGACCAACCATTTTATAATAATTTTGTTTCCAAAAAAGTGCAGAAGCCATGGGAAATTCATCAGCAATCCCTTTAGCCATGCAAAGCAGATGGGGAATTTGAAGCTTCAAGAGATGCAGGAAGATAAAGTTGCCCCTCTTAGTAGTAGACCTTCTATTTCAGGATCAACAGTGATATAGGTTTAAAAATGATTTATGGCTAATATATATTTATAATACATATAATATACATATACAATATGTACAATGTATATGCATATACATATATACCGGGGGTGCCAAAAAATGTATACAAGTGGACACTTTGGTCAACGTTGCTCAAGCAGTAGTTCACCATAATCAGAAGTGTCTGGACGCTGATGGTAACCACTTTGAGCACCTCTTGTAATTGCAGAAGTCAAACGTGACTTGTATTCATCTTTTGTTGTTGGTATATATTGAGTATTACAATTTTAATAGTTTTCCTTTCTTAAAATGTGTATACATTTTTTTGGCACCCTCTGTATATGAAGTACCATATGTTCCAGTTTGATGAGAGGAACAGTACTTTTTTAGAAGCAACTATAATACATGGATTCACTCACTCAGTTACATGTTTTTTAAAAGCAGAGGTATTCAGTGGTACAGTGATGAATTATTTCACCAACAGAGGATTTGGGGAAAGGCTATCTGACTGAATATGCAGCAGAGAATAGGTGTCAATTTAGCCAAGCAAGTGATTTATCATGTGATTTTTTTTCATTGAATTTCTTCCCTGCTTGAATAAATTAATGCCTTATTTTAACAATAGTTAAGATATTAAAGCAACGGATCTGATTGGTGAAACAAATGAAAGAGTCCAACCACTTGTGGTGGGTGGGGGTGGGTGTGAGTGAGGCGCGAGATGGCATCGTCAGAGTTGAGTTTCAGGTACTGTGAGCTGTTTCTTTTACCTGAGCGCCACTCTTCACTTAACTGGTGGAGTGGTGAGCTAGGGACAAGCATCTATCTAGTCAGTGACTCTCAAGCCTGCCTGAATATAAGTATCGCTTGGAACTAATCAAAAACCCATATCAGGGCCTTGTCCCATTACAATTTCATAAGGCATCTGAGGAATGGATATTTCTAAGGCCACCCCTCTTACTGTCCAGGGTGATTCTAATGAGCAGCTTGGGTTGAGATCCTTTTGGTGTATTGGACCCGTATTAAGTCTAGTTCTAGGTAGACCTTGGTTGCTGAAAGCAGTCTATTGAGCTAAATTTTTTTATCCCAAGGGAATTTCTCCTTGACTTTTCTTGCTTAAAAAAGGTTGGGAAAATAATAAAATGTGCTTATAAATCTTACCAAACACTTCATTTTGTGAAATTAAGGTAATTAATGTATGAGTCCCTTTCTTCATAATCACAATGAGGACATAACCTTCTGAAAGGCATCCTTGTTTATATCGAGATAAATGCTTGCTGAGATCTTGGTATTAAGATGATAAAATTGATAAAATTAAGCTTCCACTCTCTCTTAATAGGATTTAGAAAGAAATGGAGAGATTAATATCACAACTGAGGCAGAGTGTAGAACTGACCTTTTTGCATTAAATGAAGGACAACCTACAAAAGTTGTTCTATTTTAAAACAAGTAAATACTTCATAATCCAATGAAAATCTTGTCTTGGATCAGCCATTACCAAGTGTCTATTTAGTGCTGTCTTTTAAGTGAATATTTTGTCATGTTTCTGAAACTTATAAAAGACCATTAAAAGAAGTCTAGAAAGCCCAGTGTTAAATCTACCCAGCAGGGCAGAGCTACCGGGTTCAATGAAATTAAGTTTATACCCATTAAAAGCCAGATTTTTTTTCTCTCTTTGAACTTCGAAATCTGTGTTGTTCTGTTCCCACTGACACTGTAAATTAAAGGATAAAATGGTGACTTTCCACTCTGTTTCCCGTAATGATGTATTCTTAGCTGAGGTTAGGTGAGAAATTTGAATGCTTCAGAAAACCAGATTGCTTTCTTTCCTGCCTCAGGGACCAAACTGGCATAACACAGGATCATATATCATTCCAAAAAATTTATACTTGCTTACAGTATTAGATTTTGTTTTAGCCTTTTATTTCTTCTCAACAGATTTTTCACAGCCACAATACTGGAGGCTGTTTCTGAAAACTGCTAATTTTTAAAAATAGACCAGTCAACCAAATTAGCAGGATGACTGAGGGAGAACTTTATTAGGGAGTGAACAGCCGTAAGGTCTCAATAAATCTTTTCAGTCTTCTGAAAAAATGAAAAGCTTGGAGGGATAAGGGGGATGGGACATGATAAGCTCAGATTTATTCTAACAACCAAGCAAAGCAAATGTACGATTTTGTATAAGTCCCCTTGAAATTTCATTTCCACAGACTAAACTTTTTTTTGCCTGAGGGGCACAATCATTTTCTGTGATAATATGGATTTAGGAACTACATGTCCTATCTATTAGGGGATATTTATTTTAAAATACTTATCAGATTCACCCCAACCTTTCCCTTATCAACAAACTTTTTAGATACCTGCATTATATAGTTCATTATATTATACGTATTAAAAATGTTTTCCCTGCTTGTCTGAAACCCTCCAGTGCAGAGTTTATGTCTTCCTTTGTGCCTGACATATGTGGTAGGTACTTCAAAAACATTCATTCAATTGAAATGAGGGTTAAATTATTTTATGAAGGTATAATTTTGCTTATTATTATTATTTTCTTAAATGCTGGTGCCTTCTCTGATAGATGACAAGATTTTTGAGAGCATAGACTGGGTCTGGCATACACTAGGCACTCAGTAAATGTTTGTTAAATTGAACTGATTGTTTCTCATGAAATTGCACCATTGTTTCAGTACATACTTAGTAGTTAAACCAGCATTTATGGAAAACATTTATAGGACTGTGAAAGTCAAATGCAGGAAACTAATCTTGTCTGGAGTGTCAAGGGAGATTTCAAGTAATATTGGAATCAAGATCATAAAAATGTATAGGCAAGGGTGGTGGAGGAGGAGCTATGTATAGGGGGTGGCAGGCAAGGAAGGGGTACATTTGAAAAAGAGTACATACAAAGGTCCTGAGGTAGATAAAGGGTTGGCACATTAAAGCAATGGATAAAAACCAATGTTTCTGGAGCACAAAGTAGAGTAGAATGGTTTTAAGCAAAAAAGATTAATAATAATATTTGTCTTTCAAACTCTTTCTGGCTGGTATATAACAAAATGGAGAGCCCTAACAGAAGAGGCTGGCAGGCAAGATAGGATATTAATGAAGCAGTTCAGACAAAAGGAGATGGTGGCTTGCAGGTGGTATGATAATGGTGGTGATGTTGAGAAATGGTGTGACTCAAACATATTTGGAAGCGAATTCAACAAGGCTTGCTGATGGATCAGATAAAGGGTAAAAGAAAGGGAGGAAGTTGAGAATAAGTCCTAAGTGTCTGCCTTTATAAAGAGGTAAATGGCTGTCCCTTCCATTAAGGAATGAAACATGGAGGAAGGCAGGGGTAGGGTACGAAACTGTGTCACTTTGGACACACTGATTTTGATGTGCTTCTGAACATCTAAGTGGTGATATCTAGTAGACAGCTAATATATTCTTCTAGAGGTCAGGAGAGGACTGCAAATACAATGAGTCATTGACATGAATGACTGATTTGGAGCTAAAGCCACTTACTGGGTTAACTGCCCTGCGATCAAATATAGAATGTGAAGGGAAGAGGGGACCTTAGACTGAGCCTACAAGATCCTAGCATTTAACAAAGGAAGTAATGGGCAAGCAAAGGACATTGAGAAGGTGGGTGCAGAGAGATAAGAGGAAAACAAACAAAAAAATATATGTTAGTATAGATTAAAAAAGAAAACAGAACAACAGTCCTGCAAGAAAGATGTGGTCAGTTAAGCAGAAGATCAAATAAGTCTGACTGAACTTGATGACATGCTGGGGTAAGGCGTGACGGTGCAAGTGCAGGTGTGATGTGATAGTACGGTTTTGAGAAAGTTGATATCAAAAGCTCCCTTCTGTTGACTTCTCTGTCTCCCACATCAAATTGGAAACTTTTCTAAGTAAGAGCATTTTGTGTTTTGCTTTTTCTTGTTTAGGCGTGGTCATCTACAGGAAATTAACTAATAGGGACTTTGGAGTTTTTGTGGAGAATAGGACAGGCTTGAAATAATATTTTCAGCGGGATGGAAGAGAACACGTCGTAGGATTATATAGCAATGACAGTGCAGTCAAAGTTAATAAATATACACTAATTATAGTGGCACTAATTTGACATGCATGGTTATTATAGCTAGCTGAGCCCATCTGCAAGATGCAGGCCAGACAAACCAAATACTTAACTTCATCAGGAGTTAATGATTTTCATGATCAGAAAGTTAAAGCCAGTGAGGCAAGGGAATTTGGAGTATTGAGTATTGAGTACTGACATGATGACCCACGCAATTTCAGCTGATTAAGAAGGGAAAATAATAGAAGGAATGTGTGGGGATAGCTAACGAACAAGGAGAGGCCCATGAGAGTGATATGAAGGTGCCAGACGTCACGATGGGGTGGCAGAACAATCATATGAGGTACAACAATCAAGCTGATGAATGACAGGCCAGTGATGGTGACATCAAGGAAATGGGGGTGACAATGAAGTAGAAAATAATCATATGGGAAGTACTTCAACAATTAAAGTTTTACTCCCAGAGTGGGATACTTAAATTGGTGGAGACAGTAAGGATTGGGGGGATAAGTATGGAGCAATGGCTGTGAGACTGATTGCCTGAAGTGAAGCACACAAGTTTATGGGCGATGAGGAGGTCAAAATGCGACACCAAGCTCCAGTAACGGGCATCATAAGAGTCATTCATAGGAACATGCACCAACAATCACCGCAGGAGTTGGGTTGCAGAAGAAAAATAAGTGCACTCAAGAAACCTTAATTAAAGGACCCACGATAGAAAAATTATCAAATGGGAGGCAATGGTAATTGCAAAGTTGTTAATTATTTTGTGACTTTTGGCTGGAAACTTTCTAGAATAATCCCAAATGGCTCTGATCTACGTGAAAGTAGAATAATCTATTTAAACTATTTAAAAATATAGTATCTTGTGCTTTCTGCCTCTGGGACCATATTTTCTATATAAATTAACTATTAGAGTGAGTCTTTGTTATTGTTAGTTTTAAAGCACGGCACAATTAGATCATTCTCTATATCAATAATGATGAAAGATTAAGACGTTTTCCAAATAGAGGTTTTTGTTCTATATTATCTATTTCTTTTTTAGCAGAAGAGAATTATAGCATCATCATCAGATTTGGTACAAGACGAAAAATAATTGACTTCAGTCTAATAGATTAACTTACTGTACATGTTCTGAAAAAAAAAAACTGCCTTAGGAAATATCTGAAACATAATAAATCAGTTTAGGAATAAAACAGTACTATATGTTGTAATTCTAAAAATAAACTATCCTGGAAACATTGATTTATCTAAGTTCTCCACAGGGAAAAAATAATCCCTAGCTAGTGAATGTT
This sequence comes from Rhinolophus sinicus, assembly GCF_057876585.1. NCBI lineage: Eukaryota > Metazoa > Chordata > Mammalia > Chiroptera > Rhinolophidae > Rhinolophus > Rhinolophus sinicus. Next base: position 23,384,754 of record NC_142508.1, read on the forward strand.
AATCACCAAACAGGAAGCATTTATTTAAAAATATTCAGATAGAGAGGTGATGTCAAAACCATGGTAGCATGAGGGGTGCTCCTTGACACCTTGACAGCTCCCCTTGAAGTCACAACAAGTTGAACAGCTATAATTCAACGAAAGAGTCCCTGAGCAACACCTAAACATGTCTGAGAGATGTGCGCATCGAAACATCTGAAGGTGGGGGAATTGGGGTAAATGGGTAGGAGGAAAGGGGGGAGTGCAGAGACAACAGGGGGGTGGCGGGAAGCCGGAGCTCACTGCAGTCCAAGGAGAGGGGAGAATTGAGACTGTAGACGCACTATGTGTGGCCCCAGCAATTCTGCCTGAGCGATCCACACATAATACGGTTGAACCCAGTGATGGAGTAAAGAGTGAATACAGAAGTGAAACAACTTCTGTATTGTAATAGCCCTCACTGCCAGGCAGGGGGAAAAAAAAGCCACAGAACCTGGCTACCTACCCCCATCCTCCCAGAGTTTGCATCCTCCATACCTTCCCAGTGTTAGCAGAAGTCCCCAGAAAAAAAAACAGTGTTGTATTAAAGAGCAGAATATCTACAGACACGAGAACTGGGGAGATAGTCCCTGAGCAGTAGACACACAGTGTGGCTAATTCTAGTGACAAGGGAGGAGCTATAGAGGTGAGGCAGCTGTGGTCTGGCACTCGCCATTACTCAGAAGAGAACAAAGCCACAAACACACCAGCTGCCTCTCCCAGCCCAGTCTACCCCACCCCCAGCTTTCATGGCTGATCCCAGCAGGGGGCACCCAGGGTTGCTGAAGTGCACAGCTCTGCATCTGGCTGCAGGGGGAACACTGGGATTTCAGAAGCTCAGAATCCCATCGCCCACCATATCCTCCCACAGGGTGGTGCCCTGAGACTGAGGTGACCTGGTCACAGAGGAGATGCCCACCATCTGAAATTTCCCACTGCTTGAGAAGCCGGAACAGCACAAAAGAAAATTAAAGACTACGGCTCTACCTACTGGAAAGCAAAACAGATACCCTTCATATCAACCTGCTGCAGAATTCACTCCTATAGATACCCAGGAAGAGAAAATAATCCATTAATTGCTATGAAAAACCAAGGTAACAAGGCAGCTCAGAAAGAAAACGAAGAATCTCCAGAAAATAAACGTAAAGACAAGGAAGCATGTGACTTGAATGACAGAGAATTCAAGATTGCAGTTCTGAAAAATCTCAATGAGATGCAAGAAAACTCAGATAGGCAGTTTAATGAACACACAAATAAAATCAATGAGCAAAATGAATATTTTACCTAAGAGACTGAAATTTTAAAAAGAACCAAATCGAAATTCTGGAGCTGAAGAACTCAGTAAAAGAGGTGAAGAATGAAATAGCCAGCATAGAAAATAGAGCTGAGCAGATGGAGGAAGGAATTAGTGACGTTGAAGATAGAAATCTGGAAATGACACAGCTGGAAGAAGAGAGAGACTTGAGAATGAAAAGAAATGAAAGAACTCTATAAGAACTATCTAAGTCCATCAGAAAGAGAAGCAGAAGAATAATGAGTATACCAGAAGGAGGGGAGAAGGGTACAGAGAGTCTGTTCAAAGAGTCAGTGAGAATTTCCCAAACCTGTAGAAAAAACTGGATCCTAGAATCCAAGAAGCAAACAGAACACCCAATTACTTCAATCTTAACAGTCCATCTCCAAGGCAACTTATATTGAGGTTGTCAAAAATTAATGACAAAGAATGAATTCTTAAGGCAACCAGAGAAAAGAAGACAGTAACCTACAAAGAAAAGCCCATTAGAATATCACCAGACTTTCCAGCAGAAACTCTATAAGCCAGGATGGAGTGGAATCAAATATTCAAACTATGGAAACAGAGAAAATACCAGTCAAGAATAATATATTCTGCAAAGTTATCATTTAGATCTGAAGAAGGAATAAAGACCTTTCCAGATACACAGAAGCTGAGGGAATTTTGCACCACAAGGCCTGCATTACAGGAAATACTGAAGGAGGCTGTTTGACCTGAAATAAAAAGACAAAATGATACAAAACTAAGAGCAAGATTACTAACAGATGGACAGAAGCAGAAAATGGCAACCCCTATATAGAATAGGGCACTTTACATTTAAACGTAACATAAAGGGTAAAGAAGATAAGAACATTAAAAAACAAAAAGAAGTCAATTTGCTACTGCAACTCAGAAATGAACTCACAGCATAAATAGGGATAATTTGTGACAACAAAAACATAAAAGAGGAGGGAGTAAAGGTCTGAATCTACAAAAGGGAATGGAGGTAAGATGTATGATGAAGAAAAAGGACTACTGTATATATGGAACTTTCTTTTACATAAACTTAATGGTAACCACTCAAAACAAACAAACATAAATCCAGAACTGAGACACATAACATAAAAAAAGAGGAAACAAAGGAAAAAAAAATCATAGAATACCACCAAACTAAAATAACAGACAGAAACAGAAAGACAAAGAAATAATGGAGACACTGAGCTATCGAAAACGAAAGATAAAATGGCTATAGAAATCCTCATATATCAATAATCACCCTAAATGTAAACAGACTTAACTCACCAATATAAAGGCATAGAGTATCAGATTGGATAAAAAAACAAAACAAAACCATATGCTGCCTCCATGAGACATATCTCGGCTACAAGGTCAAATACAGACTTAAAGTGAAAGGATGAAAAATGATACTCCAAGCAAATGACATCCAGAGAAAAGTGGTTATAGTCATACTTATATCTGACGAAACAGACTTCAAGATAAAAAATGTAACCAGAGACAAAAATGGACATTTCATAATGATAAAGGGGACGCTACAATAAGAAAACATAACACTTATCAATACATGTGCTCCCAATCAGGGAGCACCAAAATATATAAAGGAACTACTAACAGAACTAAAGGGAGAAACTAACAATAACACAATTACAGTAGGGGACCAAAATATCCCACTGACTGCTATGAATAGATCATCCAACCAGAAAATCATTAAGAAAATGTTAGCCTTAAATGACACATTGGGCTTAATCGACATAATTCACATTTACAGAGCATTTCATTCTAGAATACCAGACTACACATTATTTTCTAGTGTGAACATTCTCAAGGATAGACCATCTATTGGGACACAAATCTAGCCACAGCAAATTTAAGAAGATTGAAATCATATACCAAGCATATTCTCTGACCACAATGCTTTGAAACTGGAAATCAACTTCGAAAAGAAGTAGGAAAAACCAAAAATACGTGGAGAGTAAACCACACACTATTAAAGAATGACTGAGTCAAAGAAGAAATAAAAGGATAGATCAAAAAATACACAGAAACAAATGAGAATGAAAATATGTTGTATAAAAATTACTGGGATGTGGTAAAAGCAGTATTAAGCGGGCAATTTATTTCATTACAGGCCTAGCTCAAGAAACAAGAAAAATCCCAAATAAACAATCTAATATTACATCTTAAAGAACTGGAAAAAGAACAAATGAAACCTAAAGTCAGCAGAAGGAAGGAAATAAAAATTAGAGCAGAATTAAATGAAATAGAGAACACAAAGACAATAGAAAAAATTAATGCAACAAAGTGCTGGTTCTTTGAAAAGATTAACAAAATTGACAAACTCTTGGCTACATTCATTACGGAAAAAATATAAAAGATACAAATAAGCAAAATCATAAATGAAAGAGAAGTTATGACAGATACCACAGAAATACAAAGGATCATACGAGAACACTCTGAAGGACTATATGCCACCAAAATCAATAACTTAGAAGAAATAGACAAGTTCTTAGGAACATATAACCTTCCCAGACTGAATCACAAAGAACTGGGAAATCTAAATAGACCATCAACAGTAAGGGAATTGAAACAGTCATCCAAAACCTCCCCCAAAATAAAAGTCCAGGGCCAGATCGCTTCATTAGTGAATTACACTAAACATTCAAGGATGATTTAATACCTGTCTTCTTCAAATTCTTCCAAAAAACTGAAGAAAAGGCAATACTTCCTAATTCACTTTATGAGGGCAACATTACCCTGATACCAAAACCTGGTAAGCGTAACACACAAAAAGAAAACTACAGACCAGTATCTTTCAGGAATACAAATGCAAAAAATTCTAAAAAAACAAACAAACAAAACTAGAAAATTGAATACAACAATACATTAAAAAGATTTTACATAATAATCAAGTGAGGTTCATTCTAGGGGCACAAGGATGGTTCAACATACTCAAATCAGTCAATGTGATATACCACATTAACAAAATAAAGGATAAAAATCACGTGATTATATCAACAGATGTAGAAAAAGCATTTAACAAGATATAACACACATTTATGATTAAAGCACTTAATAAAATTGGTATGAAGGAAAGTACCTTGATATACAAGGTGTAATTAAAAAAATATGGTGAATATTTAAATTAAAAAAAATTGTTACAGTAAAAGACACATTGCCATTAATCCCCCTCCAAATATTCCCCTTTGCTTTGAACACACTTATCCCATCGTTCTGGCCACTTTCTGAAGCAGTTCTGGAAGTCCTCTTTTGTGAGTGTCTTCAATTCTGCTGTCGTGGCTGCCTCAATGTCCTGAATAGATTCAAAACGTTTACCTTTCATGGTCATTTTGACTTTGGGAAAGAGCCAGAAGTTGCACAGTGCCACATCTGGTGAATAAGGTGGATGAGGACACACCATATTTGACAGAAATTGCCACATACCAGAAGCAATGTGTGACACCGAGCGTGATGATGGAGGATGAAGTAAAGACACTCACAAAAGAGGACTTCCAGAATTGCTTCAGAAAGTGGCAAGAATGATGGGATAAGTGTGTTCTAAATGACAGGGAGTATTCTGAGAAGGATTAATTGTAATGTGTTTTTACTGTAATGTGTTTTTCTTTATTTAATCACATTCATTGTTTTTTGTGATCACACCTCATAATAAAGATGATATATGACAAACCCTCAGCTAATATCATACTTAAGATTAAAAAACTGAAAGCTTTTCCTTGAAAATCAGGAACAAGACAGCGATGCCCGTCTCACCACTGTTATTCAACACAGCACTGGAAGTCCTGGCCTGAGCAATCAGGCAAGAGAAAGAAATAAAAAGCTTCAAATTGGGAAGGAAATAGTTAAATTGTCACTTTTTGCAGATGGCATGACTCTTTACATAGAAAACCCTAAAGACTCCTCCAAAAAACTGTTAGAAACCATAAACAAATACAGTAAAGTCGAAGAATACAGAATTAATGTAAAAAAATCCTTTGCATTCCTATACACTAACAATAAAATTTCAGAAAAAGAAATGGAAAAAAAAAAACACAGACAAAAACGATTCTATTTGCAATTGCAACAAAAAGAATAAAATATTGGGAATAAACTTAACAAAGGATTTGAAGGACCTATATACTGAAAATTATCAGACATTATTAAAAGAAACTGAGGAAGACACAAATAGAAAGATAATCTGTGTTCACAGATTGGAGAAATCAACGTACTTAAAATGGCCATATTACCCAAAGCAATAGGCAGACTTAATGCAATCCCCATCAAAATCCCAATGGCATTTTTTTCAAGAAATAAAACCAAAAAATCATCATATTTGTATGAAATCACAGAAGACCCCAAGTAGCCGAAACAATCCTAAGAAAAAAAGAACAAGGCTGGAGGTATCACACTCCTGGACTTCAATTTATACTATAAAGTAACAAGAATCAAAACAGCATGGTATTGGCAGAAAAACAGATACACAGACTAATGGAATAGAAATAAAAACCCAGAAATAAACCCACATAACATATGGGCAGATAGTCTTCAGCAAAAGAGCCAAAAACATACAATGGAGAATAAAAAGCCTTTTTAATAAATGGTGCTGGGAAAACTGGAAAGCCACATGCAAAAGAAAGAAACTGCTATCTATCACCATACACCCAAATTACCTCAAAATGGATCAAAGTCTTAAACATAGGACATGAAACAATAAACTGCATTTAAAAACTACTAAACTTATGGACCTTGGGTTCAGAGAGGATTTTATGAATTTGACCTCAAAGGCAAGGGAAGTAAAGACAAAAATAAATGAATGGCACTGTATCAAACTATCAACAAAACAAAGAGGCAACCAACCAAATCAGAGAAGATATTTGCAAATAACACCTCCATTAAGGGGCGAATATCCAAAATATATAAAGAACTCATACAACTCAACAACAACAACAAAAACAATAAAAAAATGGGGAGAGGACGTAACAGACACTTCTTCCAAGAAGACATACAAATGGCCAACTGAAAAAATGCTCAACTTCACTAGCTGTTAGAAAAATGCAAATCAAAACCACACTTAGATACCACCTCACACCTGTTAGAAAGGCTCTTATCAACAGAACAAGTAGTAACAAGTGTTGTAGAGGCTGTGGAGACAAAGCAACCCTCATATACTGCTGGTGGGAATGTAAACTGGTGCAGCCACTATGGAAAACAGTGTAGAGGTTCCTCAAAGAAATGAAGAATAGAATTACCATACAACCCAGTAATTCCTCTCCTGGGTATCTACCCCAAAAATCTGAAAACATTCATTGGTAAAGATGTACGTACCCCTATGTTTACTGCAAAATTATTCACACTGGCCATGACATGGAAACAAACAGAGTATGCTTCAATAGATGATTGAATAAAGAAAATGTGGTACATATATGCAATGGAATATTACTCAACCATAAGAAAAGATGAAATACTGTCATTTGGATGGATGGATCTTGAGATTATCATGCTAAGCAAAATAAGTCAGACAGAAAAGTTGAGAACCATATGATCCCACACATATGTGGGATATAAAACTGAAAGCAACAAATGAACAAGACAAACAAAAAAACAAAAACGCATAGACACAGACAACATGTTAGTGGTTACCAGAGAGTAAAGGGACAGGCGGGTGATAGAAGAGAGAAAGGGAGAGAGAAAGGGGGATTAAATATATGGTGATGGAAAGAGAACTGACTCTGGGTGGTGAACATACAATGCAATATATAGATGATGTATTATAGAAATGTACATTGAAACCTATATAATTTTACTAACCGCTGTCACCCCCAATAAATTTAATAAATAAAAAAAGAAATATGTAAGTGATTAAACTGTATAAAATCAGGATTAAATTTTAGGTATATGTATACAGTGTTAAATGTAAAATTTATACAAATCCAATGTTAGCTGTTACTTATGAGGGAAATTAACATCAAGTACATGTCCTAACTCTCCTATCCACTGATATAATTACTCTATCAATAAATATATATTGATGAGAAATATCCTGGGAACTTTGGAGAGAACAAATGATTATACATGGTTTCCCAATGCAAAAATTAAAAAATAATGAAAAAAATATTCAGATAGAGAGTGTCAACCAACAGGCAGTAACATGAATTTCTCTTTTGTTATCAACTTGAATGACATGTTTTGGCATCTTATTATGCACTGTAGAATGTTGCTTCAGAATTTCAAGGATAACTTACATAAAAAGGGATCAAACTGCTACTACAATGTAATTTAGATGTATTGTACTGAATAGTTTGAGATTATTCTTTCTCTAGATATATTCAAGTATTTGTATGTATATGTGAATATACACATTTTGAATAATTGGACAATTATTGACATTACACATCAAAGAAATGTCAAAAATTGACCACACATTTTTTTCTAATAATATGCAAATATACATATATCTGCGCCAATTAACCCAGAAGAAATTATGATTTATTTAGTACCCAATAACTATTCTATTTTTGGTGAATATCTTTCTGGTGAAAAATATAATTTATCTAAATGAAATATTAATGTTTGATTTTATAGATTGCTTAACCGCAGATCTCAGTAATTCTTGAAAATTTTATGTTCAAAAAGTACTTTATAACTTCATGGGGTTGTTCCTGGGTTGTTCAGTGGATGTCCATAAATTAGCTACTATCAATTACATCTATGCTGTGAACATTAACTCTTTCTTTACATATCCTCTTTCTTAAATACACGTTCTTTGTAATTACACTATTAGAAGGATGGTGCTAGTAGTCATAATTCCTACTCTACCCACATCATATCCAACTTTCGCAGGCAATTTCCATCCTTTTCAATGTTAGGATTTCAACAGAACTAATCCAAAGCAGGGAATTTCTGTTTAACCTGAAGACAGAACACGTGATGGTATAAAGGATTACTGGCAGAGCTTCCGCAGAAGTTGTAGCTTTCAGAGGGCGGCTCTTTTAGTGTGGCCTGAAGAATCTTAAAATGGAAGTCTTATGAGGTTGGGCTGGTATTCCAGGATGATATTCTACCAGAAAGCAAAACTGATGGAGTTTTCTGAGGAAATTAACAGCTCCCAAACATGTGTGGAGAGAGCATTCTACAATATATTTCAAACACTACAGCTTCAGTGAATGCACCATGTTAGAAAGAGCTGGTAATAAAAAAGACACGGTGACCACAGAGGGTGGGGAGCTCAGGTACAGAATAATCTCAGCCAACCAGTTATCAACAGACTTGGAGGAGAAAAACAGAAACAATAGAAAAGGAAACTATGCAGGAGGCAAGTGGTACAGTGCATATACTATATATTTTTTAATGAAGTAACAAAAGAGGAGAGAACCAAGGTGAATCCAAGTAAAAGAGCAAAGCCTTGGTAACAGATTAACTGCAAACCCAGTAAAATGTGTGAGATTCCTAACCTGTCTCCGCAATACGTATAAAAAGGAACCGGCACACCAAGACTTTGACAACACGAGTGAAACTGAGACTAACCCAATCATAAGACAACCATTATTGATTTCCAAGAGAGAGAGAGAGATCTGGGTGTGGAAAATAAACTCTTGCCAATTCAGTAATTTGGAATTAATTTTTATTTATTTATTTATTTATTTAAATGTGTAACTTCTCACTGACTTAATTATAATGTCTAGCCACAATTAAGCAATCCTAATGAAGTATTGTTTTTTGGACCAGCTAGAACAAGGGTGTCCAAACTTTTTTCAAAGGTTTTCACCAAGGGCCATATGCGGTAAAATACACAAACAGCAGGGCCACTCACTGGAGGTGAAGTACGTATTGCCTCACCTGGTTTATTTAAGTAAACTAAATATATTTTTGGAATTTGCTGCCGGCCAATAAACAATGGATCGCGGGCCGCAGCTGGCCCGTGGGCCGCAGTTTAGATACCCCTGAGCTAGAATACAAATACAAAATAAAAGGTAGTATGATATTGGCAGAAGTAAAACTAAATCCATCCAGGTTTCCCTACTGACCATCTGGCTGCTAGATGGTACTCAGGCAGGGATACATATGTCCAGGTATATCTCTTGAAAGATGCAACTAGTTAACTTAATTTGCAAAAGCCCTGTCTATGTAACTTGAGAGGGAGCCAGTACAAGCAGGAGATGTAGCACCCACAAGCATAAGTACTGATAACATCATTTCTTACTTACTAGTTCTATAATATTGGGAAAGACACTATATATTTCCAATCCTCAATTTCTTCATCTATAAAATAAGTAATATAACTTGTATATTATGTGATACTGGAGATAACACTATGAAAATTTTGAAGTAAAAACAAATGTTAGATGATATTTTCTTGCTAGTATATGTTCATATACTTCCTATGTGTCTGGGCACTCTTCTTCCCTCTTCCTACAGGGTCTTTCCTTTTTGGATCTTCCTTCCCCTCTCCCTCCCCACTCCCACACTTACACAGAGTCACACCCAGAGAATGGATCTGTATCTATTCTGCTCCCCAGTAAATAAGAACACCAAAGTCCCTGTGTGTGTGTGTGTGTGTGTGTGTGTGTGTGTGTGTGTGTGTGTGTGGGCAGGGGTACTGGCCACAACTAATTCATGAAGGAATGAGGAAGTCCAGTTTTGAGTTGAACAATAATAGAGCAGACAACCATTTCTAACACAGCTTTTGGATAATGCTAATTTTGATCCCTTTCTGTTGTATAGTCTTCATTTTCTCAGATTACGTCCTTGGTGATCTTTCAGTCTTCACTATATGGTCTGTGTATGTGTTCCCATCATCTCCCACATCTTTGCATGTTGTGTTGTGTCAGGGTAGTGACTTGCAAATCTCTACTTCTAGGTCATATCTCTTTCCGGGGCTCCAGATACATAAGCTTGGCTCTCTCTCAGATAGATCCCTCTGTGTGTACCATTGGGACCTGAAACCCCAAATCACCACAGCTTGATCTGGCTCCATCCTTCATTACTCAGCTCAGCCTCAACCTCTGATTAATGTGTAGCTCACCTCTTCAGTGAAGTGATCTTTTCCTGTAAACTCCTTAGCAATTATTACCTAAGCCATTAATTTTGCTATTAATCATGTGTTACTTTGTCACATATTTCTATTGTTGATTAGAAAGGTCATTTAAATTTTTATCATGCCTATGTTTTGCTTTTGAAATTTCTTTAAACTCTTTGACCTACCCTGAATTCTTTCCCTGCCCACCCAGTACAGCACACGCATGATCAATGGCTGATCTTTTGTTACTGCTTTAAAATCAGCAGAAGGGATTTGCTGAAATCATAAGCTTTTATATCAATGCACTGAAAGAGAATTTCAAATGATGGCAAATTTACGTATTTTATGTCAGACAAACTAGGTTGATTTTGAGATTCCTAGAGGAAATAATGCATATCTTAAAGATTTCACTTTGAATTTTATTTGAAATAATTATCCTTTGACAGGGAAAAAAAAAAAGAACTGTATTCAAGACATAAAAGCAAATTCCATCCATTATGATTAACTAGGATGCACTTTACCAGATATCTTATACTCTCCAGTTCCACTAAGGAAAAACAAATTATATGTATATTTTGTCTGTGATTAGAAATGAATTCTAAAGTAGCACCTTTCTACTGCCTCCACAAGACAAATGTAACTACCAGAAAGCACATAATTGAAAAATGAAAGCTACAAACAAATGCATTTCCCTTCATTTTTATCACTAACCAATACTTACCATACCATGACAGAAGCCAATAAATGCTCAATGCAATTTATAGTCCCACGAGCATATGGCATTTCCCCAGGAGCTTTCCTGATGTCTAAAGCACTACCTTGAAGCATATTGAATACTCCTACCTCCAATCTACTTTTAATATCTGTCATGATTCTGACTTTAGAAAGACAAGTTAGTCATATGATGACAAGTAGTTCAGTAACTACCTGACAGATCAGATGTTTTTTTAAATCTGTTCTCTTAATTTGATTTTGAGGTGACATTTATTGTTATGAATTTGACAGATATAACCTTATAATGAGGTGCATGTGAATGATATATTTTAGTGCTTATTTATTCATTTTTACTTGAAATATTTATGTATATATACATGGAAATGTGTTATTTATTTAATCTCACATAAAAACTATGCTGTATTTTTGGCAAGTCATTGGAACAAGATGCCATCTTTTACTATGATGTATTTTCCATCACTCTTGCATGTTTTTAAGCCTTGGTTGGATCAGTATCAATCTGCACCACTCAGTACACCTGGACATGCCCAACTATCAGTCACTCAGGAGGAAATGTCAGGAGACGACATTAGAGACTCACCGGGGATTCACCATGCTAGATATCAGCAGTGACAGGCTTTGTAAAGTTGTCTTCAAGTAGCACATGGTAAATGTTAACTTTGAAGTAGCACATGGTAAATGTTAACTTTTAAATTGAAAATAACAAATGATTTACTGGACTTACTTTAACACAATCCTTATTACTTGCTTTGGCCCTTAAAATACTAAAGCTATACTACATTTTTTTTTTTCTTTCTGATCCTCTTGAAAAATGTGGCTCCTTTGATTTCTCAAGATAATTTATAAAATTTAGATGGAGGTATTTAAATCATAAATGCAGTAGATTTTTTTATTTCATACTGTTTATTGCAAATAAACATCATCCACATTTTGTTAAATTCATCCCCAAAGGGGTTTTCTATACAGACAAATATGAATCCACTTGTATATAGTTACAGTATTGTCCCATCTTTACATGAACAGCATGGTGTCCCTGATTTTATCTGCAGTGCCAATCACCATGCCTGGAATTTGTTCACGATCCATCCATGTTTATGAAAGAGAAGGAAGGGAGAGCAGGGGGCAGAAAAGGAGGGGGAGTTTGATACAAGACAAGAAACGTTCATAAAGGGCCCTGAAAAAAAAATCAGTGCAGATAAAAAGGGATCCTAGAAGTCATTTCCTGTATCACACATGTCAATAATGAATAAGAGAGGTTAGGAGTAATAGTGGTCACTACTGGCAGAGCTGAGTTTAAAACCCTAGGCTGAATCCCAGGCTCCGGCTCCTGGAAGGTGGTGCCTCCCTAGTTGTAAGGACTGACAAGAAATAAGTACTTCTTTCCACGCAATGTATGAGCGTGTTTGTTTGTTTTTTTCCCACAAACTCAGTGGATTTTTTTTCATTTTCTTTGCTTTATTTCCTTATTTTTAAAATATGTTTAGAAAATTCAACAAGCTATATAAACAATTGTTTTTTGTTTTAATTAAGACATGGTGACATTAAGAGATATGACAAATGTAGAAATTTTCAGTATTTGCTGTGTTCTTCCAGCAATGATGTAAAGGTTAGAAAAATGACATGTACTAGTAAGACCCATGGCACTAATGAGAGGGCCTGTTGTCATATAGCATCATAAAATCCTCCTTGGGGTTCATTACTATGCCATGTTGATCATGTCATTTTTAGTCATTTCAGGAGTGACTCATTCCTGGCTGACAGGTAAGTGCAGATACTGTTACGTTACCTCTTTAACTCTGTCAGTGAACTTGTCAGAAAATAAAACAGAGCGTCCTTATTAGGAAAACATCAAGGTCCAAACTTTCCAGTTTTCTGTCTTAGTATTTTGAAACTGCCTGTATGCTCTCTGTTAAAATATTACTTTTCAAGCATGATCTGAAGCAGCATGCTTTACAGAAAAAATAATAATAATAAAATATATATATATATATATATATATATATATATATATATATATATATTTGTAGCGTCACACAAAGGTTATATTATTATTATTATTTTTTTAATCCTGGAAGTAGGTTGGGATTTTTTTTTTTTTTTAGTTTCAGTAAAATGCTAAAAAAAACCTTAGATATGTTTTTAAAAGATTTTGATATATTTATTTGCTTATATGCTGAAAAAAATACATTTGTATTTTCTTCAGCAGAAAATAGTTATTGTTTGTATCTGGACAAAACTGCTTCTATAATGTCTCTTTGATAAATAAAGTTTGCAATAGGAGTGCAGATATATAATTATATAAATGACTGTTCTTCCCAAAGATGTTTACCTTATGCTGCTTACTTTGTTGCTTTCATAAAATTAAGGTTCTGTATATGGAATTGTTTTCAATCATAAATATTACATTAAAAAATGGAAACTTATATTCCATGTTGATTGTCAGGTGCTTTAGGCAAATATCTGAACCAATATGTAGCAGGCCTCTGTTAGGGCATCTTCTTACCTGGCAGGAAGAAGTGTCCTCTACACACCCATCATCACAGATTCTCTCCTCAAGGAGATTGGAATTGGGATTGACACTATAGTTTACTTAGGGTTAATCTCTGGAAGGGAGAGTTCGTAAACTCTTGGATGCTTTGACTCAGCCATCTTGCCATGTGGACAGTGAGTGAGAGGACACCAATTAGTAGAAAGAAAATCATGGAAATGTGGAAAAGACAGAGATGAAAGAAGGATGCACACCATTCCCTGAGTTTCTGACCATTCCCCAAGTGTTGCATGCAAACCCAAGGCCATTCTGCATGCCTTGATTTTCTGAGACAATTGATGTTTAATGAAAGTTGCCCAGTTTTGGTTTGGCTTTGCATTGCTTTTGTACATAAGCTCTTTCAAGTTGGTTTCTGTTACTTGTAAATAGAATCTTATTGGGTACCAACATCTCTGTTGTTGATAGTGGTGTCAGCGATATCTGTGTTTACGTGTGCAAATGAGAATGAGTATAGACTGTGGGTTTGTTTGTTTGTTTCTTTTTTTCTTTCTAAATAAATTTGACTGCCAGAAATAAGGCTCTAGTACAATGGGGTACACTACTGATTTACAGGACATGAAAAGTATTGGTATCAATCAGGCTGAGCCCATCAAGGGAGATGCTTCCATAAGCCAACAGATAAAAATCTAGCAAAGTAGAATATTTAATTAGGGAGATAGTTGGGTCGTGAAAAGAGAGGAAGACATTCTGTAATGCCATTACAGAGACCCTACCGTGATGACTGAGGTCTACGGAAAATACAGTAATTAAATTTTGGACTGTTCCTGAGTTAATTTGTATCTATAAATACAGGTACTTTGACAGGGGCTGTTAAAACAGAGCCCAACAACTAAAAGTGGATTATAAAATAGAGTCTTAGTTGCAGAAAAAAGTTAAGTACTCAAGTACTATAAACCACTGGTTCTCAAGCAGACATGATTTCGCCCCCTGGGGACATCTGGCAATATCTGGAGACCATGTTGGTTGTTACAATTAGAGTAAGGGTTTGTTAGTGACATCTAGTGGACAGAGGTCATGGATACTTCTAAACATATTGAACTCCAAGGGACAGCCCCCCCTAATAAAGAACCGTCTGGCCCAAATCACAGTAGTGCAGAGGTTGAAAAACACTGCTTAACCAATAAATAAGCTCAGAGTAATATTTAGATACTTCATAGTGTGTCTCCAAACTCCAACTATAGAGTCCACATGGTTCTCATCTATGGAGTTAAATTAATTTCAGATAATGAATATGGGTTGTGGGGAGAAGAGTTTATCCTTGACTGAGTGAAGGTCCACTTCCTAACTGGCACCGTCACCAAATTTATTTTTATATATTATTTTTCTTATCATATGTCTAGCTTGCAGATGTAGCACGCAATGTAACTGTGTCTCAGTAACTCAGAGGCTTCTCAGTACTGTGGTTCTCAAAGGCTTTCAGCAATTCCATCATGACACCCTGAGCCAAATTACAGCATAAGCCTGTATTCGGATTCAATAGGGCTGAATCACAGAAGTGATTCACCTACCCGGCCTTTGCATTACGCCTTAGAGAGGGGAGCGATTTATATTGTCCAAAGACTCTAAATGATGCAAACTTTCAGAGAACCACCCTTCCACACATTCACCCAAATATGGGAATTCAGCAATATTGCTTGACTGACTCTTCATGAAACAACATAAGAATGTTTCTATCTTTGAGTCCACTAATCACTGCTTTAGTTTCCTATTACTGCTATAATAAATCACCAACATTTAGTGGCTTTAAACAACAACACAGATTTATTATCTTACATTTCTGGAAATCAGAAATCTGAAATGGGTCTCACTGAGCTGCATTCCTTCCCAGTGCTCTAGGGGGAAAATTATTTTCTTTCCTTTTCCAGTTTCTAGAGACCTCTCTTATTCCTTGGGCAATGACCCCCTTCCTGTCATCAAAACCAGCAATGGCCCGTTGCGTCTTTTCAGGATGCCCTCTCTCCGTGTTTGACTCTTCTGCCTCTCGCTTCCTGTTTAAGAGCCTTGGTCCAACACGAGAATACAGATAATCTCCCAATCTCTAGGTCAGCTCTTTACCACGTTCAGATAATATATTCATAAATACTAGGGATGTGGCCATCTTTGGGGGGATAATCACTCTTTCTAGCATACTCACTAAAAGACTGTTTCACAAATAAGTAGGTAGTAAGGCTTATAAAGTCACAAAATCGAGCTTTGGAATTTCAAAGGGAATAATTCCATTGGACATTTCAACCAAGACAGTAAGCGTCACCTCAAGTCTTTAGAAGAGTATCATGAACCATGTAGAAGATTAATTTCTTAACACAGTCTTCACAGAACAAATGGAATTTTAACTTAGGAATGAAGGAATTTCAGGAGAATGTTACATTCTTAAATAGCTGTTAATTTTATGGTTACCAAATGTTAATAAAATTAGAAATCACATACATATTTATGGTTACCAAATGTTAATAAAATTAGAAATCACATACGTATGTGATTTCTAATTTTATTAACATTTTGATAGGTCACAAAAAAATCCTCCCCGCACTCCACATCCTTAGAAATGCAATTTTCTATCCAAAACTTCAAAATATAAAAATAATCCTCCTTCCTACATTGGGAGCAAAATCAAAGCAAAGCAAGGGAAGGAGTGTGTGACTGAAGCAATGTTGTAGGTGAACCTTGATATTGGTGATGAGGAAATCGGAGATAATGTTTCAGAGATACTGACAAACACAGGCCCATCGATGTTCGTAATGAAGTGGATAGTTTTCTGTTTACTGGAAACACCCCTTGGAAGAAGATACTGTAGCCTTTGATGGACTTAATAAATTAGTAGTAATTTAGTAGAAAGGGCACAGAAAATTACCTAACTTCTTCACACATCTTTAAGGGAAAATAAAAATAACATGAAATTAGATCGATAATGCATTCCCCCCTCGCCCCAGGAAACCAAGGGATTTTCATCATATCCGTGCTACACTGACAATTTTATTACGAGAATATCACAGACACTGATGCACATAATGATGCCTCTGAATAGATTAAAAACATACTTTACTTATTCGTTTTAATAAGTTAAGGAAATAAGTAGTGCATTTACAAATGCTGACATCCTAAAATGATAAAATTAATAAGAATGAAACGAACACTTTCAGCACTTAAAAGGGCTTTCCTGTATCCACAATACCTAAGTTATTCTAGAAAACAGACATCAAAAAACAAGCAAACAAGTCTTCTCTGAAGTACAAAAAGTTCATGAATTTAAATAATAATTTAAAGATATAGGAGATGCTATGTGGTATAAATAATTATCAGCTGAGTTGTATAAAAAATAAGGTGTGAAATATATGTTATTGAAAATAAATGCAATATAACATAGCTATTCTTTCATATTTACACCTACCTATATCTACATCTACCTATACCTATACCTATACCTATACCTATACCTATACCTATACCTATACCTATACCTATACCTATACCTATACCTGTCTATCCTGGTCTGACCAAATGCATTTTGAGGTCCTGAAAGGCTGAGAACACGTCTACATTTCCTATATCCCATAAAATGCCCAATAGTTACTTGATTTTAATAAGCAACATTGTTTTTTCTTTACTGTATTCTGCAGTGCTGAATACTGACATTATCAGACATAATAAAGTGATTAAATGAGAATTTGTTTTAACTGCAAATCCACTGTTATCTAAATTAGTATGTTCTCTATTTCAAGTTATGCTTCCCAACTTTACATATCACACTGGTCCAATTAAACTCCCATGGCCCAGAGGAGTGAGTAGTGGTTCTGTACCTCAACAATAATATAAGAAGGTTTTACAAAGCACTTCATTAAGATTATAATTCCATCCACTGCAAACTCATTGATCTAACAATTTAAACTATGTAGATTATATATGTAAACCAGGGGTGTCCAAACTGCAGCCCGTGAGCCAACTGCACCCCGCAATTCAGTTTTAATTGGCCCGCAGCAAATTCCAAAAAATATATTTAGTTTACTTAAATAAACCAGGTGAGGCAATATATACTTCACCTCAACTGAGTGGCCCGGCTATTTGTGTATTTTACCGCATATGGCCCTTGGTGAGAAACGTTGAAAAAAGTTTGGACACCCCGATGTAAACTATACAAAAAAGATAATCCCTACACATTTTTTAAGTCCATGATAACATTGAGAACACAAAACATGCTGGAATCATTTATTAAGGTTTCCCTTTTAAACAACACCATGAATCATCTCTAGATGGTTATGAAAATCTCACTTTCAGGTACAGTAGCATGTGATAATAGCGTTAAAATAGCAACTAGCTTTGGAATAACCAGAGAAAGAAACTACTGCGGCCCATTAATGTGCATAAAGAAACTAACTCAATGTGGCCTTCTCCAATATCTCTCACATCTTAAGACAAAACCCACTATGCCCTGTTTCAATGAAGAAAAAAATATTTATTTAAAATAACCCCAGTACACAGAAAATAAATACTAATGGTTTCCAAAGCTGGAGACCATTAGGTGGCTGCGATCACCGCGCTACGCCGGCTGTCCCTTGCTTTCTGTGTTGTAGTCAGCATCTGTGTTGTGGGAAAGCTTCCTTCATTTAGTTCCTTTCATCTGAAGATTTCAAAACCTTTGCTGATGGCTCTTATTTATGGTGGCTGAATAAATGGGAGCCCTGAGCCAAAGGGAGGCCAGAACCATTCTATACATGAATTGCAAATCAGTAGAATCTTGTTAAAACAAGTAAGGGTGTAAAATGTCTTGGCTGTCCTGCTTCATTCTGAGCCCATTTTCCACTTGTAAAGTCAACTTTCTCTGCTTTGTAACCTTTTTCCTACATCCTTAGGTCAATAATGATATATATGTATTTTTTTTATTATTTTTTATTTTATTTTATTTTATTTTTTTATTTTTTAGGTTAATAATGATCTTGCTCACTGGTTAAGAGACACAGATTTCTGGGACCGTTATCTTTTTTCTGACATGTAGGCTAGTTGATGTACTACTTACGTGGGAATGCACAAGTAGGTGGTGTGGTGTGTACGACACGGTGACATGCATTTTCAATGTGCTTTAGGGTATCAATTGTGCAGAGAAAATGAGGAAAGAAAGATAAGGCTTTAGACTGAAAATTGATGGAAAAGAGAGTAGAGGAAATTGCTATTATGGATAGAGGGTTAGAATAGCTAAACAAGCAAATCTATGACAAAATAATTTTGGACAGAAGGCTACTAAGAGACAGATGAGGAGAGGAGACGAGTGCAAGAGGCAGAAACATGAGGCTAGAGATGAGGGCACAGGATGTGACTCTTAATAAGTACAATAAATTGCTTTTACATTAATGACATTTCTATGAAGGTTTTTCAAAGTTCATGGCTCCTACACCTGGCCAATCATCTGAGTCACCTAGAGAGCGAGTCCCATTGTGTGTTCCCTGGAGATACTGATTTATTAGATCTGGCTTAGAGTCCAAGGGTCTGAACAATATTTTTAAAAGACTCTGTGGTGAATCTGAAGGTATAAATGCTTCAGAAGATCTAACCTCACACCATGGCCAGCACCTAAGATGCTTACCCAGCGGGGAGCTGCACATACTTTGCTAGCTCCTGTCCACTGTCACCGAGAAAGGCGACTTACAACAGGACCAGAGGAAGGCTAAGTCTGTCCAGGTACCAAAGTCACATCAGATGTTTTATAGTTTCAATAGGCCTGCATGCTCTGTGTCTTGAGATGCTATTCTGTCACCTGGTCTAGATGTTGCTCCCTGCTTTTTGCTTGGCTTGAACCACTGGATAGGGACCCCGTGTAGCCCAGGTGGGATGCTGGGCTTTGTATGGATCCTAGGTTACCCTGTGGTGCCCTCATTGCCCAGTCAGACCTGAGCTTTACTTTCTGTTCATACTGACCTCACGAATCGAACAGGCACACAGCGGGGCAAGTTCCAGCCAAGGCTCTCAGGGGTGTGTCCCCAGCGTCACCTCAGGGCTCTCAGTGATGTGTCCCCAGCGTCACCTCAGGGCTCTCAGTGGTGTGTCCCCAGCGTCACCTCAGGCTTTCCCTTACAGTAAACTCAGTCCCCATTCCCTCTCACCCTCTCAGTTCAGATTCAGTGGACAATGGCCCTGTGATTTTGCTGACGTTTACCTGAATCAAGATTTCTTAATCACATTAAAGATGTCCTATCAATGTTTTTAAAGAGTGATCTTCGCTTCTGAAGCTGAAACATTAGTGTCTTGGTTAAGAGACACATACCCAGGCTGCATCATCTACGGAATTAGAATCTGTGTGTGCAAGAGTTAGGAATCTGTCTTTTAAAACTTAGTTCTGCTGGTAATTTTCATGCACCTTAAAGTTTGAAAATCATTGGAAAAGACAGTGATCGTTTAGTTAAAGAAATCATTAATTGATTCCATAAACAATAATTTTTTGCCTTTCACGTGAAGGTACTTGAGAGATGGAGGAGTATAAAGATGGTTTGAAAAGAGCATATTGCACGCCAGTGGAGAAGACAGACAAGTCAATAGATGACTGAAACAGGGCATGATAGTGCCATGATAAATAAAGGGCTATTTATGAAGAATTCTTCCAGTTCTGGAGATTCTAGACAGTTGTTGTTTGACAGCTGCGTACTTTCATAACACCAGTTTGCCTTACTGGAGTGTCAGCTGTTTGCTGGTTAATTTATACACACACACAAAAATAATAATAATAATAATAATAATAATAATAATAATAATATAATCTTTCTTTTAAATTTTCCCATGAACCCATAATGTTCTTCCTTATTGTACAACCCTTTTGCAATTAGATATTTAAAAGTGGAATAATTGTCAATATAGAAAATTGTTGTATTCACATGGAAATTTAAAAAAAATTCAAAACAGAAGAGCCATTTTAAGACAACCAAAATGCTTTGACTTCTATTTTCGCTGCTGCTTGGTGAGGTCTATTAATATTTTTGAGATAATATAATTGAGTTATTGGTGTTCCACAGACACAGCTTAATTGAAATTTTAATTTATATATTTAGCTAGGGATAAATTACCTATTGGCAAACAATATATGAAAATTATGTGAAGGATAACGTTATAAAAATGAAATCTTTCAACTCTCTATACATTATTAGTTTCTAAATTTTTCCAGATGTTTGAGTTACATGAGGTTTTTGCAAATATGGGGATATTTTCACACAATACTTTCAACACTATATAAAGATTTAAGGTTTTATATTATATCACATAAATGACAAGACATCTGATATTTATTTTTTGAAGAGTAAAAGTAAAACCCAAGTTTTTCAAGTGCAAGAAGCCCATCCATGGTCATTCACTCAAACAATGTACCTTTTTTCTCTAATGTACTGTAAGCACCATGAATACACTACAGACTATTCCAACCCCAGAGGCCGCTATGTTGTCAGGGAGACAACATGATGTGACAAATGATGTGATAGCTACCACCAAGCCAAATAAGCTGTTAATATAGCAAATATTATATTAAATATTAGGTTAAATATAAAAATATTTAAAATGTTGTGCCTCTACTATTTAGTAAGTATGCTAGCCAACATGAAAGGGAACACAAGATGAATAAAGCCCTATAACCAATAAGCTGGATGAGACAAAGACATCATACATTAAAATGTAAGTTACAATAAGGTAAATATTAAGAGGAGGTACAAGCAAAGAGCTCAAAAGAGGATGAGACTGGCTTTAGACAGAGTGATGAGTAATGGTTTCAGGGAGGGGAGAGCACTGAGGGGAGCCTTAGCACTGCCATTTATTAAATGTAACGATAATAACAATGATCATTATTTCTGTCAATACTGCCTTCTGTTGTCCAGCCACTCTACTAAGTGCTGGGCTAATAAGTTCTCATTTGACATCCCCACATTTGATGTAGACATTAGGCTCTCCATGTGATAAGTGAAGAAATTGCAGTTAAGAGAGGTTAAGCAATTTCGCCAAACTCACAGAGCATTACTGCAGAGCCAGGATGCCAAACCAGTTCTTTCTCACTTAAACCCATGTATTTTCTGCCACCCTGCCCTCCACCATTGCCCTAAAGACAGGACTAAATACAAACAAAACCCGTGAAAATAAAGGGTATTCAGACAGATCAGTGGCCTCAGCTATTGGAGTTATAAGCGACTTAAGCAATGTGGTGTGAAGCATGGTGTCCCTTCCTAGAAAAGTGCTCACACACACATCAGCTTGCCATGTTTTTAATTGATTCCTGAATGTAAGATGAGAATCTGATGAAAACCACGGATCCTTACCTCTCCAAATTCACCAGCCCTCAGGTCTCTGGGATGCCTTTCTGCCAGGACTAGGGTCCGAGCAGAGGATGGCACACAGCACACAGGGAGTCAGCTGGGAAAGGAGCTTACTCTGTAATAAAGTGTCTTTGCAACCTCGGGCCTTTACTCTCCTTCTTCTTCAACCAGCACGTTCCATGGCACCAAATGTAGCTTCTTTCTCTCCAGTGCCACCACCACTAAGGTGTGGACTCTATCATGTGGCCTGTTCTGGAAGTTTCCTCATTGTTTTCTTGCCTCTAGTTTCTTTTCCACTCTGGTCCATTCTCTACACTGCCACATAAACAGTGTGACTCTCCCTTATCTAAAAACCTCCCTTTCTCACTCTTTACATTAATTACTGAACTTCTTAGCAAAGTAAGAGCCACTCCACATTTCACAAAGTGTGCCTGAACCACACTGCTTTTTCATTTCAAAGAACAAAACAAACACCCATTCATTATCTGCACTGTATACATTTGCATGTGTTTAGTTTTCTCATGTTTTCCCTTTACTTTCCAATAAACTACTACTCATACTTCTAGAGCTCGCTCAAATATGATCTCCTCTGTGAAGCCTTCACCAACTAACTTCCCACTCATTCCCACACATCACACTTCGTTCAGGAATCTCTTACAGCCACATTTTTACAGAAATGGACATGTCTAATGTAAATATATTCTGCAGAGGTGCAAGGCTTGAAGTCACAGCTCATTGGTCTTTGCATCCCAGGCATTCAGCACAGTGACTCAAATACAGTAGGTGTTCAGTAAATAATTTTTTTCAAAAGTGGATGAATAAAGGAATGATCATAGGAGTTATGTATTATTTCCAGAACAATTCTCAATGTGCATGTTCTTCTAATTTGTTTTTTAAAAAGATTTATTAGTGCTCATTTTCAATGATCACTTCTACCAGATCATTGTAATTTTTTTTATTGGTAAAGGAAATGTACTTCATATAATATTATAATATAACACACACACACACACCAGCACTGGTACACATTCATAAACTGACCAACTTTCCAACCAGCTGGTTGAGATATAATTACTTAAGACATAGTTGGCATGGAAAAGAGCAAAATATATATACATCAAAATATTTCAAAACTGTTTAAACTCTTCCAAGTAGCAGTTCAGTTTTTAGAAATTGGTTCACAGTAATTTTATTTAAATATTCTCTAACTATGTTTACTACAATATTTTTAAATAGGTAAAGACGTATGATATCTGAAATTTCTAACCAGCATGATAATATGGAAGAACATTTAGTCATATGGGGATATGTTAATTATACATTAAGTGAAAATGAGTTACAAAACAGTACAGACACTGGGAATGACAGACTCTTGACTAATATATGTTATAAAATCTAGGAAGACGTTTAAAATGAGATAATACTAGAAAATAAATTCTAAAAATAAAAGAAAAAAACTTAGGAAATTAAAATATATTGAATAATTAAAAACAATAAGGGTTAGGCATCATACATATATTTGATAATAAAATCAATTTAAGGTCACTTAAAGTAGATGTTATGTTACAGTGATAAGAATTTCTACTACACAAAACCTCTTAGAAATCAGAAATCACATTTTTCCTGAACTCAGATGAATAATTTAACAAAAGGAAATAAAAAATGAAGTGTAAAAGAACCATTTCATTCCCTCCTATACGTCCTATTTTAAGGTCAAAATATACCTAACACTTTATAAATGGAGGCACCATGGGCCGACATTTAGGAGTCATTACAATGGGTAATAAGCATTGGGAAGATGTGAAAGTGGCTCTACACTTACCAAAATACATTTCTTTATATGCTGCAAAAAATTGCATTTTCTAATATAAGATATTTTAAATTGCTTATTATTTTCCTAAAACTTTAATGAAAATATGCGCCATGTGCTATAAAATGATTATAGATGCATGATGAAGGCTGATTTTCTGAGAGCCTTTAGCTAACTTTAAATTACTAATAAAAAATATGATCATACCATTGTATTCATTCATTCTTTCCTCTATTCATTTAATACCTCTGGATAAGAGCCTAACGTGTATCAATACTGTGCTAAACTCACTAGCGACCACAGTGCTTTTACTACCCTCACGGATCCCAAACTCTAGCTGCCTAGCAGTGCTTAAGAAAATAACCACATATATTTGCAAGATACTGTGGAAATTTATGGAGGTAGGAGGGGAAATGGTAGAGAAATGACATGACTTGGACTTTCAAGTTTGAATTAGGCTGAGTGAATGGAGAAGAAAACCAGTATCCCAAAGAAGTACCAAGAGCAGAGGCGTTGGTGCAAAGGAGGTTTTGCATGGTAAGAGTGTAAGGTCCTTTACACCTGGTTTTGTGTTGGTCACTAGAAAAGAAAAATGGTCAAAAGTGAACAGACTACACAGGAATGAAGGTTCATTTCGTCTCATATAACGGAAAGACAGAGAATGCTTTTATTTGTTTGTTTGTTTGCCACAGAATGTTTTCATTTGTTTGTTTGCGTTTGTGGAAGGTAGGTGGGCAGGCTGGCTGGCTGGCTGGATGACTGGTTGGTGATATTAGAAGGGAAATAAAGCAATCAGAAATTTTGGAAGGATGGCCAAGAACAACGAAGACGAACTGACTGAAACTACCATGATAATCACTATGAACATCAATCAAACACTTAGTTAATATTTTTTGTAGTTAGTTGGTTTTGCCTGCTCAGAATATAGTGAGGGCTTTGGAAGTCATATTGATTGCCACAACTATCTGAAAAGACTATAAGATATTCTCTATATGATGTCTTTTTCTGACGATAAATTTCCCTTTTGTAAACAAAGTTTTCCAAATTCAACTTAGTAATAATACAACTGCCTCAAATATTGAAATTGGTTCTCATTTTATCCTTGATAATATTTCTCCAACTTAAAAGCATTTTTAAATGATCAAATCTATGTCTTTTTAAAATTTTCTATTTCCGTATTTTTATTTTTCTACAAACCACCAAAAAAGAAGTAATAACTATAGAGTACTCTATACTTACTTAAAATCCTTAAAAATACAAATTACCAAGGTATTTCATTATTTAAGTAAATCCATCTAACACAAATACTAAAAGTACAACCTGAATATGTATCCCTTTTTGCCATTTATTGGACTTTTGACCTCAGTCATCCAATAAACAGATCAACAAAAGTTATGATTTAGCTGTTAATTAACACATTTTTAAGAAATTGAGCAGCACTGTTAAACTCAGCAAAATGCAGAAACTACTTAAAATATAATGAGTTGAGAGCTTTAACGTTCAAAACTTTGGAAGGACTATAAAAACAGGAGAAAAAACACATTCTTTATGATGTCTAACTTTTTATCTTATATTTTGTAGTTGTGGTCAAAAGGCCTTTAATGTATTAATGGAAAAGGGAAAGAAGTACCAACTACCGACCAGGTAAGTGAAGAACCTGTTCAAAATATATGGTCATAGGACCAGGGACTGTAATGATACCTTGGGATGTGTTTTGCACTTGATTAAAATGACATTTCTACCTTGGTGAATGAGTTTAATGAGAAGACTTCAAACTGAACTTGAATTTTGCTAATATTAACTGTTAAAATGGGCACTCATATTGGCAAGTATCAATCTCTTTCATCATAGTGTGAGTTAAGATAATACTTCATTATTCTATGGGGAATGACACATAACGTGTGTGTATATATATATATATATATATATATATATATATATATATATATCACAGAGCATGGCTTTCTTAAGCCTAGAAGGATATGTTAAATACTGATGAAACGACAGTGAAGTGATTTAGCGAGACAAATCATTCAGTAAATAATAACAATACAAGCCCACTAGTGTTTGGTCTATTGTACAATATGGTCATGGTGTCCTGTGGTATATCGGACAGGAACTTGCTTTTGGCATGGGGTCTCCCTATGACCAATGACTCATATTTGTTAAACACAAAGAAATCATGCAGAGTGTGACATTAGAACACACACACACACACACACACACACGCTAAATTAAACTCAGGAGTACTGAACACTTATCTTTTAATTAACCAAGTTGACTTTAAGTCACACTATTTTCTGATGTTAATAGGAACTCACAAATAATAATCAATCTATTCAATTAAAAATATTAGGTTGGTGTGAAAGTAATTGCGGTTTTTGCAATTATTTTTAACCTGTTAAACCACAATTACTTTTACACCAACCTAATGCCAACCCAGTGAAAACTATAAATTCAAGTGAGTTGGCTAATGTTCTATTGAAAAAGAAATCATAGAATAAAGTCTTATTATTAATGTTAAAATATAACTGTTATATCCAGTCCAAAAGGGTAAATCATTTGGAGTTGTTCCAGGCTAAGTTAGCAGGGTGCCATGGACATTTAACATGAAATATGCTCCTTGACCCTGAGGATATAAATCAGGAAACTATTAGCTGAGGCACACCAGTTGCTTCTGTGAAGCTTGACACACACTCTCACATAATGTCCTCAACAATTAGGAGGAAAACCAATCTATCTTATAATTAATTTGACCAATACGGAATGTACATTTGGGTCAAAGCGTGAATACTGAGTTTGACATTGCCAAACTTAGCTATCTATATGGGTGAAAATAAACAAGTAATTGCTAGCATGTGGCCACATCAGACTGTGCATTTGTACCTATTAACCTGACTTTATTTGGAAGTTCAGCTTTTATAATCTATTTACCTCAATTTATGACTGAAGTTCTGGGATTGCTCTGTTGGAAGTTCTAAGTCAATATAAGAGGTAGCCCCAAGTAAAACAGACAGTTTATTTATATGGAGAGTCAAAATTTGAGTGACTCTAGTGAAGGAGGACAAAACGCAATTTCTCTGTTATTGAAAAAATTATTTATTCAATCCTCCAACCCAATGTTAATGCTCCTACCTTGAAAGTAAAATAAGAAATCAAATAACTGGAGCCATTTTACTAGTTAACAATTATTTACACACTGAGTTATACTGAATTTGAAATTAAATACTGGAATAGTTATTGAAAACTGCCCCAAATATGATTACTATGTACAATGTAAAACTACCTAAAGAACATAGGGTAATATTTGAGAGTTTACCATACATACAATTGAAGATCTATAAAAGTTACAAAGACATATTTTGAAGAAATAATATCACTCACCTCCATTGATATGTGAAACTAGAAATCTTCAGAAATAAACTTCTGCATAACTAAACATCCAGCATGTGAAGGTTTAGGTAGTTGTCACAAGTCAGTGAGTTTCAAGATGAGGGAATCTAAACTCAGCATCATTAATTTGAATGGCATAGTGTAGCATGTTTCCTACAACCAATAGGTAAAGAAGAATCTACCTGCTTGCAGCAAAGTTAAAAGAGACTACTTTTCTTCTCACTCAGCCAAAGGCAGATCAAGGGAACACTAATGCTAAAACATGAATGAACAATCATTTGATTTAGATGGTTTAAATGGTGACATGAAAGCAAAAAGATCAAATATATAGTCAGTACATGTCCCTTCCATTCCTGATTATATTTCCTAATATAAATTCATTATAGCATATACTTAGAATTATTGTTTATACCCTAAAGAATAAATTATCTACCTATGTTAATCTATCACATTTCTCTCTCTTCTGAAATCATGGTGGTTTTCGTTGTTGTTGTTGTTTTGTTTTCTGTAGTTTAAAAAAATGGCTTTCCTTTTAAATATTTTTGCATTTTTAAGTCTATTACGATTAGAGAATTTTATATCTTTGGATTACTAGACACCCAAAAAAATTGCAGGGCATTTCTCAGAATAAATTTCAAAAGTTAAAAATAGAAAGTGATGGGCTTTATTTACCCCATTACTTCATGGTTTTATCTGGAGATGTTTCAATGAGACACTGAGAAAATCATCACATGAAACAATTTGTAAGTAACCTAAGCACGGAAAACAAAGTTACCAGCCTGAAATTTCTAAATCTTAAATTCGTATACATATCTCGAATCAAATATCACCTATAGTGTTTAAATAAACTATAGTTTATCAAGGATATACTGATATATGATAGAGAAGAAAGTATATAAAACATTGCAAATACCATGAAAATCTTTTGAAGAGTATGTATGTGCATTTCACTTGCTAAAGAGAAAGGAGAAATGAATGCATTTCCCGATGGTACTAAGAAATTCTCCTTTCAAAAGTATTTAAGATTGAATTGAAGGTAACAGATTTTGAATGATTTTCCAGTGCTAATTAGATAGAAGGAACTAATATTAGTGGTGCCCTTTCTGAGCCTGGCACTGTGCTAGGCAATTAATATATCGATTTATTTCTTCCAACAAGTCTGATAGTTAAATACGACGATTATCCCTATACATATTATACATATATGTATATATATAAAGGCTCACAGAAATAACTCGTTTTGCAAGGTCACATAGTAAGTGTCATTAGATGGGAAATGAGCTCAAGTCCATTAATTCAGAATGTCTGAGTATTTTGGACAGTTCAGAAAAACAAAAGAAGATAAATTGAGACTATTAAACTTTACCCTATTAATTTTCATTTTTCATTTTGAGAGTCAAACGCCCCCATTACAGACTTTGGAGAAAATAGTGAAAGCAATATAGTATGATAAATATGCTATTTTATATGATAAATAACATTTGTTTTAAATATATATTTGTATCACTGGACTCTATATAGCACAGGGAAGTCTGGTAAATAGTTTAGTCTTAATGCAGTATCCCTAAATTCTATGATATTGGGATTCGTCAATTTTAGCATCTTAAATACTGTAGTTATGTTAGATGGAAACAATCAGCTCTGTGCTTATGAAATTACTGCTGGTAACACAAAAATTGAGGAGAAGAATGGTTCTTGTGACGATTCTGTGAACAATTCTAAAACAGCAAAAGAATCACTTCACTAAGGAAACCAGTGTGGAAGTCGTTAACATTTTCACATAAAATGGCACGAGGACGCGTTAGTAAATATAAGGACAAAATTACTCATAACATTCAAATGATGAATCTGGAAACTAACTATTAATAGGTCTGAATTTGAAGATTAAGGTTTTTAATTCTTATAAGACAATAGCTCTTAAAAGTTTCCTCTTTTAAAACATTGTTTGTCATAAACAAGTTTTGGGTATTTATATATTGGATATTGGATATTTGGATGCATTTGGATGAATAGGGAAGAAGGGGCAAGATCTTTCTCTGCTAAACCATATAAATTTTACATTTGAATATGCCCGTGGAAACCATGTGAGAAGCTTGGTTCTAGCCCATTTTGACTTGTTTCTATGGCATAACTTCCACTGTGGGTGGCGGGGTGGGGAGGGTGATTCCTGCTTTCATTCAGCTTTCACGGATTTAAATCTTTCCAACTGTCCTTTTATTTCCAAACTTCCTGGTTTGAGACTCTGATTCCCTTTTGCTCCCTCCCTAAAACTACAGACAGGTTTCACCCACATCCCTATTGCACCCCTCTCTACCCCAGCCTGAGTCAGAGCCCCCTCTCTGGCTTGCTGAGAAGGGATTTGGCCACACAGTCTTTCCTCAGCAAACACTTCCTGGGCATGGACTATGCCCAATGTCCCATGTTGGCACTGGGGAGACGTCAATGGATTACGCAGATAGTGTTGGGCCAGAACATCCCCTACCAAACTCCCATTCGCCTCAGCAGGTACATTTCATTGCATATAGAGAATTTAACAGTTGACTTTTAGTCAACTTCATAAAAATACTTTCCTAGGGGCAGGGGTTAATTTCTATATCACCCAAACATTTTCTACCTCACCAATAATTTTAAATAGATATCAGATGCTTTAAAGTTTCATTTTTCCCCAGAAATAATTAGAATTCACTCAAACTATAACTCACTCAATAAAACAAATTAAATATATCAGAACTCTAAAAATATGAACATATTTATAATAATCTACTTCTGTGGAAAACAGGTAACAGCTTCCAACATATATATATATATATATATATATATATATATATATATATATATATATATATATCAGAATTTTAGCCTAAAATCATTGTATTCTTTGAATATATAAGTATACATTGATGATTTATATTCACTTGTAATGATGACCAAAATACTATAACATTTTCATTAATGGTAGCAATAATATTTGTAAAAATAATCTATTATCACTAGCATTCTACTAAGAATGGATAAAACACAGATTCAGTTTTATTTTTGTACCATAAAATTAAAATAAATATAAGTTTAACTTGTTACTGAAAAAGTAAGTCTTTATCTGCTTAAGAAAAAAAAAAAGTTAACAGAAAATACCCACTTAGTCCAAACTTCAGTGATCAAGTTTTCCTGATTTCTATCATTCACAAAAGGACAGTTTGAAGAATTATTTTCCTAATCACTTATAAAATGAAAGTTGGATTGTATGCTGCTTTTTTAATAGTTTCCATAATGAGAAGAAACAGGGGTAGCCTGCGCTTAGAAATTTAGTGCAAAAGTCCATATTTGGTTTATGTAATGACATATAGGCCAAAATGCAGCCACTCAAATACAAAAATGATTAAAAGTAAATACTCTTCATTCCTTACTGAAAAAGAAAACAATTACAATTTTTTTGCCATTTTTGGCTATTTTTTCAAGTCCTCATCTTTACTTCCTTTAACAGGCAAAATAAAGTTACATAAACGTTGACTTATACCAAAATATTTTGACAATAATTTGGAAAATCTCATAAATAACATGGCATTTTAAATAACTATTACCTGCATATTCATTCAGTATGTCATTCAACTACTTATGTAACAAATATGTATTGAGAGTCTGCTATACAACAGACACAGTTTTAGCTGCTGATCAAAACATACTAAAAGCCCCTATATTCAAGGAGCTTACATTCTGTTGGGGGAAGAGAGAGGATAAACTAGATAAATAAAGTATATAGTATGTTAGACAGTGAGAAGTGCCCAGAAGAAAAATAAAGCAAGTGGCGATGGGCATGGAGATTTAGTTAGATAGGCCTCACGGGAAAAACTGCATTGAATAAAGAACTGAAGTTGGTGAGGACAGAAGCATCCTTTAATTATCATACTTTGATTGTAGGTACTTATTAAAATAATATGAAGCTGAATATAATTCCTCCGTATTTTCTTCTCCATTTCCTTTAAGAACATTTATGTAAAGTAGCTTTAATATACAGAATGTTAAGGCAATAATATGTGGCAGAGAATGATCAAATGTTTCACATGACATTGGAATTTGTGGAACTGTCAGCATTTGTCAATAGAATACAGATGTAAATGGTTTTTATTTCTTAGGTTATAAAAACTAAAAAAGAAAGACGGGATCCTATAAAGGTTTCTGAATTCCTAAATACAGAAGAACGGGATATCTTAATTCTAACTTTTAGCTTTTTAAGAAGTATTGCTAATTGATGACCAAAGAATAATTGAACCGTGCTTCCTCTTTGCATTGGGGCCCTTTGCATAAACCTATTCAGGGCCACCTCCTGTGGTTCTCAATCAATCCTGAAATACTTGTTGACTTCCAAGGCAACCCTATGCTCTGAAAAGCCATTGAGAAGAGCGAGGCAAGGAGGTGGCAATCAGCCACGGAGAAATGATTAACCTTGCAATGCATCAATTACCCATGATCATATAAAACGGACCTCACAAATAGATGTGAAATAAACATAGGAATAAATGTGATTTTTATTGCTAAGAAACATTCCTATATCCTGAAATAGTCTAGTATCTTCTTCGAACTTGAAATCAGACTGCAACAACTCTCGAGATAAGCAATGTACAAATGCTTCTGACTTTGTGCTCCCATCAAACCTACATTTTAATGGCTGTGTTGCCTGGCAGACTCCTGAGGCTAGACAGAAAAGGTGAGCCTGGAACTGAATTCTTCGGATCAATACAAAGAAGTGTCAAACTAAAAATAACGCGTGCTCGGTCTTAGAATACAAAGAAGGCTGGATGGCATCAATATCATCAGGTGGTCACTGCACTCATTTCCAGTTGAGACTGAAAATAACTGTGCTGGAATGAAAATAGCTCAGCGCAGAAGAGTGGAAACTAGTGCATAAGCCAACTGAGCTATAATTGTAAAGAAAAGGAGAAACATGTGAAAATACTCATATATGACAGAAAAAACTGTGGATACCAAGAAAATTTGTCTTTCCTCAAAACCTTTAATGTTGTCTTTGGCTCAGAATGGTTCACAGTCCAGCTATTTTTAGAACATTAATGAAAACACAGTATCCTTTGGAACTGTGTATTTTTCTGCTGTGTAAGTTATTGCCTTTCAAGGCTGTTTCTTACTGATTTAAGAATTTGGAAGAATTGAGTAATCTTTTTCCTGTACCAAATTAGAAGTTAAATTTGCTGCTTTTTAGCATTCATCTATTTGCTAATCCTCCTTATGTTGGGGGTAAATATGATTGGTAAAGTGGATGTTTCAAAAGTTGGAAAATTCATCCATTCACATTCAACTAACATTTACTGATCACCTACTTTTTTTTTTTCCTTTTTCTTTTTCCAGGCACTAAGCTAGAGATGGCATCTTCAGAGATGCACAGAGGATTCCTGCTTTCAGGAAACTCATTGTTACAAAATGGCAGGATCCATCTGTAAGGATCCATGAAGTTGTATACAGATGACTTTGTTTACACAAAGGAAAGAGTGACTAAGGTATAGAAGACTGCTAGTTTTTCCTGAATACTCATTCTGTTTTTCTTCTGTAAGAATTGAAGAAGCTTTCGGCTAGGCTTAAGCCCCCTTGCTAAGACTACATGACCAGCCTTCTTTGCAACTAGGTATGGCCATGTAATTAAATTCTGACCAATTGAATGTGGGTGGCAGTGATATGAGCCAGTTCTAAATGTTGCTCTCAAAATGGCTAGAAGTGTTGTTTACAAGGTTCACTTTGCCTGTTACCTATATCCTGTCTAACATCTTCCAGGTAGTAAATTCAAAGATCTAAAAAGAGTATGTGTGTATAACAGATTTAGATCAAGGTATGGTGTTTCATACCTTGTAGTATGTTGTATTATGATGACAGTAGTCCCACAAAAATTCATTTTAAAATTACGGAACATATTACTCAGGCATGGGCATTTCAGATGTACGCTGAAAGTGGGTGTGGGGAGGGAGAGTAATTTCTACTGAGGAGCTTAATAGTAACTAATACTGTAACACCATTTAAATATTAACTATGGACAGTCTTTTGCTTTCTGTTTGTCTTTTCTTCCTGTTTATATTTATTTAGAAAAGTTATCAGTGGATATATAAAAAGAAGACAGAATGCAATATATACAAACTTTGTTACATTTTGCCATATGTCTTTTAATCAGGCTGGCAATGTAGATAGATCTTGTCTCACTAATGCAGCCTTACTTGCATATAAGCAAGCATATGACTAACATGATTAGAGGTATAAAATGAAGGGAGAAGTACATGTTGTCTTCTTAATAATTAAATTTATATAACACTGCCAGAGAATGTTTCATTAATGAAGCTTTGCACTCTAATTTTTTCTTCTTAGTCAAGGTATATTGAGATAATACGATACACATACCTGTGTTTGCGTGCGTGTGCACACACATATATTTGCATATGCAATATTTGCATAAATATATTTTGTACACAAACATCAAATGTGGGGTCAAATGTTGCTTGTATATTTTTGTATATTCAATAATGTTTTATTAAAGTCAAGTCTTGTCACTCATTCTGCCATCTTATATCAACAGGTGGGTGATTTTTTACTAAACTTTAGACCATATTAGTGCTAAACTTGATGAGTGTACTTTTAGAAACCTCCACTAGTTTAAATAACCACTATTTGCTAACCAAAAAGAAGAAAAGCTTAATTTTCGTATTATTCACAGAGAGTGTTTATTCTCCTTATTTAACTGTTCAAATAAATGGATGATCATAATGAAAAGACAGTAAGACACTAAAGAATAAATGCCAGTATAGAAGAAATCTTTACAGTCTGGACTCTGTTGGCTGAGACAGAAGTGGAGAAGACAGAAAGAAAATACTGTCAGAGTAAAAGAGGAGAAATAAAAAGAATGAGAAGTTGTAG
The DNA here is from genome assembly GCF_057876585.1 of Rhinolophus sinicus. Taxonomy (NCBI): domain Eukaryota; kingdom Metazoa; phylum Chordata; class Mammalia; order Chiroptera; family Rhinolophidae; genus Rhinolophus; species Rhinolophus sinicus. Next base: position 23,418,741 of record NC_142508.1, read on the forward strand.
TTTAAATAATGCATTAAGAATCCAAGGGGGAATAATTTCTTTAAAGCAGAGTGGGACGATATCATTCAAAATTAATTCCAGAATAATTCTGCAATATCTAAACCTTTGATATCACTTATAAATATTTTCTTCAAGAGAAACAATAAAGTCACATGTATGGGTCAGGGATGCAAATTTAGATGTGACAAGTGGTCTGAAGGTTACTGTCATTTAAGATGACGGGAATGGTGTGACTGGCAAACACATCTATTGAATAACATTGGTGCTGATTTTAAAACTCCAAATAGGAGTAAAGAAGAAAGATCACGGGTAACGTATACTGTTTACCAAAACCAAAATATATCCTTTAAGAACACAGAAAGATGTTCTGAACATAAAGAGTAATCCTTGGAATTTCTCCATACCAGTTCTTTTTTTTATTACATACTCCCAAAGTCTTCACAATGGTACAATATAATTCAATTTGACTATAACCTTGCAGAAACTACTTTTCAGTTATATGAAAGTTAGGATGAGAAAAATAAACTCATGGAAAGACACTTAAACTATTCTTTGCTTGTCAATACTGATTATTAACTCTGAGTAACAAAAAGAAGTTAACTGGAATAACAGCAGATGTTCCTGTTCCAAAGTAAAATTTTCGCAACATGTGATAGTGGGACTAAAAAAAAAAAATCATCAAGTCATTATATGTGTATTTGAATTCTAACAATAATAAACATAAACATTATTAGTTTGTTTGGGACAAAAATGTATTATAATTATTCTAAGATGAACAGAATGCTTTCTTATGCTTGCACTCTTCCAGTAGCTTAACAAATTTACTGTTCTTGCTCCCTGCGTGGAAATCTATGCACATAGAATTTTCATCTTTTTGCTCTTAAATACCCTAATCAATATTTGACTAATTAGGATTTCAGTCCCACATCCAGTCTTTAGGCAATGAGAAGATTAGGTGGGGCTAGTAGAAGAAAACTGATTATTTCTATATTCTAAAAGTATTTATTTTCTTGAATTTAAAAAAAAAAAAAAAAAAAAAAAAAACAAGGAAAAATACACACATTCTCCTAGCTGGGATATGCTTCATGATCACCTACATATTCTTCAAACTCTTCAAGGAAAAATAAAAATGTGTTCAGTATGACAAAACGGATTGGATTCTAGATAGTCAAGCAAATAAATCATAGAAAACTACTGACTCTGCAAACTTTTATCTCTATAAAATACAAAACTTATGCATTTGACTTTTGAATGTTATCACTGTTTGGACAGTTTTCTATTAAAACTAATGAGAAATTACTAGTTACCTCCTTTCTCTCTTAAAATTGAATGTTAGAGTCATATTTAAATAAAAATTGTTTTTACCTAAAACATATACCTAAAAACACTTTGTACCAGAAATAAAATTTAAACTAATCAAATCTTATGATTATACATCATCAAAACCATTTACTCATGAATTTGGCATACTTTGTTTCTTCATTTCCACCTACATTTTTGCCTAATATTTGGGAGTACCTTATCTCTGAGGATATCTAATCTTCCTCTATTTAATCTAAAATTATAAACATGTCTACTATTCTATTATTTTCCTGTTAACTTCCTACTTATCCTTCCATGCAGTACACACACACAAAAGCTTTCTTTCACCCCTCAATAAAGAATTTGGCATAATGTAGCTGCAAATAAATTTTCGATGTCATATTTTCATTGTGTATCATATTATTATCAACAACATTCTAAATCATACCTCTTGAGTAAAAAACCATTGCAGGGTAAAATTACTTTCATGAAATAAGAATTGTATTACATGTAATATTATGTTACCTGATTTCTAGAGCAATACATTCTGAGAATTTTTCATATCTTTAAATTTTCTGAAACACCTTTAAATCTTTGGTGTTTCTGACAACTCCTTAAAAAACAATTTTGTGAATTTGAAATAATTTATTTAAATTAACCTGTTGGTAAGTTGTCAGTGCTCTTGAGGTAAATATATCTAAAACAATTTTTAATAACATATATGTCTGTATGCTTAATTTCCACAAACCTGGTTGTATATATAGAGCTGAATGTTGTGTCAGTTTGGGTTTAGAGAAAGGAGTTATGCCTACATTTCGTTGTCAGTTTTCTATGTGATGTGGCCATGATTTGTCCCTAAATTAGTCAATGTCTATATAACAACTGCATATTTTCTTTGCAAAAATAATTAGTGTGATATCATTAGTAAGTTTGTAGCTCTAAAATTTGCTCATAGCAACACTGTGAAACTGAGCAAAATTTATTACATATTATCCATCTAATGATGAGTTAGATGTGAAAAACCTACTAATGGACTCTTTTAATTCCTATGCATTGTCTTTGTTTTGTTTTTGTTTTTGTTTTTTGTCATTTCTGAAAGTCATATACTTAGGAGTTTGTACTTCATCAGAAGCCACTGCAGTTCTCAAGTGACCAGGCTCTAATTCATCATCCACACACTCCCTGACCGAGAGACTCTACTCACTTCAGAACAAATACAGTGCTTTCTAAATGGGAAGAGGGACGACATAGAGGAATGGACAAAGACGATGCCATCCTATCACACACAGATAATCCCATAACTCAATCCTTATTAGTTCTGTTTCTAGTACTATTAATAATGATGTCAGTAAAGCAATTCTAGCAATTTATGACCTTTGATGCCCTTTCCTTTGTGCAGTAGGTATTTCTTTATAAGAGTTATCTACAATTTGAACTGGCACTATGATGTTTGCCATACTTTTATTTTCTTATAAATTCATAAGCTCACATATTGGATCATTTATTTATTGTAGTTATTGGATAAGTAACATTTCCTTCAGGAAAAAAAACATGTCAAGATAGTACAAGTTATGTTGCGGCAACAAACCAACCCCAAAGCTCAGTGTCATACCATAACATTGTAATTAGTATCCATGAGAAAGTTACATTTCATCTGATCTGAAGGATGTTCAGTGCCTGCAAGTCTCCAGGGCGGCTCCTGTACGTGTGATGACTCAGTGATCTAAGTCAATCCGATCGATGCCTTGGTGCTTTGGCCATCTAGACACCAGTCTGCTTGCCACAGCAGGGCACAGGAACGGTGTTTCCTGGTCCTGTACAGACGTCACACACATTTCCGCCAATCATCTTCCATTGGGCGGAACATTATGTTGTCTGACTGAGGGCATTTGGAATGTCTGTTTACATTGGTACACAGTGAGGATAAATAAGAAACAAATAATTTTAGAAAGATTTCCAGGCCACAGAGAGAAATGGGTTGTTTTTGTGGGGAATTTAAAACATGATTTTAAGAAAGGCAAATTTGCAATTTCCCTGGACGTCACCCATAGACATTGATTTATATTTTATTTTATTGAGATAAACAACATTTAACATTCCACATTTCAAAGCTGTATAATCAACTGACAAGGAAGCTAGGGTTATGAAATTTAAGCTGAAATTGTTCAGCTGTGACCTTAAAACATGACATATTACCTAACTTTCCTGTGCCACCATTCCATCAACCAAATAATACTAATAATAATAACTCAGAGATCATTACTGTTTCCCTGACATATGTTATTGTGTGTGGATGAGGGACTTCTTCCATGGCTGCAGGCCAATAACCAAAATATTATCAGTGGTATTTTCAAACTCAACTACCTTACCAAGATTGAAAATTCCATGCTTCATAGAAAACACACTGTCTTACTTTCCTGGGCTCTGCTATATGTCAGACTCACTTTATTCCATTCTTAAGAAAGAGTTAAACTTGAAGAAAAAGCCTATTAAACATTTCTTATATTAAAAATGTGCATGGGTAGAGATCTCTCTGCTCTTAAATAACTATTAAATTTTTCTGGCCACTTATTTCAATTTTATTGTATTTTCAGTTACAAATGAGTTCTTCTCTTAAACATGCATATAAATTTCCAGAATAGATTAAAGTAGAAGACATGAGCCATTTGCTACTCAGAAAAGTAATATTACAACTAAGATTTTATCACCCTCTCAGTGCCTAGAGTAGTTCCAGTATATGAGATTCTATATTTTTTAAAAAGTAAGTCTTAAACAAAAAGGAAATTACTCAAGGAAACATTCTATATTTCTTGCCACATTTTTGAGATGTTACTTTTAACAATGACCTTTAGTTATCTTGAAAGCAGAAATTATCCCTAAAGATTTATATAGCTAGGTAACCCAGTAAAAAAAAAAAAAAAAAATCATGTTTGTGAACTTCCTTTGCATATAGTTTTGTTCTAATAATAATAGTTTTGTTATTGCAAATATTTTATAGAATTAACAAAACACATATAATTACTGTGTTGTAGTCAGTTAAATTGTTGTATTCACTTAAAATCCCATGTATTATGTGTCACTACAGAAAATTTAGCAGGCACTAAAGGAATTCTGTAGCTTATCCCTAATTCCCACAAAACATTCCATGGAAAAAACCTCCACTTCAGTCAGTATGAGTTTAATCAAAGGAGATCTGCAAATTTTGGGTTCGTAGTCTGAAGTCTGTACTACAAATATCTTTGTCAAATTGTACCTATTGAAAGAAAGCAATATGTTTTTTGATGTATTTCTTCACCTTTAATAAGTCATCTTTCTATCCCTTAAAATGTTAATCATGGTATATGGTAATCATAAGTTAAACTTTAAAATATTGCATATACAAATATTTTTAAAATCATATTTTAAAATTAAAAATGATACAAATATATGTATATACTATATTTTTCCCCTTTTTTCAAATAAAAGGGAGGAAAATAGTAAACTACTATTTTTATTTGCCTTAAATGTCAGGCTTAAGTGCTGCCTATATTCATTCAATCACCAAGTAGTTACCTAGTATAATACTTCCAATGTATAATTTTCTTTCCTCTAAAAGTATACAGTCTAGTTTAGAAATGATGAACAAACAAAAAGCTATGAACCAATAATTTCATTACTTTAGTGCGGGGTTACATTACACATGCGGTGTGAACATATGAAGAGGGTCGCCTAAGCTGGCTGACTGCATCACAAAATGCATTACTGAAAACATCACACCTTTTGAGATAAAACAAGTAATGTACAGGGGTTTTCTAGGTGGATAGATTGGGTAAGAGCCTCCTAGGCAGAAAGGATAGCATATGCAAAGACATGGAAGTATGATGGAATATCCAAAGTTCCTAGAATATATACCATTTAAAATAATAGTACAAAAAAAATATACCGGCTCCCACTCCTGCAAGTAAAGATAATATGTAGAGAGATTAGGCATCAAAGTGGCAGGCCTAAATATAATCATGCTTGTCTGACTCCTTAAACTGCTGCCTTAACACTATGTATTCTGTTTTTATTGGGTGGGGAATGACACATACCAAAATTGCATCTTTAAAAATTCTGTGACATTTAGGAAAACACGTTAATGACTGACTTTGGAAAATGAAATAGAATGTGTGTTAGAAAACTAGTCAAGGGATGAAATAATCAAATTTTAATAATCCCAGTAAAACTCTTCTGGCTATGAAACCTTGACCCCACTACATTTCTAATTGTTGTCTCTAGATGTATTTTTCATGAATTAAATGAAGGAATAAACTACAATATTCTGAGACAAATGGTTCGCCTACATATAATAATTTCCTTTTAAAATTAAATCTGTACCTTATATATCTCTGATCCACCTAAAAATTCTCAGCAGACAGTTAACTTTTATAGAAGTTAAGTGACCTGTCTAAAATCACACAGCTGATACATGACTGACCCAGGATTTGAACCCAATTTTTCAGATTTCAATTTCAGCATTTTATTCAATAGCACATCTAACACTAAATAAGACATGTAATTCTAGTTTGAAAACTTTCTAACTTCAACTGGAGTCAAAACATTGAGACATTGTGTGAATAGAAGACATACACTTAAAAGCACATTTCCTATGTGAGAGAAAAAAGCCTAAGCTATAGATTCTGCCAATACAATACTGGAACAGCTGAGCAAACATTTAAAAAATTCAGTGAGTGTTCCAAATGCTTTAAAAGAAATAATAAACATGCACAAATTAGGGGAAAAAAAACCACAAAAATTCAGTATGGATGAATTTTTAATGCTGTCATTTTAGATTCCAGTTGAGCTAAAACTGATAGAGTCTAAAATATTTCATGACTCTTGAAAGGTAGAATTAACTAATGAATTGAAATAAAAACTGTCAATGGGCGGTGGCTAAAACTCAATATCTCTCAGTTCAATATTTCAAAGAGGGTGAGTTCAGGTCTAGGAATTCCAATATTAGGCAAATATACAGAGAGTGCCAAAAAAAATGTATACACTTTTTAAAAAGGGAAAAAAGTGTATTAAAATTGTTATATACCGATACCAAGAGATGAATACAAGTCATGGTATACATTTTTTGGAACCCCCAGTATATATGTGTGTGTGTGTGTGTGTGTGTGTGTGTGTGTGTGTGTGTGTGTGTGTATATATATATATATATATATATATATATATATATATATATATAATTTTAATTTATATTTATGTTATAGGATATTTCATTTTTATATTTAAATATATGCTTATATTTTATTTTTTATATAAAAAGATAATAAATGAAAGTCTTTTTAAAATAACAATAGGAGTACATCAATTACCATGAAAGTAAACATATTTGAGGTTTTCAATAACTTACTCTTTTAATAAGGCAAAGGAAACCTGAAACTCGCAGCTTCCAAGAGCCTCCTGCAGGGACGGAAGGCCCTTTGTCACTTGGCTCTCAGCTCAAGTGTAAGACCTCCCCTCACCCCACTGCCAGGGCCCTTCTTACCACTGATACTCCACTGAAACTCGTAATTCATCTAAAATTCAGTGGAATTTCAAGAAAAGAGAGCAGATTACAGATAAAAAGTCACTGGGAATTTTTATTTGATACGTTTAAAAAAATGTTTGGGAGACAAGAAAGGCATATTGAATGTGAATATATTTCCAACTTATAGTAGAAATATATGAAGGGTATGGTAGTGAAAGTGCTTGGTTGGGACTGAATGATAAAAAAGAACAAAAACAACAACAACAACAACAAAAAACTTTGTTTTAAACCAAATATATAATTCATATTTCAATAAGAAATGTTTGCTATGACAACTAATTTTCCTTATAGGATTATTTTTTCCTTAAAGCCCTATCTATCTTATTTTGATTAAATGAATGTGACTTGCTTCTTTTTGTAGGGCATGCTAACCTTAATTGGGGGCAGAAAGAGGTTATTTCATAAAGTTGAGAAATAATTTCATGATCATTACAACACCCACCCAAACAGACTTAATTCATTTATAAACTTGAGCTTTATCAGAAAAATGCTATGTTAACTGGCTTTTCAATTGCCAGAGAATGGTTCATTAGCTTTAACTGTAATATTATGATGACAACTCATGTAATAGAATGGAGAACCATATCTTTTTATCTATATAAAAATAATGCAGCCTTTCATAAATTCAGGATTTCTGACAGTTCAGTTATCAAGCTCTGGTATAAATTCATGTAACATATTGAAAAGGCATATCTCCATTGTTATGGTACATTTAAACTGACAAGGAATGAAACTGCACAATGATTCTTCGATCTGAAAACATTTTGTGTGATATGTAATAAGCATAGTACCACACAGCATTTACATATAATATGTTGGAAAAAATATAAATTCCAAGTATATTTTGATTACAAGTGGTATGGACAGAAGTCCTCAGTTAATAACTTCTTAACAAGCTATTATTTTTAATGGTGTTTTGTGAAGAAAAATGGAGCTACTTTACTCATTCCTTCAAAAATGTATGTTTCACGGGAAACAATCAATATCTACACAAGTCATAAATACCACAGCCTCAGCAATTTTAGAGATTTTAATTCAGATTGTGGAATACTCATTAAACAACTACAAAACAAAAAACAAAAGCAAGACTAAATATTGTGCATGGTATAAGTTCCTGGCACCATGTTAATTGATGGGGATAAGGCAGGTGGTTTATCTTCTAAAAAAGTTCAGGTTCCAATGTGACAGATGATTACAAGGCAGAGATATGATAAGTTCCTTCACCAGAAAGGGCCAGCAGCTCCCAAAACACTGACAAGAGTATTATTTTGGCCTGAATAGATGAGAATGGGGGAAGTTCATCAGAACCAGTATCAGATGTACATCTTAAATGACTAATAAAATATAATGTGTGGGTGGGGGGGGGGGTGAAGGAGGCGATCCATACTCACGCAGAAGAGATACAATGTATAAAGGTACAGAAATGCCAAAAGACAATGCGTGTTTAGGAAAAGTGCTTTAGCAATTTAGAACATGCCATACAGGCTCCAAGGCTGAAAGAGAAAGTAGGGCTGAATGACAAGAAAGGACTTGAGTTACCCATTGAAGAGTTTAAATTTTATCTGACAAGAAATGGATAATCTTTTAAAGAATGTCTCTTAATTAAGATTAAAGTATATATTAAGAAGTTTAACTTGTTGGCAATTTGGAAGATGAAATTGATATAGGGCAAATCAGAGAGAAACCTACATGAAGGAACTGAAGAAATTCAACTAAGACATATATTAAAATAATCATAGAAAATATAATTGATTAAGCTAATCTTTAGCTCAAATCCATCCCCAACCCCCAAACTGGATTGTAGAAGGAAGTCAACTAATTAAGAAAAATTGAAAAATTCTCATTTTAAAATACAACATCTTGTATTGGTCACAAATACATACCTTTTAGTTCCCTTTAAAATTTTGTTTAAACATGTGTTACTTGAATATCTACTAAGAAGTAACCATTCTAGTAAGTATCAACAAATATAAAGGCTAAAAAATTATATAATAATTATTTGGATAAGTGCCAAAAATTCATTTAATTTAAATATAAGTAATGTAATTCCAGGCTAAAATAGATAAGCTGCTCTTTAGGACAGATAAAATAAGGTAAAAACTTACTGGAAAAAGGCAATTTTAGGCAACTTTTAAAAAGACTTTCAGCAAAATTATGCTACGTATGAAACCAAACTTTCAATACACAAATATGCTAGTAGTAGGATGAAATATTTCAATTGTTTGTATTTCTGGATTTATTAACCAGCCAGAGACGATAAAAATATATAATATAAAATTACTGTCTATATTTAATTTTGTGATTTCAAATCTTTCTGAAAAAAATCATAATGGAGATAGAAAAACTTCACAGTCATTTCATTTGAATGACACTGCATTAATTCTGCAACAGGGAAACTCGTCAGCAAATTTCCTGTTGTATTTTTCTGAGCTCAAACTTGATACTGAAAGGAAGCAGAATTTGGCACCCATACACACACACACACACACACACACACACACACATCCCCACACACATACACACACTAGGTCTGACAATCAGATTCACGAACTTGCCACTGTCCACTTACATTGGCAGCACTGTACAAACAGCTCGGTAAGATTTCATAACCTTGGTATATCAGTGTCTCACAGCTGTGTTCCTGTCGATGTTTGGCAGTGTCTTGCTGAGTTGCGTTCATTATTGTTGTTGTGTGCTGTTGTGTGCCATGGCGAAAATGCCTGAGTGTGAATTAGAGCAACGGACAAACATTAAATTTCTTGTTAAACTCGGCAAGAGTGGAAGTGAAATCAGAGACAAGTTAGTCCAAGTTTATGGGGATAATGCCATGAAGAAAACAGCAGTGTACAAATGAATTAAATGTTTTTCTGAGGGGAGAGAATGCTCAATGATGAAGAGAGGTCGGGGTGGCCAGTAACAAGCAGAACTGATGAAAACATTGCAGAAATTCATCAAATGGTGTGTCCAAGTCGTCGGCCGACTATGAGAAGCATAGCAGACCAAGTAAACATCGATAGAGAAAGAGGTGGGAAAATCTTAACTGAAAATCTTGGCATGAGAAAGGTGTGTGCACAAATGGTCCTGAAGGAGCTCACTGATGAATAAAAGCAAAGGAGAGTCGAGGTTTGCCAAGATCTTCTGGAGAAGCAAGATGATGTTTTGGGCAGTGTTATCACTGGTGATGAAACACGGGTGTACAAATATGACCATGAAACAAAGCAGCGAAGTGCACAATGGAAGTCAGCCAATTCTCCACAAACAAAAAAGTTCTGCCAGTCCAAATCAAGAATCAAAACGATGTTGCTAACTTTTTTTGATATAGAGGGATTATTAATTATGAATTTGTACCAAGTGGACAAATAGTTAACCAAGTTTACTATTTGGAAGTGCTGAAAAGGCTGCGTGAGAAAGTTAGACGACCTGAACTTTTCACCAATAATTCATGGGTCTTACATCATGACAATGCACCAGCTCACACGGCACTCTCTGTGAGGGAGTTTTTAGCCAGTAAACACATTACTGTATTGGAACACCCTCCCTATTCACTTGATCTGGCCCCCAATGACTTCTTTCTTTACCCAAAGATGAAGGAAATTTTGAAAGGAAGGCATTTTGATGACATTCAGGACATGAGGTGTAATACGATGACAGCTCTGATGGCCATTCCAGAAAAAGAGTTCCAAAATTGCTTTGAAGGGTGGACTAGGCACTAGCATCAGTGCATAGCTTCCCAAGGGGTATACTTTCAAGGTGACCATAGTGATATTCAGCAATGAGGTATGTAGCACTTTTTCTAGGATGAGTTTGGGAACTTAATTATCAGTCCTCATGTGTGTATAGATACACACACATACACACACACACACACACACACACACACACACACACACTGCGGGTGCCAAAAATATGTAAACACATTTTAAGTGATGGTCAACGTTGCTCAAACAGTACTTCGCTGTAACCACTTTGAGCACCTCTAGCAATTGCGGAAGTCAAAAGTGACTTTTATTCATCTTTTGTTATTGGTGTACATTGAGTATTACAATTTTAATAGTTTTTTCCTATCTTAAAATGTGTATACATTTTTTTGTCACCCTCTGTATATATATGTCATTGGCATAATGATTATCTTGAGCTGGTAATTAAGAAACAGCAGACAGAGAAGAAGTTCTGAAAATGGAATAGAAATTACACCTTTGTAGCAGACATGTACATTTATAAGGGACATCTCCAACTGTAAGGGTGTATTCTTCTCTGTATCAGGAAGAGGAAGACGACTAAAAAGTCTAAAAACTCTTGTCATTGGAGAAGAGGAGGACTTCAGTCTGCACAACAGCCATACCCTTGTCTCCTGTGCTTTGCCTGAAGAACTCTCATAACCAGCTCCCCCTCCCTGATAACACCTTCTTTTGTCTTTAGCTGGAGAAGGTGTTTACGGTGATGGCTTAGGCCATTTTGGGGAGTTACTCAGTTTTCTGGATAGCTCCCATGTACTGAGAAGGTACACATGTTATTAAAATTGTGGTTGCCTGTTAAATCGGTCTTTTATTACAGGGGGCCTCAGCTAAGAACCCAGAAGGATAGAGGAAAAACTATTTTTCCTCCTCTAAAATTCCTATACAATTTTAAAAACATCTAGAAAGAAAGCCAGCTAAACACATTTTGTTAACATATAGACTTTAAATTTTGTCTACTACCTAATCTATCTATATGTCTAAATGTTCAAATTATGAAGGTATTACAGATTTAAAGCTCAGAGTTTTTATATTTATGACCACTTTCTCCCTGGTGTGAAGATAACTCTTGACCAAATCCTAAAACTATGGAAGGTCCCTCCTTATAGTAGCATAGATATGCCAGAAGAACAATTAAGCTCATTATTATTACTTTCCAAAATGGAAGAGCAATTCAAAGCTAAATCCATTCTAAGGAGGAGAAAAAAGCTTTTCAGATTTGCATGTGAATCACTTCTTATAAAAGAATTTCCTGCTTTCTAAAGAGATAATAAAGAGATAATAAATAGATAATAATATGTACTCTGGTTACTCTGGATTGAAATATGCCAGTTAGAAATGAGAGCAGGGCTCAGGTGCAGGTTCTGCTCTCTGACGAGCAAAAAGATCAGGTTATTGTATTTTTCTACCTTCTTTATGGGAGAAAAAGGAAGTTCGTTTTATATTTAAAAATCTAGCATTAGATCAGAGGAAAGCAAAAATAAGATGAAAAACTGCCAGAATAGGAATAATCTTTATAACAATCAAGTAAATTCCATCCAGAATTTAGTAATTAATTCAACACAGAAGGGAGAAAGTACTAGAACATTGGCAAGTAATAGGAAAATTCCGATAGGACTCAGGCACAAGTCACTGAAAGGTATCATTTTCCAGAGAATATTCTAGTGAAGTTAAAGGATCCCTGAGGGGAAATGAAGCTAAGGTCACCAATCTGAAGTAAAACTTTATAAAGAGAATTCAATTGACAGACTTCTAACTTCGGTCCAAAAAGTCCAGGTTCATAAAGACTTGTAGTTGAAAGGCTAGTGGCAACTCTTCCATTTTGGAGACAGAGCAGAGAGCTTTGAACCTGGAGTATTTGACAGTGTTAAATTTAGCACTCCTGTTCCTCTGTGGAAAAAGACACCTATTAGGAAAGAAGTTTATCAGTAAAACAGAAAGATAAATTTCTATTCACAGTTTCAACTATTTGAGCCAAAGTTTTGGAATTGTAATTTCAAAAAAGGAAAAGAATCAAGTTTTAAAATGGGTCTACAAGTTAATAAGACACTGTTTTTCTTTGTAAAACGTTGAAAATCAGTTGAAATTTTTTTCTACATCTACAAATTAAGGGGATGTTTTCATCTTAAAAATACAAAACAAAATGATACAAAAAATTGAGTTAACATATATGTTGAAGTTAATTCTTTTGCAGAAATGAAACAAAATAATTTCAATTTAAAAACTTTTAATCTTTATTCATTGCATAGCAGAATAACAAGAGTAAGACTAAATTTTGAAAGCAACTGTTCATGAGAAAATTCCACATTTTTCCTTTTCAGATCAATTTGATTTATAGCAATTCTAGATGTACAAGAGTAGTGAGAAGATGGAGGGCATGAAAAATAAAATAAATTAGATTAGATGAAATACCTTGGACACTGATGAATCTTTAACAAAACAAGTACTTCAAGAAATAAACAGAATAAATAACTCTCATAAAACTATCATATAATTATCCTAAATCTCAAGAAAATTTCTACCACACAGCTTGTACCTCATATGTAAAACAACACCAGAGCCATTTTTGAGGAGAGAAGAAACCAAATCAACCAATTAATCAAACAAACAAAAACACATGTCCTCTGGAGTATAAAAAGTCTTCTCTTTTATGTCATGCAAGAGTGGCCAGTTCACTGAACAACCTAGTCCTCTTGTTCCCAGCACACAGTCCTACACTGTGGAGAAAATCAATCTTGTTGAACCATTCATGAAGATTTTCGGCAATGAAGCACAAAGAGCAAAAATTAAACTATTAGAATTATTGGCATACCACTTGGTTTCAGGACAACCTTACGTCAGTAAATTAACCTGGCTTCAAGTTAGCCATTCCTTTATACATTCATTCACTCACTCATTTTGTGAATTGAGACTACTTTCTATTTGCCGAGCACTAGGCGGTGAAGAGAGAAAGCTTGTAATACACAGGCCTTGTTTTCAGCGAGTTCACATTCTATGGGAGAAAAGTGCCAGTCATATGTCCTATAATAAAGGCAGAAAGATACAATACTGAAATAAGAGTTTGTCGTTTTTGTTCTTTATGTAGGTCTTACTAATTCTCTCCCTTCATGAGATATGTACAGCTAGCTGACGTTCAGATTACCCACCAACATTTTAGGATTCTTATTTTCCTTCAGAAGAAATGGGTGTCATGGCATTTTATAATCCATTTGCTGATAAAAATCCAGAGGAACTCTCCTCTCCACCAAGCTGTAATCAGGAACCCTGTGAAAGTTCTTCACAAAGGTTCTTTGCCTAGGCACTGGTTTAGAACATCTAGGAAATCTCCTGACCCAATGCAGCATTAGCTGCATTGTGTGTTGCTTTATTTATAGGCTGGTCCAGCCCTGGAAAATGTCAGCAGATTAGCAGCTGCAAAGCATGTAAGCATGCTTACAATTAAGACAGCATCACTGTAGTAGATGAGATTCTACTCACAATTTCATGTCCACCTCTATGGATCCTGTCCCTATGGGGTGTATGCAGAGCTCTGCTCTGTTGAACTCAGTTGTGGTCATGTGACTTGCTTTGGCCAATCAACGGTGGGCAGACAGAAGATATAAGAGGCAGCCAATAGTGTGGCACATTCTCTTTGTCATCATGTATGATATAGACATGCCCCAGGTAAGAGCTGTTCCATCGCACTGAGTCCCAGACTAAAGAAAGTAAGAAGCGAAGCTGCAGCAGGCTCTTGAGAGACTTGTAACACCAGGGAGAAACACAATTTTTGAAAGCCTGTGGTTGTTCAGACGCATAAACATAAGCTATTACTTACTGAAGTAATATAATCACTCCCCTTCAGCACTGTCAACACTTCCCAGCTTTGTTATCTTTCCCGGGTAAAGAAGGAAAAGAAGATGCATTCCAAAATAAGAGATACTCCTTAACTTTTCCTATCTGGGGCTTTTTCTATAAATAATCTTTGCTTCAATATAGGAATAGTTCAGGTTATAAGCACAGACTCTGTAATGCCTGGATTTGAATCTAACTGTGTCCCTTTTTAGCTGTGCGACCCTGGGCAAGAAACTTAATTTTCTGTGCTTCACATTCCTCTTCTGTAAAATGGGAATAAGAGTAGTTTACCCTTGACAGGATGTTGTAAGGATTAACTGAGTTAGCACACATAAAACAGAAAAGTATCTGACATACAGCAATGCTCCGGACATTAATATTTACTACGAGTATTACCATTATTATTTACTATGAATATTATTTACCAAGGTATCTGTGGTTTCCATAGGTAATACAGGTAATTTTGCATCTTTCTAAACTCCTGTTGACTCAACATTCATAATGTATCCAGAATTCAAATACATCAGGGATAGCACTCTGTGCTGGAAACTTTGCACTGGCTTCCCATTTTTCTCAGCGTGAACACCGGGTCCTCCCAATAGCCAATGATGTCTTAAGATCTGCACAGGGCCACGCTCCTGGCCCTGGCCTCCTCGCTTCTGCTACAGGCACCCTTGCTCACTCTCCTCCAGGCTGTCTTAAACAATCCAGAAAGTGCTTTGGTTTCTGAGTCTTTGCTGTGGCTCCTCTCTCTGCCTGGAATGCTCTTCCTCCAAGTATCAGCACTGCTACGTTCCTCACTTCCTTCACATCTTTGTTGAAACGTCACCTTCTTAATAAAGCAAACAGAGCAACCTTTTTAAAACGTGAACTGTCCTCCAACCCCACCCCCCTCCCCACGCAGTTGGCACTCCTGACGCCCTGACGCTTGTCAATGTTTTCTTTTTTAATTTTGCCACATCACTTACCACCTCTTAACCCACTATATAATGTGTTTATAATACACATTTATTATTAATATCTTCTACCTTCCATAAAAATGTAAGTTTCATGAGGGTTGGGTCCTTTGTGTGGTTTCAACGATGCCAAGCAATTCCAGTCATGCCTGGCACACGATAGGTGGCAAATCAACATTGTCAGCTGAGTGAACCAACAACAAACTGAGTATAATGTGAAAGTTTCCTTTTGATAATCAAAGTCTTTATTTAGTACTTAACTATGCCATCATGGAAAGTTAACTTCCAAGAAACTGTGCCTATTAAAAGAGATAAATGCTAACAGGTAACTAAAGCCCAAATGAGGAGGACTAGAGACAAAATGAGGGATTTCATATTCATGCAGCATTTTACTTTTGGACTGAGGAAGGTCAATTATTTCAGGCTAATAAGGAAATCACGCTCTCAGAAGCCCTGCGACTGTATCACTGTTTAGATCTGTTCTTTAATATTTAATTTCATATATTTCCTGAAGGAAACTGATTAATAATTGCAACCAGTGAAGCATATACTTTAAAAGATTGACCCCTGCAAGCTGTTGTTTTTTTGAAGATGAAAACAGTGCCTTTTTTCTTATAAAACAAGTCACTGGTATGACATCTTTCTAATTTCACAGGGTTGAACATAAATTGAGGTAAAACATGAAAGATAACTAATTAGCCACATGCTTTGCATTATCTTTTTTTCTTTGAGACAACAATAAAGGGGACTGGTGTGCATTTGGATAACGTGAGTTGATCCTAATAAAATTTAATTTGAATTTAATGTTTTTCTTAATTAATATGTAAATTCTTTTCTATTTTAATCAATTTACCTCCACCTCCAAAACACTGTCTAATTTCAACTCTAACTCATATACATTTATCCAAGAAGGACTAAAACCAACATCAACTACCATCTCTACTGCCCCTTGACATACTCGGGTGTGTCCAATCAGTTTAGTTTTGGAAATGAGCAGCTGCGGGTTATCCACAGAACATATACTCTTTTAAGGACAATGAATAACTGAAATCTGATGAAGTAGGAATACTTGAGGGGGAACATAGTGGTTCAGTTTCTCCTCAATGCATTCTTTAATTTAGTTCTGTCTTTTCTCTTCTGTGAAAGCCTTCTGTGGTTTCATTATAGTATTCTTTGCTTTTCAAACTTTAAATTCTTAATGGAAACCAATAATTATTTCCAAGAGATTTGGCTTATAGTCAAATTTCCTATAAATATATTCATATTATTAACCGAACTGAAAATAATAGAGGAAAATTAGAAAAATGAATGTTATTGAAGTTTTAAATAATGTATAGAGAGCTTATGCACTTTGGGGAAAACTAAATTTGTAAATTTTATTAGTAAAAATGCTGTCAAATGTTCTTAAACTTACAATCAGATTTCCTCTGGCAGAGAAAATTAAGCTTTAGAATAAAAAAAGGTAATTGGTCATTTCCATGTTTACTAAGAATTACTTTAAAAGATTTTTAAAAATTTAAGCCAAGGATATATGGTTTCTTTCCATGTAGAAGTTTAGATTGCATACAAAAAAAAAAAAAAAAAAAAAAAAAGAAAAAAAAAAAAAGTACTTAAACTGTCAAGAAATACCCTGAAATTCAAGAAACTAACACTAAAAATAAAACCTCTCTACCCTAAACTCAACTAGCGATTAGGAATTTCACCACTGACAAGGAAAATTGTCTCTGGTTATGGAAAAAGAATCTGAAGAGTAATATAATAAAATTATTAAAGGTTAAAGAATCCTTGACCTTTACATTCTGGAAATTTCTTTCATTGGAGCCAGCGAGAGGTGAAAGCTAAAGCTGAAATGCTTTGGATCAAATGAACCTTGACATGGTACTGTAATCTGAGACCACTCAGGATAGAAGACAAGCAGTGTATTCCGACGTTTAGATGGGACACTCCTGGTTATGGCTTGCCCGGCTGAATTAGCATCAAATAAAACAACGATCCCAGGTCTTTTTACACTCTGGCAACAATGATCCCACAGGAACTTAAACCTTTAGAGCAGATATTTGTCGGAATTGATGCAGCCCTTCCTTAGTCACCTTGATAGGACAAAGATTTAGCTATTAACAGCTGTGTCCTCATTGCTACTCATTCCTTTTGAAATAGTTAGTCACTATTTTCTGAAACTAATTGAAACTGCAAGCTGAGTCTCCAGGCTTTCTTCTGAGAATCAAACTCATAGCTATTTAGTAATTAGAATGACACTCCCAAATTTTGCAAGGAACTCCCCACACCCCTCTTTTTTCAGTGTTTTTAACCATAGAAGTTCTCAGTGGGAGGAAGGCCTCTTTAAATCATCTGTGAGATTTTTAAAAAGTTATGCATGTTCTGAAATTCTCCATATAGACACTTTCTCCTGAACACCTACTGTCGAACAATTATTAAAACTTCAGGGTTCCAGTGATGAGAGGCTGCAATGATACAAATATCATGAGGGAAAAGAAACACCATTATCCAACTTATCCACCAGTTCTAGCCCATAGAAATGGCTATTCAGAACCCCTTTGTCGTTTTTCAAAGGAAGCAGAAGTGTAGCCATTGTATTCAGCCAGGACAGAATAGGAAAACCCCAGCTGCCTGATCCTTTTGGTTCACCTCACAGATCTACTTTTCTTAAAGCCACAGGAAATAAGCTTGACAGAGTGGCATCAGGCATACCTGGGTTTGAATCCCAAATTCTGCTATTTATGTTTGACCTTAAAAATACCCCTTTACTTCCATGATTTCAGGTTTTGCATCTGCAGCAAATATATGATAACCACCTTGTAGATTTACTAAGTCTGATAAAATGATGCATCAAAAACACAGAGCACTGTGCTTGGTACATAACACGCATTCAAGAGCTGCTGACCTATATACTCCCTTAGAAACTGTAATAATGCCTTGCAGTTACACACATTTTGAATTCTTAAAGGGCTCTCGGATGTACTATCTCATTCATTTTCAAAAAGAAGGAAAGGAGGGAGGGAGGGAGGGAGGGAGGGAGGGAGGGAGGGAAGATGTTAACAACTATTATCCCACAATTTAACAAACAGATGAGGAAACATGTCCAAAACGTTGGTAACCCACCCAAGGTCACAAAGATTTGGCAAAGAGTCAGACTTTGGAAATAATTTGGCCCAATCTGTTCTTTTAACAAATGAAAAATAAATAAATAAAAAGTTCAGAGAACTTCAAGTGAGAAAGCCAAACTGGTCTGCTTGTTTCAAGGACAGCTGTCTAACTACACATTGTCTTCACATGTTGGGTTCCTACTGGGAGCAAGGGCCGTAGCATATAGAGATCTAGTCCATTAAGAGCTCCGGAGAAAAACACATATTTCCATATTCTGGAAGTGGTCAGGAACTTCTCCCTGGATCCCAAAGCCTTCTGTTTTTCCACAACCACACCAGTGTTGTATTACAGGCGCTAAGAATGGTAAAAATGACTATGTTACATAAATAACCCCCCACACAGACACCTTTTTAACTCAACATAACAAAATGGTGCGAAGTCCTAAAAGAAGACTAAGATGGCCAACATAGTCACAACTTTACCCACAGTGACCTTTGCACTTATTTTGAAATTTTAAATATCAAATTTATTTTTTAAAATAATAGTTGCTTTATCAGCACACTAGCCATACGCCCAGTTGGCCAACTGGATAATCCAGCACCGCCCACATGTTTGTCTCCAGTTCCTGAACACCCTGACTGCACAGCGGGACCAGGGCTAATCCCTGTTCTCGCCTCCGTCCCACTATTTGTTCTATTTATACTTTCTGCCTCTGATTCCATAGAGATAAGGCCTCCCTGCCTTTCCAAGTGCAGGGCCCTATCCAGATTGATAAACTCCTTGCTTCACTCAAAGAGGATTTTAATAGATCGTATCTTGAAGGCATACGGTTATCCATGGTGCATGCAAAGGCTGTGCCTGGTTGCAGTTATTACACTGTAAATTCTCAGTAGCAAAGTTTACCTTCAGGATGGCAAGTGACCTCTGGGTTCTGGACGTTTGGATTCAGTGCAGAAAAATTGGAAAGGAATATGAAAGTTAGATGGAGATGCATTTGGTAGATCGTCATCCCCTTGCTTCCCCTCCTTCAAAAGTTGCAAAGGAGTCTAAACAAAAATTTCCTGGACTCCTAGCCTAAGGTTCCTTATACACAATCACCCTGCTTGTGTTTAGTCATCACAACTCAAAGATGTCTCATCTTACCTTCCACGGGACCACCACAGCGCTCTTTGCTAAGCAGAGTCACCTCCACTTCAATTCACAGATGTCTAAAATCACTTAACAAGGAAGGGCCCCCTATGAACCTTCTTAGAGATCACCTTCTTTTGCAATTTGAATATTTTAAGTGAATTTTGGAATAATTTTCAATTTCTATTACACAGTCTTATTCCTATTTAAATTAGTACAAAGTTCTACATTTCATTTTTTTCAAAATATATTTACAGGTTATTTTTAACACATGTGATTCTTTACCGAAACATCCATTTTTTTTCATACCAACAGAATTTTCAGTAATACTATGCACAAAGCCTATATTTAGAACATGTGTGTCCTATCTGAAAAATCTCATTCACTTCTTCTTGTAGGTGCATTTTCCATTTCCTTCTTTTCTATAGCCTTAACCATGCGCGTCAAAAAGTATTAAGTAATTGGACAATTGAATGCCAGTATTTTTCTCCTCTCTGCATTCAGTCCCCATGGGCCCAGAACCTCTGCCTTTACTTTAATCAGAAGGAGGCAGGATTGTTTAGGGCATCAACTAAGCCCTTGTCTGCAATAAATGCAAACACGTACCTAGACCTTCTGTCCTTTCTGAGTAGAGACTGAAAAAGGAGCAGGAAATCTAGCTGACACATTGACCTCCATCCTGTGTGGTGTCTGGCCTTTCAGCCTTCTTAGTCCCTTAGGTCCTGTCTGCCCCAGCATGAAACCTGCTGCACTGCTACTGTCTGGTACAATGCACGGTCTGGACTCCTATCTAGCCTTGCACTCTGGGAGCTCACTTCTAGAAGTGATTCTTTGGCTCAGGGCACACCTGAAAAGCAGGCTTTGTCAATTTGTACTCTTGAATTAGCTCCCTCCTCCCTCCCTCTTTTCCTCCCTCCTTTCCTCCCCTCTTCCTTCCTTCCTACCTTCCTTCCTTCCTCTCTCAAAGCAAAATACAAAGAGATAAGTAAGAGGTGTGAACTTTACCTTGGCTTTGGCATAACATCACCATCTTGTTATAACTTTAAATGTTTCTTTTTATACCTTCATCTACAATATCAATTGTGTATTCCAATATATTCTTTGTGCAGCTTATACCTTTCTATTTTGTTTCTTAGAATCTCTGTCCTCCTCCTGTCATAATCTCAGCTTGTCCCATCCAGAAGGTGTGCCTCCTTGTGTGGACAGTTGTGCTTTGCAAGTTGACCTACTCCATTTCGCACTGCTTTTGTCCAGACAAATCTGGGTATTAAAAATGCCTTCCTTTACTAAACCAGGTTTCCTGCTAGAGAACACTTCATACAGTTATCAATGGCACAGAGGACAATGGTGAGGTCCCCCCAAGAAAACTTGGCAAAACAAAATACAAAGCCAGTGTCAGGGTTGAATTTATAAACTAGACACACTTGGGATGAATTAGCACCTGAGGAAGTAAAACAAGATGGAGTGATAGAAATATAACATCTAAGATTAACACATTCAACAGATACTTACTGAGTATTTACTATATACCCGGCTCTGTTCTGGGTGCTTGGGATGTGTCAGTGAACAAAACAGTCAAAGGTGCAGGATTCGATAACATGGTCATGCAGAAACTTGAAAGATGTGATAGTCGGCCAAATGGGAAGAAGTGACCCAGGCAAAGGAACAGTGAGTACCAAGGCCTCTTGTGTGCTCAGGAGTTAGAAAAGCAGCAGGGAGACCAGGGAGGCTGGGGCCGAGTGAGCAAGAGGAGCGATTGGAGGAGATATATCCGCGGGGCAGACAGGTAAGGCGATGTCACAGAATGGTGTTATGATGGGAGAAGAGCATGTAGAGCCATGCTGACGATGATAAAGACTTCAGGCTTTCTTCTGTGTAACACAGGAAGCTATTGCACAGCCCTGAGTAATGAAGTAATATGATCAAACTAGGTTTTGACAGGATCATTCTGGCCACTGCAATGGGGCAAGGGTTGAGCAGGGATTCTGATTAAGCAACTAGTGCCATGATGCAGGAGAGTGGTGACAATGACTGACCGGTGTGCTGGCCCTGAGAAGTGGCTGCTCTCCGGATACACGCTGAACATAAAGTCCCTGACTATGTGTGGTGTGTGAGAAGGACATTGGGTGCAGGATAGCTCCAAGATGTTTCACCGGGAAACGGGAAGGATGGAGTTTCCATCCCCTGAGACAGCTAAAATGTAGTGAAGAGAGTCTGTGGGGAACATCGGAAGTTTAATTCTGGGCATACGTGGTTTGAGGAATTTATTACACGAGTAAGGATTTATACCAGAGTCTCCCTAAAAGAGAAGTCTCTCTCTTCATCCCTTTCTCTCCTCCCTTCCCCAGTTATTCTCTCTCCCTATTTCTCAAATTAATAATTTGAGAAATATTCTGCTTGGATCATCCTGGTTCTGTTCACCCTTGGTGCAACCTATAGTAACGTTCAGCAGGAAAGCAGAAAATATACTGGGTTATGTCCAAAGATAAAATATATTTCATGGTTGAACTTATTCTGATAGGAAGCCATAAGATATAGCCTACGTCATAGAATTACAGACTTCTAGGACACAAACGCAGAATCTACAGCAACCTCTTACTTTATACTTGAGGAAGCTGAAGCCCAAGGAGGATAAAGGACTTTCGAAAGGTCAGTCATCTAGTTATTACAGAGCTACAGCTGGAACCTGGGGATCCTGCAAGGAATCAGAGCAAGGGGCCTCTCAGCTGATTTCCTGTTTTGCTGTTATTCATAGACTGCAAATTCCCATTCTATTTACATATAACTGAACATAATTAAACACCAGACTTTCAGCATAGAGTCTCCACTTGCCTGGCCTTGAAAACAAAACTTTTTCTTTTCCTTCTTCTTCTAATTAAGTGCCTTTTGTGACTTTCGGTTAACCTCTACATGAATAGAACTATGTGTGGTAAAACGTCAAGCAGATAAATGATTTACACCAGTAAGGTGGTCTGGGATTTAAACCAGAGAAAAGGTAACATTTAAATGAGTACAGTTGGGCTACATAAAAACTATAACATTGCAATAGTTTCACAATATTATTTATGAAGAGAGTGCTGGACTATTACAATTCAGAAAAAGACTTAGATTTTACAGCAGCACTCTCTTATACCACAGGTTTAATTATAATTTCGTACTGAAAAGTGTAGGATCAAATGAGAACAAATGATAAAGTCCCACCAGGTGGGTAATACTGAATCGCTTAGATTATAACCTTCTATAGTTCTATAAAATGGAAAATCATCAGTTTATCATTTTTTAGCTGTACTTTCTATATCGTCTTCAGGAAGTCCTCACTGGCCATGGTGTTAACTGGATTCACAAAGAAGGCTCTAGATTTAGCAAGGACTATAAATCCTTCTGTTCAGTTCTGACAGCACAGAAACAGCCTAAACTTCTTTACGGTAATTAAATAGTCAGTTGCACAATCATCTTTCAATAGAATTAGTACTTACTTTGGAACTTCCTTTCAACCAGGTTCTCTCATTACACTAATGAGCCAAATAGGGATTAATGGAGATTACAGCAAATCAGTATGTGAAATTGTTGGAGCTGAGTGTTTAAGCACTTCTGCTTCTGCCTCTCTGCTTTTTAATCTTTCATCAGGGCTTTCTCCTTTTCTGCAACATACTTAACATGCAACTCACTCACCATGTGGTGTTGTTGCTCATTCTTCTCACCTGCCCAGAACACCTCCGATCCCAATTCCCCATCTTCAAATCAATGCTGGTTACAAATTGTCCTTTGAAGCAGAGGAAGGTGACTTATTGAAAATTTAACAGAGGCAGATAATCTACTGAGAAATTAACTTATGTTTTATTTCTAAGCTGTATTCATTAGGAAAAGAGGGAAGATTGCTATGCTACATCTCTAAGAATGCAACACAAAACTATTCCAAAGGACACAGCCCTGCTTATACCAACCAGTGGGAAACAGGTGTGTGTGTGTGTGTGTGTGTGTGTGTGTGTGTGTGTGTGTGTGTGTTTCAGAGCTAGAAACAAGAATTTTTAAACTAGGATGGGCTAAAAGCAATTCATTAAGCAGCCCTTGGATTCAAGGTTTAGGTCACACATTGTACCACTTGGGTTACATAGTAATTTTCAACCTGCAGTAGTAATAAAGGCTAATATGATGGTTAAAATAAAGGGACCATTTTTGGAGTTGTGTAAGTATCACCAAATTTATGGGTAGTCACAGACAAGCAAAAGTTCTTGTGCCACGAATAATGACCAAATTAAAAGTCCTACCATATGGGTGCCTACAGGGAAAGTGTGGGTATTTGAGTTGAACTTAATTTGAATTAAACAAAGATATATGATATTGCTTGTACAAATGTTTTAAAAGAATCTTACCTGCTACTTATAGGTAACAGGTTAATAAATAATACAAAGTAGAAAAACAAAAACAAAAATGATCACATCATTTTAAACCTTTGATGAAGTTAAATGGGTAAAAAGCCATTTCCGTTTTTAAAAAGCTGTGTATTTATTTAAGGGCTCTATTCATTGCTTTCTTGTATATAAAATTAAGGTGTTTTTTTTTTAACTGAAATGTATGTAATAATGGCATTAAAATTTAGACATAAAGACTAAATCACATTTCTTTTAATGAAGAGAGGGTATGACAAAAAGGGTTAATAAGACACGGGAACATATCAAACTTCACTCTGTCCCAAATCATCTAAATCAGATGCTTAATTAAAAATTTATTTAGAGCCACTCAGTCTACTTCAAAGTGAACATAAGATAAAGCGAAATAATGTTGTCAAAGGCATCATTTTGTATCGAGTTTAGGTAGTTTCTGTTAAATTTTTGCAGCTTTTAAATCTGATAGTCTTCCAAAGCTTTCAGATCAAAGCTAGAAATATAATATGACATGATAAGACATGGCACATGCAATAAGATAAAAGGGTAGGTGGAGATGGCTTTGACAAACACTAAGGATTGATGAAGGCCTCCTGTGGCTTGTGAGGGTCTCTTTCTCTTTTTAAATATCTTACCAAGGCTACAGAATAATGCCTGCTTTTGTAGTCAATAAAAGTTTCCAGTGTTCTGTAGCTATAGTATGTACATGCAATGTAGGGATTAGCAAGTGAAATCCTTGTCTCTAATTGTGAAGACAAAATTTACCAGCATGGAATGAATATCCAAAGATCTGTGCAAGATAGCATATTATAAAATACTTTGCTGAATGTAGTTAGGAATTCAGTGATTGAACACCTCAAGCAAGGCTTCCATTTGTAGAAGGTGAACTGGAAGATCGCATTTACAAAACAATTAAATTAATGAAGAGGAGTTGGCTAGAGCACATCAGGCAAGATAAATTCAGGAGCATGAAGGCAGATTTAGATACAGGATCTATACATCAAGGATAGTGTTGCTACTGTGCTAATAGAAACACAGCGTTCTTGCCTAGAGAAAGGATGCAGTAATATCGGATAGACAAAATGAAACCTTAAACTGCAGGTACTAAAATGAAGAGTTTGAACTCAATGCAACAGACAATACTAATTGTTTACCTCATCTACGACCAGCTGACCAATTTAGGTTTGAGTCAATCCAATTTAGATTTATGTCTTAATATTAAAAACAAAACAAAACCCTAAGTCTCTGCTAGATCTTGCTGTGGGCAAAGAAAGAGGGAGAGAAACATCTCTAACTTTAGGGATTACCTTACTGCCAACTTTGAGAAGCTTTTTCAAAGCCGTCACCATCTGTACTCACACATCTTCCTAGCCTGTTCTACACACTAGTTATACATACCTTGCTAATTCTATGTATTTACTCCTATGCTTAATTTCCATCATAATAAATATTCTGTCCCCTGTGTCAAATATTTTCCAGATTATACCATCCATCAAGTTCTAGTTCATATCTCCTTTTCTCTAGCATATAGATCAGAATCACCTCCATCTATACTAAACTCTCAATTTTCTAAACACCCATAGAATTTTTTTTAACTCACTGAAGTCAATTATTCTATTTGCAGTCTGTTATACACTGAATTACATTCTCCCCAAATTCGTATGTTGAAGCCCAGCCCCCTCTCCCTCCATGAGACTGTATTTAAAGATAGGGCCTTTAAAAAGGTAATTAAAGTTAGATGAGGTCAAAAAGGAGGGGTCCTAATCCATAAGACCAGTGTCCTTATAAGACAAAGTGACACCAGGAGTGTGCATGCACAGAGGAAAGCCCAGGTGAGGACACAGAAAGAAGGCAGCTGTCTGGAAGCAGGAAGAGAGACGCCTCAGGACAAATCAAACCTGCCCACACCTCATTCTCGGACTTCAGCCTCTGGAACTGTGAAAAATAAATTTCTGTTGGTTAAGGCGCCCAGTTTGTGATATTCGGTTATGGCAGCTCTGGAAAACTAATATACAGCCTGTGTTTACTGAAAAACTGTCTTATCTTCCTTATTTGACTCCAATCCTATTGGAAGGCAGAAAACAAAATTACATACTTTAAAAAATACATTTTACAATGCTTGGGATACTTGTTGTAATAATGTTAGATGATTAAATGTTTGTATAAATGAATAACTGGATTTGAGATTCTTACAGAGGAAAGTATTCCTGAGGAAGATTCAAACCACTGCTAGAAGAGTGAAAATCATTTGAGATTCCCAGTATAAAACAGGAAGAGCACATTGTAATGGAAATGATTTTGACTAGGGAGTAATCAAACCCTGACTTTGAATACTGGCTCCTCCAACTAATAACCTGTAGGTTGGTCTTCAGTTTCATCATTTTTAAAATTGGATAATAACGACACTTAACTTTCAGTATTATTAGAATTAACAGAAACTGAAGCGCTGACTCTAATTTCTGGTGATGCTTAGTAAATGTTGGCTATTTCGACAATTTACATAGTACAATTAGAAAAAGAATAAATCAGGGAAAGAATAGACCTGAAGAAAGGGGGTAACTGTATTATGAGAGGTCTGAAAGAAGCTGGTGAAGTACAGAGAAAAATAAAGGACTTAGTAGGGGCAAAGCCGTACTGAAAAGCACAGCTCGGGCTGGAACCCTAACTTTTGAAAGCTATCTATCCATAGAGTCACATAGATTTTTCAGGCAATGTCAACTAGCCTACAAATAACAAGAAAATAAAATTACTGGATTTACCTGAAGCTTGAGATTAATCTGGAAAGTACGGCCTCCAAAATAACAGATATAGGGAGGGAGAGTGCTGTGACATATTAGATCCTTAGTCCATGCTGGATAAGAAAGTTTGGCAAGCCAAGGTGGAGTTTATAGAAGGGAGAACACAGGATTGGAAATTGTGATTTTTTTTTTCCTGCTCCAATTTCAGTTATTTCTTGACTTTACCAATACTATGGCTTTTAAAAATTCCATACTTGGTTTTACCAAACAGTGAGCCAAACCGGAGTACAGTGAACCAAACCGGGGTCCTCTATGTTTTCAATTAAGTCATGGCAACAGGATTTTTGTCATGATACTCTACTATATGACCTGTAGTCATTCAAAATATTCATCTGATTTACAATTCCCATTACCACGTCTTTAGATTTTATATTTATAAAGAAAGTGCCTAATATGTGTTATTAGGTTTAAAGTAGCTATACTCTGAGCAGTGTCATTATAGTTTATATGATGAATATAGTTCATACTTCATATAGTTTATATGAAGTATACCTACATGATTGGATCACTTTGTAAAAAAAATGCTGTAATTACAAAATCATCAGGGATGGCATTCTGTTTGCTCAGGAAGCGTATAACATCTCAGTGGTTTTTCCATTAGAACATTACTGATATGGAGTTGAAGTAAAGAATTAGGTGCCCTCCCTCAGTTCAAGGTTAACACATAGGAATCACAAAATTAATACCCCCATTGAGACTGGTTTGTCCTTTCTCATAACTTTTCCATATTTAAATTAGTTATTTGATATTTTAGGAGCTCTTCTAAAACAACTCTTTAAATGTTTCTTACTATAAGAATTTAGGAAACAAACATACAATCAACATTCTCTAAGTATTTAAGTACAAATAAATTATGTAAACTTGCTCAAGTGATAGAGATATTTTAATTTATAACAAAATTTCATGAAAAGAACACCTATCTCATTCTTAGTAGCTTTGCTTTGGTTGATAAAACAACAACAATAAAACCCAGAAAAACAGAAAAGAAAATTTCGTGGAGGATTCAGATATACTACCAAGTAGAAGTTCCTCAGAAATGGCAAATAATGATAAACATTGAAGATGTGGTTTCTACTGCATGAATTTCCTACTAGAAGATTCATGTATGCTAGTGAGCTTTGATTAAAAAAAACAAGCAAAGGCAAGGGGATCACTTTTTGGTTGTTAAGCCTGACAAAGTTTAAGAAGAATTATTAAGTTTAGCAGGATATGGACTTGATGATTTCTTCCTAAATCATGTGTCTTACTATTATTCATTTGAACATATTTTTTGGACACTATCAAAGCTAATGAATATTATAGTTTACATAATGTATATTTCATATACGAAATGTTTGTTATGAGTTTCTTTAGAGAATTTCTAATTAGAGTTACTGTAACAAAATAAAATGTCCCTTAAAGCATATTAGCCTGCATCAAGTAAGGGTCTCCCTAGTCACATGATTCTTTATGTATGTATACACCCGTTTATTCAATGGACATCTTAAGCAAAGAGCCACAAGATTATCTAAAATTAATCTCAGTGCTTGGGGAAATGTCTGAGCTTTATATTTCCCCTAGAACTATATGGCTGAAGCCACTTCCAAATCAACCAACACAATCTGATTTTTTCATTTAAACACTTTTATGAATTATTTTAAAGAGAACAAAATAAACCTATTACTTTCAAATAAATGAAATTTTATCATTAAAAATGACGATATTAATAACTATTTTCTAAAATCAATTAGAAATGTGGCTTTTTTTTTGCATTTTTACAAATCTCTTTAATGATTATCTTAATAGAAGCTGGATTCTCGTATCTGTTTCTGTATTCAATCTTTTGAGATACGCTCTTTTGGTTGAAATATATAAAGACAATCCAGCCTCACAAAGATACATATTTGGGAAAGGGTGGTGTATTATAATAGCATCCTCAGATAACTGTGGATACTCTTCAATACTATACCGAATCTTGACAAGTGGGAGTTTCTAAAAGAATAGTTGCAAGGTGAAATCTGAAACCATATCAATGAACTTTTCATATTCTCTTACATTAAATTCATTTCTCTGTCTTCCACTTTGAATGGATCTTTTAGCCATGCATAATTTTGTAACATTCTGCATTGGACATTTGTAAAATATTAATTCCGTAAGTTATACTCACTTTTCAAATGTTGACACATTTCATTATAAAATGCATAAATTAAAAACAAAACAAAACACATTTTTAACATCACCACCAACCTTAGAAAAGTATTTAAGCATTAGGAACCCGTAAAACTCATAGCAATGGTTTTATGACAGTCTCACTTCATTCATTTTTGAGAAAATGTCTGTTAAACACCCAAATCTGAATAACCATCATTGGCATGTTAGTTGTTCCTTCAAAAAAAAAAAAAAAAAAAAATGGAATTGAATGAAAAAAGTGGCTAGTTCAGTTTGCCACATGAACAAATGTATCTTCTTGAGACAACCAGAGTATTTTGTTTGAAGCAGAACTGTTCTGTTAATATTTACCACTTCATCACACAAAATATTTAAATGTTAAAAATCTTAAAGGTTGAGATTTAATAAAATTAATAGCTTCTTACTGCGTCTGCATTCTTAAGTGAAACTCGCATTTATTTTTAAACAATGAACAGGTGGTAATGAAGACTATGAAAATGTGGTGTCACTGCCTTCATTTACGCTATGGCACTTTTACACAGTATTACTTTTGCAGTGTCAGTGCAAACATCAATACAGCAAAAAAGGTCAACACTATCTAAGAACATTATATTGACCCCATGGATTCCCCAAGAGCATCTCAGAGACCCCCAGGGGTCGGTGGAGCACATTTTGGAGCACCCCTGTACAAGTTCAAAACCCTTTCTTGATCTCTAGATTCCTAAATGCAATGGTCTACTAGCTATCTTGTAGGCATCTTAATTGATTATTGGTCATATTTCTCCCATTTCCTTCAAGCTGTTGCTGTCTTATTTCCTCTCTCAGATAACATCATTACGCAAGTCATTCAAGGCAGAAACCTAGGAATCACTTGTGTTCTTCCTTTCTTCCTAACCTGTTATTAATAGTCACTAAGTCCAATCTCTTACATGCATTCATTTCTGTCCAACACTGTTAAGACTGAGTTAGTTCAAGCCTTCAAAAACTGCCCTATAACTAGTTTTCTTCTCTCAATCTCCTCTTCCTATTCATCCTCTACTCTACTATTAACCTTAGCTTTTGCAAACGCTAATTTAGATTATGCGAATATTGAGAGACAGATGCTCTATGTCACACATACTGGCCTTAATTCCTTCCTCTGCCT
Source organism: Rhinolophus sinicus (assembly GCF_057876585.1). Taxonomy (NCBI): domain Eukaryota; kingdom Metazoa; phylum Chordata; class Mammalia; order Chiroptera; family Rhinolophidae; genus Rhinolophus; species Rhinolophus sinicus. The sequence continues at coordinate 23,448,826 of NC_142508.1, forward strand.
CTTCCCAGCTGAGTGACCCACTGGCAAATTACTCAGGTTCTCTGTTATACTATTTACCTTTGTAAAAAAAATTTTGGTAAATGTATTTGTCACATATGGTTGCAAAAACAGAATGAAGCAATTCATACAGAGTGTTATCTACATGAATTCATAGAACGTTATCACATAGCCTGATATTCAAGCAAGTTATTAATAAATGTTAAGAATTATTATTTGGCTATTGCTTCCTTACAATTCTCCCAATTTTCTTGTAAACATTATCTGGCATGTCTTTCTCACTCCTAGACTATGATCTCCTTGAAGTTAGAAACTAACTTATCTTCATTTTATACCCAGGGCATGCGTAGCTTAGCTTTTGAAACATAATTAAGGCTTAATAATTATCAGTTATATCAGTTATTGTTAATCAGCAGAGTTTTCTCTGAATTATCTATAAGTGTAACTTAGTTTTATTACTATTTGAATTTCAAGTCATATATCTCAATTCTTGAAGATCCTACCTAATTACCAGATGAAAACATATAAACACATGTACACTAAATCATATCTTAGAAGTAACCTGCGAACATATTGTTCTCAATTGGCAAAATCCTACACCATTTTTAAAACACATTTCTTCTAAAGACTCACAAGAGCAAAAGTCTTAACCTCTCCGAGGGCTGGCTTGGGGAAGGGTAGGCAGGGTCTATGAGACTCATTAAAGTATATGTAAGTTTTAGTGAACATCATATATGTCTTTTTTTTGGAAGAAGAATGTCTATTGCTTTCTTCATATTCTCCAAAGCGGTCTGTGACCCAGACAAGGTTAATAACCACTATTGTAGGAGACTGTAAAGAAGATAGTACCAGGAGTTGGCGGGGCCCATGACAGACTAGTGGAGACACAGTTTTCAGCATGAAACTTGTTGGAACATGCCAAATCACACAACGAAGTGCCTACCAGGTCTACATTTATCTGCACTTTGAAAATAAATCATGTGAAGCCCACAACCCTGAACTCAAGTACCTGACCTCTGAACAAAAGCCGATCGCTGAAACACAGAGCCAGTGTTACTGCACCCTTCCTCACCGTACGGCTTGTGCTTGCTGCAAACATTGCTGGGGGCTTAGAGAGAGCCAGAGATCATAACCTTGGAGTGTGTGTGTGTGTCCGCATTCTCCTAGATGTTTTTGGTGATCCAACTTAAACAGTAAAATTTAAAAAGCATACCTATGATATATATGACATATGATACATACTATGAATATGCATTATAAAACAACACATGTAATATAAAATGTAAGCTATAATATGAAATATAAAATAAAGTTCATATAATATATAATGCCTAATACAGAACAGTATTTTCTAAACATGTATGACTTTTCTACAGCAATAAAATAATTTGCATATTAATGTAGATAATTCTACAAGAATTTTACAAAAATATAATTTGATTATAGTCATGACTCTATCAATAATTAAAAGCTACTTATATTTAAATAATTACACTAAATATCTCTATAACAACATTTAATAGGGATATACCAGTTTAAGGTAGGTTTTTCTTTGAACTCATTTTTGTATTGTTGCAGTTTATAAATGATTTAACGTTTAAATACATATAGTGAACCTGAGTGTATATTGCTTAAATCAGTATTTGCCCAACTAGACTTGTGATTGGAACCACAATAGGACTTGGCAATTGATTTTACTTGCAGTACACGGTAAAAGGTATTCAGTTACAGGGTATCACATGAATAGTTGAAATTTTCTAAGGAACTCAGGTAGAAGTAACATGAACATGTTATAAGTATTCTGAAATCCAACGCACTGATTAAAAATTCACAAGGTTGCCTCTAAATTCGCTAATGAAATAGTCATCATACTGAAATAATCATTATCAACTTTCCACCTTTATTATCTGTTCTTGTCTGCTTCATAAAAATTAGAAAATTAAATGCAAAAATCTTTCCATTAGTGCACTGTTAAAGCTGTAAATTTAAAAACAAATCAGAGAATATGAAAGTTAAGATCCTCTTAGTAATATTAACTTGTCCAACATTGATTATATATAATTCCTGAATTGCTGGTTAGTATTTTAAATGTACATTTTATTATAAGACATAGGAAATGTAAGGAAATTAATGCTGTTATGAAAACTCCAACTTTTCATTTTACTGAGTTACTAAGGTTGAAATTTGCAATCCTAACATTGTATTAGCATGGAATTCTGCAATTTAATAAAATAAACTAGTTGAGAAAATACACTATGCTCATTCAATAAAAACGATGCCTGTTTTCTTGAATGAAACGCTTATAGCACCTGCATGTAAAGGCGACAGATAAAAACTTTAATAATTTAATAGTTTTTATAAACACTGATAAAGTTCTTCATGAACTGATATTATTATATATGCCTGCACATTCTAGGAAATCTTAATTATGTAATGTTATATTAAAATTCGTATCTATTAAATAATGTAGATAAATTCATATACTCTATGGAATATATACATATCAAATATGTAATTAAATTGCTGTCCATTGCATTTGCAAAGACACTGATAAAGCACTAGATGGAAGGAATGAAAAATAACATTACATCATTCTTCTTGTGATATCTGTAATGCATGATAAACTAAAAGGAGTGAAATATAGGAATACAATAACATACATTATAAATAATAGTAAAATTAAAGCCCCAAGGGGGCCAGAGTCACTGTACATTTTGTTCAGTGATACATAAAACTATATAGAACAGTATCTGGACTGTAACAGTTGCTTAAAATCATTTGTTGAATAAATTAACTTGCGAGGTATGGTCAATAATATAGAAGTTCAAAATCTCTTTTTTGTTGATATGAATTTCCCTGAGAAAGTTTTGGCAGCAGGGAAAATGTGAGAAACCAGTAGAGTGGCCATATCCAGGGGGAAAAAAAAAGAGAGAGAGAGAGAAAAGAAAGTAAACCAAAATCAAGTATTATGTTTAAAATGGAAATCCATCCGAGGCTATTTTCTGAGACTAGTGGCTGTATTTCTGGTTATTTTACTCATAAGTACCTAACTGGGAAAGTAAGAAATAAAGACAGATGCATTAATTCCAGAAACACATTATTTAATGTCCACATTCCCTAAGAAAGCACTGTGTGTGTGTGTGTGTGTGTGTGTGTGTGTGTGTGTGTGTGTGTGTGTGTTAGCTTAAACATGGTGGTGATCGTAGCGGTAGTGATGGTGGTGGTAATGGTCTTATGCTTCTCCCATTACTTCAGATGTCCATCCAGTTAGTCACATGAGAGGCATTAGGAAAGTGTGGTGAGTCACTGTAGGTGGACATGGAAGAACAAAAGTAAATTTCTTCGGAGGATTGAGAAATAGGCTATGGCAAGTAGTATGAGTCTCCCTTAAATAGGACACATGGTGAGATGTTAACAGTCGAATGATCGCTGTTCTAGAGTAGATTAGCTAAAATTATTCTTTGGAACCTGTAGCACAGATATCTATGTCAACATGTTCATTCACATATTCAACAAATATGTATTGAATATCTGGTATATTGTGATGGGCTCTCTAGGCAGGTTATTTATGTTCAAAACCTTCTCTACTGCCAATGACATGCTGATGAGTAAGGCAAGACACCTGCCTTCTAAGCACATTGTAAGAAACTACAGGAATTAAGTAGCAATAGGAAAACAAACACATGTAAACTTAGAAATATGCAAGCTTTTATTTCTAAAAAGCAGACATATAAATAATCCATAAGCATCTCTTCGACAATGGGTAAAGCAGCCTCTCAGAAGGTGCAGCAGGATAGGACCTTTTGCTTTTAGTCTTTCATGTCATTTTTCAGAGAGAATCCTGGATCTAGGAGAACATGTTTACTCACAAAGAGGTTGTCAAGTTTGTTTCGATTGGGTCCCATGGAGGGTAGAGCAGGCTTGCCACTCTGATCTCTGTTCATAGCAGAGGAACTAATTTTTCAAGCTACCTTGTATGGACAAAAGGTGTTAGTACTAAACTCCTGAGTCCCATAAAAAGACCTGGCCTTTATCAAGGTATATATTATCGTCATCAAGGCACACGTGCCCACTGTGTTTGGTTCTAAATTGATAGCCTTCTGTATAGAGCATATGAAATATATTATACATGTGGATTGAGGTTTGCAAAACAAGTTGTTTACTAGTAGGGACAGGACTATGGCTGCACATGTGTGAGACTGATAAGAGTGAAGTAAAAAACACGTTTTTGTGTGAAACTGAGCATAACAAAAGTGAGTGATAAACACCTTCACCAAAACAACTTCTGGTTATCACCTAAGAGGTAAACGATTTCTGGCAAACCACTTCTGGTTATCACCTAAGAAGTAAACAAGTCCAAGGAAAAGAGGATAAAAGCAGAACTCCAGAGCAATGCTGTGAGTGGTCCGACTGGGCGCTCCGGCTAAGACCCTCTGCAAGGTGTAAGCCGCGATATTCTGGGACTCTCCGGAGCTCTTCCTTGCAAGACTAGCTCGCCTTAGACCCGTCGTGGGCCCTGTCACCTCTCCCGGACTAGGGACCTGCCCCAGCTCGATAGACTCTGGGACTTAGTTCCTTATTAAATTCTATTCTGTTCTGAATAACCTTCTGTGCTTACCGGAGCATTGGCCTCTGGAGGGACATTGGCTCCCAAATAAAGCTGTGTTACTCACTCTACCTGAACCTGGGTGTCAGGACTTTGTTCCCTACTTGTGTCATGAGTACCACGCAGGGACATAGGGCCCTGCTGAGGGGTTAATGTCCCCTTGACTTTCAGGAAGAGACTGAAATGTGGCACTGGCAACACCTCAGTCGTTTAATAGCATTTTAACAACATAATCGTGAGAGGCTTTAGAAACACCATCAGGAATGGCTTCTTCAAGTTCTACCAGAGAAAGACGTCCAAAGGAAGTCAGCGTCACCAGAAACTCTGTCTATATTAGCCACCTTAGGGGGGTCTTAGTATGTTTAGGCTGCTATAACAAATACCATGGACTGAGTGGTTTACAAAACAAACATTTATTTCTCACAATTCTAAGATCAAGGCACAGGCACATTCGGTGTCTGGTGAGAGACTGCTTTCTGGTTCACAGATGGCATGTCTGAGCTGTAAACTCACACAGCAGAAGGGTGAACTAGCGCTGGGGTATCTTTCCATAAGAGCACTGACCTCAGTCATGGGGCAGAGCCTCCCAAAGGCTCCTCCTATTACCATCACCTTCAGAGTTAGGATTTCAACACAGGAATGTGGTGTGGGGGGTGGAGTCCCACAAACAATCAGTGGCCAGACTCATCTATAGCAATAACTTCATTCTGCTAAATGGTGGTTTGTGGGACATCTGAGAAAAATGTTTACCACATCTGAAATCAAGGAGGCAGTCTTACAGTGTTCACTAATTGCCTATTTATCTTCATCTAGAAAACATACCTTTCAATGTCAAATGTGAGAGCTTCCTCAGTCCCTGAATACAGTTGCCACTGAGTTTGCACATCCACATGCGGGGAGGACCCAGTTGCAGATACACAAAGTTGGGTGAGAACGAGGCCTCTTTTTATCATTACTGTATGTACACAGTCTAAAACCTGTTCTGACTACTTGAGTATTTAAGAGCTGGAGACCCTGTTTGTGGGTGTAATAACTATTTATCATCAAAAAAAAAAAACAACACACACACACACAAAAAAAAAACAAAAAACAAAACAAAACAAACTTGGAAAATCACCAAAGCAACAGATCATAAAGATCAATGAAAGAAAGTTACCATTTTTTTTAACTTAAACCCTCTTAGAAATAACTTACTCAAAATTGCAAAAATGTGGTCTTAACTGTAGGGTAAATATCACTCATGTATTATGGCTTCCATCAAAAATAGTTATTGGACATGGAAGGCCAGCAAACATATTTCATCCAATTTTTTTCTTATGTTCCTCCATTGGATTATAAGACTTTAAAGGACAAAAAAAAGCAATGTGAGAAGTAACCTCTCATATCTCTTCTTTCCAGAGCAGAACACAAAATAGTATGTACTAAAAAAATGACAGCTGTTATTAATAAGTCTGTTCATGTCAGTCAGTGGAATATCTAAAAGAAGATTCTCTCATATTTTCATCAAGACAGCATTCTAGGTTATTACATATTAGAGAGGCCAAGGCACCAGTACAGCAGGAGCACTATCAAGGAATTCAGAGAGAGAGAGAGAGAGGGAGGGAGGGAAGGAGGGAGGGAGGGGGGAAGGAGGGAGGGAAGGAGGGAAGGAGGAAGGGAGCGAGAGAGAGAACAGAAGAAGTGAGAGAAAAGCAAAACATTTTAAAAGAAACTACTTAATTTCAGCATAAATACAACAATTTTCTCATACTTGCAAAAGTTCAAATTTTACAGTTTATTTTAATTGCCATTTTATTTTTATTAAATATGGCATGGGGCACCATAAATCTATTCTGTCTGTATGGACTTAAAGACCATAACTTCATTCTCGTCAAGATGAGCATTAATAACTAATATTTTAAAATATAAATGAACAGAAATAATTAGCAACTTACATTCTTATTTTCTTCCAGGTAAAAGATTTTCCTTCCCTACCCCGTGAATCTAAACTACTGGATTTTCTTTGTGCTGATTCAGAGGAAAGCATTTTGAGAGACAGAATCAACAGAGTGAAAAGGTAACCTAAAAAATTGGAGAAAATGTTTGAAAATCATATATCTGATAACGTGTTAATATCTAGAATATACAGAGAACTAAAACTCAACAACAAAAAAACAAATAACCTAATCAAACAATGGGCAAAGAATTCGACTAGACATTTCTTCAAAGAAGACAGACACACAGCCAAGAAGCACAGAAAAGATACTCAATATCACTAATTACTAGGAAAATGCATATTAAAACCACAATGATACCCATTAGGATGGCTACTATCAGAAACCATAAAATAATCAGTGTTGGTGAGAATGTGAAGAAGTCGGAACTCTTGTGCACTGTTGGTGGAAATGTAAAATGATGTAGCTGCTATAGGAAACAGTATAGTGATTCCACAAAAAGTTAAAAATAGAATTACCACATGATCCAGCAATTCCACTTCTGAGTATATATCCAAAAGAATTAAAAGCAGGGCCTTCAGGAGATATCTGTGCACACATGTTTACAGCAGCATTATTGACACTGGTTAAAAGGTGAAAATGTCCATTGAAGAATGAAAGGTTAAAATAAAATATGGTATAAATATACATACAATAGAATATCATTCAGCCTTTTAAAGGAAGGAAATTCTAACACATGATACAACTTGGATGAACCCTGCGGACATTATGCCAAGTGAAATAAGCCAGTCAAAAAAAGAAAAATACTGTATGATTCCACACATGCGAGAAAGCTAATGTAGTCAAATTCACAGAAGCAGAAAGTAGAGTGGTGGTTGCCGGGGGACAGGGGGAAGGGGAAATGGGGAGGTGTTGTTTAAAGGAATTTCCTTCCTATAAAAGGCTGAATGATATTCTAATGTGTAGAGTATCAGTTTTGCAAGATAAAAAGTACTAGAAGTGGGTCACATAACAACTTAAAATATTTAACAATACTGAACTGTACACTTAAAAAATGGTTAGGATGATAAATTTGTTATATGTATTTTACTGCAGTTAAAAATAATCCAAAAGAGATCCAAGATGGTGGAATAAACACTGTTCCTATGTCCTTCCACAAACACATTAAAATTATTACTAAACTATAGAAGAATCAACCTGGACAACCATCTAAAGTCTAGCCGAACAGAAGTCCTATAACTGAAAACATAACACGTCGAGATTGGTAGGAGGGGGCAGAGGTGCAGAATAGGACCCAACCTGATGTGTGGTGGTTGAGAACCAGGAAGAATATCTCAGCAGCAGAGGTTTCCCGCAGAGGAGCAACGGACTCCAGCCCTCTACACCAGACTCCCCAGCCTATAATACTGATGCCAGGAAGAGAAGCCCCCACAGTATCTGCCTGTTAAAGCAGTAGGGATTCCGACCAACCAGATGGGATGGAAGGCAGCAGGAAAACCAGACATCCTCTTAAACGGCCTATACACAGACGGACTCGCTCGCAGGTACTCACCCTGGGCTATGGCAGAGGGATGGTGACTCAGGGGGTGTCAGAGGCATACGGGGGGCAATCTGAGGTGTGTGACTCTGGAGCAAGGCCTAAAGGACTGTCACCATGTTCCCTGTAAGGGGTTCTTCTACCATGCAGCCAGCCAGCAAGGCAAGTGCCATCTTTCCTGTGTTGATCCCACCCCCACAGGCCAAAAATGAATCTTATTGGCCTGGTGATCTCTCCTGCTCCATTCTGCTGACTCATGGAGACTCTGCCCCACCCAACTCGCCCAACACTGTAGGCACTTTCTCCTAGAGCAGTCAGCCCTTCCCACATTGCTCTTTTCTTGAAAAACTACCAGACTCTAGCAGGCCCCAAGCGGGCAGTGACTGGCCTTGGTGTGCTCTGAGAGTTTTGCTGGGTCATTCCAGGCTCATCACTTGCACCAAATCAGAATTTATATTAATCTGGTGACCACAACTCTAGAGTGACTCCCTGAGACCCTGCCTCACCCAATTTGAGTACCGCACAAGGCTCTATCAGTGGCTGAACCTTAAAGGAGCCAGCAGGTGGCAGCAGGCCTCGGAGTGTCCTGGCTTTTTGAGTAGCTACTCCAGGCCTGCTACTGGTGGGAAACATTCTCAGTTCACAGTGTGGACTCACCCACGTGCCTCCAGTTTTAGTACAGGCAGCAAATAACTGGGAATTGCTTGTAGCTCCTAACAGGTAGCCCCTGGCCATTCACAGGCAGTAGGAGACCTGGAACTGCACCAGAGCTCCAGAACCAACATATTGGAGGTTGGCTTCAGACCACAGTAGAGCCCCACCCAATTAGTCTCATAAGTGGCACAACCAAAGGGAGGTCTCAACAGGCACCACAGTGCACTGGCTCGAATCCCACTCAGTGGGGTAAGTCCCCCGCACAGCAGCCCACAAGCTGTTGGTGTGGCCAAACCCATAGCCAATCAGCCTGAGGGTCAATCCCACCCATGATGTGCCAATAGCAATCAAGGCTCAACTATAACAGGAGGGCACACACAACCCACACAAGGGACATTCCTGGAGAACCTGGAGCAGATGACCAGGGAGACTATGCCAGGGTCCCACAGGGCACCCACTACATAAGGGCACCTGGCCAAGACTGGAAGACATTGCAGATCTACTTAATACATAGAAACAAAGAGGCAGCCAAGTTGAGGAGAAAAAGAAATGCATCCCAAATGAAAGAACAGGAGAAAATTCCAGAAAAAATACTAAATAAAATGTAGGCAAGTAATTTACATGACAGAGAGTTCAAAACAATGGTTATAAAAATGTTCAAGGAACTTAGTGAGAACTTCAACAAGAGATAGCAAGCATTAAAAAAGGACATAGGAACCATAAAAAAGAACCAGTCAGAAATGAAGACTATAGTACCTGAAATGAGAATGCACAAGAAGGAGTCACCAGCAGATTAGATGAAGCAGAGGATTGAATCAGTAATTTAGAAGAAAAGGTAGCAGAAAATACCCAATCAGAACAGCAAAAGGAAAAAATAATCCAAAAAAATGAGGACAGTTTAAAAGACTTCTGGGACAACATCAACTGTAACAACATTTGCATCATAGGGGTACCAGAAGGAGAAGAGGGAAAGCAAGGGATTGAGACCATATTTGAAGAAGCAATGACTGAAAACTTTTCCAACCTAGGGAAGGAAATAGACATATAAGCCCAGGAAGCACAGAGTCCCAAACAGGATGAACCCAAACACTAAGACACATTATAATTAGAATTGCAAAGTTTAAAGACAAAGAGAGAATCCTGAAAACAGCAAGAGAAAAGCAATTAACAATTTATAAGGGAGCCCCCATAACACTGTCAGCTGATTTCTCAACAGAAACATTGCAGGCCAGAAGGGATTAGCACAAAATATTCAACATGATGAAAAGCAAGGACCTACAACCAAGATTACTCTACCCAGGAAAGCTATTATTTAGAATCGAAGGACAGATAAAGAACTTCCCAGACAAGAGAAAGCTAAAGGAGTTCATCACCACCAAACCAGTATTACAAAGAATTTTAGAGGGATTTCTTTAAGATGGGGGGGAGATCAAAGTTACGAATAATAAAATAGCAGTAGATACATATCTATCAACAATTACTTTCAATGTAAATGTATTAAATGCTCCACTCAAAAGACATATGAGGGCTGAATGGACAAGAAAACAAACCCCTTACACATGCTGCCTACAGGAGACTCACTTCAGATTGGCAGACACACACAGATAGAAAGTAAAGGGATGGAAAAAAGATGTTTCATGGTAATGGAAATAAACAAACAAACAAACAAAAAACCCCAAAGCTGGGGTAACAATACTTATACCAGACAAAACAGACTTTAAAAGAAAGGCTATAAGAAGAGACAATGAAGGAACCAGAAATCCCACTTCAGGGTATTTATCTGAACAAACCCAAAACACTACTTCGAGGGGTCATGTGCATCCGTATGTTTATTGCAGTGTTGTTGACAACGGCCAAGATGTGGAGGCAGCCTGGGGGGTCCATCGGAAAAATGGATAAAGAGGAGGTGGTGCATATATACAATGGAATATTGTTCAGCCATGGAAGGGAGTGGGTTCTTACCATCTGTGGTGGAATGGATGGACCTGGATGGTATTGTGCTGAGTTAAGTGTCAGAAAGAGAATGACAGATGCAATGTGATTTTGCTTATATGTGGAATCTGAAGAATAAAATTAATAAACAGGAACAAACTCATAGATACAGAGAACATTTTGATGGTTGCCAGATGGGAGGGGGGTTGAGAGTGTGGGTAAAAAATGGGGATGGATTAAGTATTACAAATTGGTTGCTACATAGTAGTCATGTGGATGTAGGGTATAGCATAAGGAATATAGTCAATAGTATTGTAGTAACTATGTATGGTGTCAGAAGGGTACTAGATTTATCAGGGTGATAGATGGAAGGGAGGTTGAGAGGCAGAGTGAAAAAGGTGAAGGAATGAACAAGTACAAATTGGTAGTTAAAAAATAGTCATGGGGATGTAAGGTATAACATAGGGAATATATAGCCAATAATATGGTAATAACTATGTATTGTGCCAGGTGGGTACTAGACTAGTCAGGGGTATCACTTCTTAAATTATATAAACTTCTAACCACTATGCTGTACACCTGAAATGAATATAATATTGAATGTCAACTGTAATTAAAAAATTAAAAAGAGGGGGAAATGGTGAAGGCAAATAAGAGGTCCAAATTTCCAGGTACTAACAAATAAGTCATGGAGATGTAATGTACAGAATAGAGAATATAGTCAATAATATTGTGATTTCTATGTGGTACAGTGTCAGATTGTTGCTGTACTTACAGTGATCAATTCTTTAGATATATGTGTTGAATAACTATGGTGTACCCCTGAAACTAATCTAATATTGTCTGTTAGCTACATTTTTAATAAAAGTCTGTTAAAAAACTTAAAAAAAAAATCTGGACTTATTAAAAAAAATGAGCTGTCTCAATTGTACTACTTCTGTGGTGGAAAATCATACCACCAGGTGAAAAATATATGACAAATTATGTTCACATAGGGCCAAGGGGACCAACCAAGCAATCATTCTTCATTTTCAGTTCTTTTTAATTCAACCAGTTCTCCTAAATTTTAGACATCGGAACTATATTAAGTTCTCCAAAGGAATTCTCTCACAAATACCTGCATAAAATTATGCAGTGTGTGTGTGTGTGTGTGTGTGTGTGTGTGTGTTAAGGTATGAGAAAGTTCTGCTCATTTCTTCTTTAGTCCTTGATCTATTCATACTGCAAGATCAATTCCACATTCCTTGCCCTGCAAGAGCTTCTCTCTTTGACTATGCTGGCCATTCTTTCCTTTGGGCTACCATTATATATTGCAAGGAACTCATTTATTGCATTTACTGCCCAATTAGATTTATACTAGCTGTGAGCTCCTTAAGGGTAAGAATGCTTCAGTGTCATCTCTGTCCCAAGAACTCAGCAGAGAACAGGCAACAGAGAGAAGTTCAGTATTTATTTCTAAGACGATGTTGAGGCTACTTCTTATAAGACAGCCTTACGAAATCAGTGCAAAATAAGGTCCTCTTAGAAATCAGAACTATGGGGGGTGGGCACTTGCTCCTGCTTTTTTACTAAACAATATATTATTTTACCAAACAATATAATATAAATTTGTTTTTCTTTTTTGACTTGACTGCCAAGAAGCGAAATGCCAAAAGTTGTCCTAGATAAAAGTTTACCCCTAATGTAAGTAATCTTGTATAAGTAATCTGGTCTTATCCTTGTGTCTGTGCTCTTGTAATATTATTATCTTGTTATAAACGGCCTCAAGTCTATTTTGGAAGGATGTGAGAGATAATTAAAATATGTAAAATATGCAATATGAGGCTGAATATGAAGGTACTGTTTTAAAGCTGTTCTCTTTAGTTTCCTTGCTTTGTTCCATGAATAATGTTTCCTACATTTCAGTAGCACCCTAAACATCTGTGCTCTCATTACTGCAATATCTGTTCTTCTATACTTTATCTTGTCTCGTTCAGTTTTGGGTAGGCGGTATAGTCTGTTCTTCATAATTTGTTTCCTAATGTATATCCACTTGTGTGTCATATTAGTTATTACATTTTTCCCTAAACTGTGGCTAAATTAAGCTATTTTTCAAAGTAACGAGACAATCTAGTCAAGACCCTTTCTATGTGAGAGATGCACACTTTAGTTAGTATAATTACAACAACAGAAATATGATTTCCTTTGTAAGAATCTCAAACCGCAGAATTTAGGAGACCTGTATAAAGATTTAGCTTTAGCATTAACTGTGATTCCTTGGAACAGTCATTTGACTGCTTAGGGCTAGATTACCTCAAAATTTCTTCTCAACTCTGAAAACTTTGTGGCTCTATCAGTAATGTCTAGATGGTAGTTGAGGTGGCTAATAAACATAAACACTCATTTGCATGTGTACCTGAACATGTTTACACATTGCTCTTTGGAAAAAGGCTATCCTGAATATCACATAAAAATAGTTCTACATTCAGATTAGTAAGACATAAAAAATTCAAACTGCAGAGCTCAGGATTATAGTTCTATTTTCTATAAACCTCTTAATTAAATATACTATCAACATATTACCTATGGTTTAAACTTACACAGCTGCAAATATATCACACAGTTGTCATCCTGGCATCACACAGTTGTCGTATCCAATACAGGCCTTAGTCTAGTCCAACTTATCTATATCTGAGGATTTCCTATGCGTCAGTAATTAAAGCCAACTTATCCATCAGACACTGTTGAAATACTTGTATATCATAAGTTTATCCCACCTTTCAGTTATCTGCTCCCAGAAAAACATACTAGATTCTTTTGTGACAAACCCAATTTCCGGCGTACTGCAAACCATACTTTCATGGTCCATCTCTTCATGAAAGCGTTATATGACTATCCAGGACCTAGACAGCTTAAAATGATCTTTTCGTTTTCTCCATTTTTATAGTACCACGGAATTCATACCTAACTTCTAAGTTAACATCTAGTAATGCACACATACATATTACATATACTATATATATGTGTATATAAATACATATATAATGTATATATATATATATATATATATATATATATATGATCTTACCTGAACTTTAACCTTTTGATTGCTTGATCTTTAAATATCTGTCCTCTATGTCTTTCAGCCAATCAACTCCTTCCTCATTTCTAGACATATTCATTACAAGTAATGCCCATATTTCCATAGTCTGTTTCATGCATCCAGTTCTCTGACCATCACTTCTTATTCTTCCAGCTCACTTGCTCTAGTATCCCAATTCAAGCAATCATTTGATCCCCTGGGACCGTCAGTCTATTGAACTAGACACATATCAAAGTCCCTCAACTTCCTTTACTAGGTTAAATTATAATCCTGCTTAAATCTAACTCTCTGCAACTTGAACAGCAGTACTTCTGCAGCTAAATACACATGCAGACACAGACAACTCTGAATGATCTCACATTAAATTCAATTTGACAAACTGTTGGAGGACCCCTAAGACTGCCCACAACCACACTATACTCGTATTTCACTAGTCCGTGTTCCTTCCATTATCCTAGAGGAGTATTTTATACCTTCCCCTTACTTCTTAAATTTCTAACTCCTCAATCCTAATATTCACTCCCAGTGGACGACTTTGCTTCTTTCTCCACCAAAAAAATTGAAGCAACTCCAAAGAATCTCCAGAAACTCTCACAGCCAAATATATCCATCCACAATATACTCTGCCCTCTCTCAAGTTTCTGGAGATAAATGATATTTACTGTTTTCTAAAACTTTCCCTTGTGAACTAAATACAATTTACTATCATGTGTTCAATAAGTACAAAATGGAATTTATTCCCTTTTCTCTGGATTAACGTTTTTCTTATGTAGTAGACATGATCACCACCAGCAAACATGTTATTTTTCTCCCATCTTTAAAACAAAACAAAACAAAACAAAACAAAACAAAACAAAAAACCACAAATTACTTCCAAATTGCTAAATCCAAGGGTCACTTGTCATAGCTGACCTCAGTTCTTATCATACTTGATTTATCAACATCAAGTGTATTGTCCTTGATTTATTTTCTTCATGTGGCTTCCATGACACCACACTCTTGGTTCTCTTCTAACAACATTATTGTTGCATCCCAGTCTCTTGTTGGTTTCTCCTCTAAATGTTGGAGTTTCCTAAATCTCGGTCCTTTATCCTCTCCTCTTCTCTGTCTATATCCACTACACTGTGACCTCAATTAGCATATAACTATTAATAACACCAATATGCCCATGTCACTCAAATTTACATTTCCTGCCCAGACATGTCTTCTTAACTTCAAACTCGTATATACAACTGCCTGCTGCACAAATCTATTGAAATGCCAAATGGATATCTCCAAACTGACGTGTCCAAAACTGAGCTTCTCATCCCCTTTGTCCCTGCAAACCTATTCCACTTAGAGTCGTTTTTCATTTTTCGTTTAAATGGATGGCCTATCCTATCAGTTGCTCAAACAAAAATATTGGCTTCATTCTAGATTACTCCCTTCTCTCACATCCATATTCAATTTGTGGGCAATCCTGTAGTTATATCTTAAAATATATCCAGAACCCAATCTCTTCTCAAATTTTCATTGCTACCATATCTTAACTGATTTTCCTCCTTCCATTTATGTGCAAATTATTTTAACACAACAGCCAGAGGGATCCTTGCAAAATTTTAATCTGATCAAGTCTTTCCTTTGCTCCAAACCCTCTGTTAGCTCCTCTTCTCAAAGGCAAACTCAAGACATGATAAGTATCGACAAGGTGCTACTATGACTACAAGTTCAGGCTCCACTTCCTTTCTCATATACTCATTCCCCCATTCAGTCACCTCCAGCCATCTGATCTCTTTACTATTCAGTGATGACATTAGGTAAACTCATGTTTTACAAGCTTGCACGAGTGTATCTCCTTCTTGGAATGTTGTCCTCCAGATATCTCCTTGCTTATTTTCCTGAACTACATCAAGTCTTGCTCAGATGCCACCTTCTCAATGAGGACAACTCTGACCACCTAATGAAAAATTGCAATCTGACCCACTTCCTTTTTCGTCTGCTCTATGTTTCCAGAAGCACATACCACTCTCTGCTATCTAAATAATTTGGTGTGTGTGTGTGTTCTCAAAATGTAACCCTCATATCTAGAAAAGTGCTGGACACATGGTAGGTGATTAATAAATGTATAAAACAGTAAATGTATAAAATAATGAAGTACAGGCTTGGTCAAACCTACACACACACACACACACACACACACACACACACACCTAAACAGAATTGGAAATTGTCCTCAATAATTGAAATATCATGATGATCTACAGCTATAGGATAATTAATAACTCCATATATAGAACCATAGACTCTCAAACTTGTGAAGAACCTTAAAGGTTATACAATCCAATCAGGCATGTAACTTAGTTTCTAATTCTTCTACATGTTTTCTCATATTAATTTTCTAGTCTATACTTGAATACTGCAGTAATGGGGGACCTTTTACATGCTTTGCAATGAAAAAATCAAAGTCAAGACTGTAGAATGTTGGGCGGCCAGATGGCTCAGTTGGTTAGAGCGCAAGCTCTGAATAGAGTGGCTGGTTTGATTCCCACATGGGCCAGTGAGCTGTGCCCTCCACAACTAGATTCAAGACAATGAGCTGCCGCTGAGCTTCCGGAGGGGCGGCCAGATGGCTCAGCTGGTTAGAGCGAGCTCTCAACAACAAGGTTGCCGGTTCAATTCCCACATGGGATGGTGGGCTGTGCCCCCTGCAACTAAAGATTGAAAATAGCAACTGGACTTGGATCTGATCTGTGCCCTCCACAACTAGACTAAAGAACAATGACTTGGAGCTGATGGGCTCTGAAGAAAAACACTGTTCCCCAATATTCTCCAATAAAATACATACATATATATTATAATATATATATATATATATATATATATATATATATATATGAGATTGTAGAATGTTACCTAATATTACAAAGCAATTAAAGGAAGTCGTGATGTTAGAATCAGAAAGCAGGTCTCTTGCCTGCTAGAATAGTGACCTGTATAATACTCATGCTTCTATAGAAAACCTATAGTTTATTTAAGCGTATGTCTACTGAGTAAACCAAATGAGTACTTTCATAGTTGACAATTTAAAAATATTTATACATCTAAAATCAATTTGAAAACATTTTCAAGAGTCTGTATATGTAGACAAACCTCAATAGAACTTGAAAGACACTCGTTTAAAAATTGAAATTGTTTTGTAAGTTTTCTCATTATAAGACATTTAAGTTGATAAAATAGTATCATCAAGAGATACTAGGCCTAGGAAAAGAGAAAACCCAAAAGGTCTGAAGTAGAGAATTCCACAGGCAACTTCAAAATACCATTCTACTGTGTTCTAAGAAAGCATCTTCCCGTTGGAAAGATGAAGACAAGACTGAAAACGGGAAAAGACATAATTTGGATCCAACAAAGCCCTTAAAAGTTTCCCTCCCAAAGTAATTCGGGCAAAGACTGATTATGTAACTGAGAAAAGTCACTGTACTTTCCATTCCTACGTGAGTAGAAAGAAGTACTGTAAAGAAACAAAACCCCAACACTGTGTGTGAATTGTGAAAGGTTTTCATACTTTCATTATGTTTTGGGCTTCTGCTCAGTGTAGCACATTATGATACAAATGAATCAAAAAGCAATAAAATGAAAAGAGACAATGACAAATTCATAATTGGGACGACCAAAGACAACGCAGCCATCATGAATAACAAACTCTAAGTGCTCAGTGGTGTCATTAAACTCTTCAAATATCAAAAGATCTTCCTCTCCGAGTTCTCCTGTGTGAAGACGTTATACTTCATGGATAAAAGGACAATTTTTATCACCGTGGGACTCTTAAATGTAAAACAGCTTGACATTTTTGATTCACCATGTCGGCATATCATTTCAAATACTTTATTCTGTGAAACTCAATAAAAACTTTTAAAACTTCAAATGAGCACCATGTCTTAAAGCTCATTTCTCAGAAGCAACAAGTTCTTGACATTATGTCACAAAATAGAAAAGCTTTGTTTTCAAAACAAATGATTCTCATTAAAGCTTCTGTAAACGGATTCTCATTGGGTACTTTTCCTCCAAACACTTTCAATACTTGTCTCTTGTTTTGTCACTATGTACATACTTTATACACACACATTTACTTATATGTAGTCTTATACACACACACACACACACACACACACACACACACACACATTGATTTCTTGGGTCTGGGAGTTAAAGCTATGGAAATATGACTTTAGAATGGAAAGGGAATTTACTGGCAATCTATTCCAACCTCCTGATTTTACTGATGGAGAAAAAGATGTAAAAGAAACTTAATAACCAGCTCATCAACAGAAGCCAGGTCTTTTCTAAGAGAACACTTTTACTGCAAGGTTCTTTCTAGGACTGCTTCACTGTATATACTAAACTGATAAGAGCCTTGTTAAACAGAGGCTGTGTCATGTGTGGAAGTTTTATGTCACATGCATATCAGGTTGATAATCTTTGCTTGAATAGATTAAAAAATGACTTGAACTTCAATTGCAAAAATTACTACCTGCAGGGAAATGCATCCATAAAATCTTGCATGTTTTAAATTACTTATTTGCAAAGGTTAAATAAAACTGCAGTTGGATTACAAGTTGAAGAAAAATGATATATGGTTGTTCTTACTTCAAAACTAAATAATGTACCATGTTAAAATACGGGTCACGCACTGCGGTGTGGTAAGTATGTTTATGCAGGGGACATCTATTATTTTTGTTTTCCAGGCATCACATAAGTTCCACAAAGAAAACAAAACAAAACAGGTCAAACCAAATGCTTCCTAAATTACTTGCAACGCATAGTCAATCTTCCCATTTCATGTGGGAACACAGAGTTTCGGGTTGTAAATAAATACTTGGAGAGAAAATAATTTCTTGGACCAGTGTTGCTTTTCTTTCTTTTAATTTTAGTGTTCACGAGAATTGCCTAGTGATCCTTTTAAAAATACAGATCTGGGAACCCTTGTCAATCCCACCCCTGCCCTCACTTACTTTGAGATTTTAACAAGCCATTTCAGCTGATACTTCTGTGCTGGGTATCTGTACACTTAAGGTGAATCTTTTTCTCATTGTGTCTGCCCTCTACCATTAGAACTGATTGCTTTAGAAAAATACTCAATTTGAGACCTGGAACAACCCTAACTACCTCTACATATAGAAGGATTTCATTGCCTTGACCAACTCTTAGAATTCGAATGGTCTGTGTAATTATTTACCATCTATAACATGAATAGTAGTGCCATGAACTATATCCCTATTCAAACAAACTGCAAGAAATAGAAATACAAATTTCTGCCATACATGGAACCTGCCTTCAAAGAATAATGTCTTCCTAGGGAAGAAGTTACAGATACAAGTGCAAGACAGAATGTGCCAAGGGACCTGGAAAGAGCTCAATCTAACATATATAACGGCAACAACAATGACAAAAAAAATGGCACTTTCATCTTGGGTGACAATGTGAACAATCTAGGGAAATCTCTACGGTAGGAGACTGGCATGGGAAAGTGGGATGATTATTGACAGAATCATAGACTCTCAGATTTGGAAATGTCTACAGACATTATCCAATTTAGTTACCTATCCTATCTTTAAATAAATTATTCTATCTTCTTGACAGGAAGTTTGACAGTTTAGGTTGAATACTTCCTATGGCAAATTAAGGAGATGGCAACTTTTAAAAAATGTAACTATGTTTATCCCACCTTAATAATAGAGCAAAGCAAAAAATTAACTAGTGTGCCTGGTTTCGAGTTTTTACACAAGGATTCGTTTTTACTTCATAGCAATATTACTTGTGATATTGCTTCTCTGTGCTTCCCTAAGTTTGATTAAGTCTTTGAATGAAATAAGAAAAAACAAAAAAAACACTGACTAAAATAAATGTAGTAATTAAACTGCTTCTAATGAAGTAACTTTGGGAAAGTTTTACTATTAAATGGCTATCCCCATACTACTGCTGCCAGAGAAGGGAAGGAAGAAGGAAAAAAAGAAAACATAGACAAACTTGACTTGCCGTGAAGCCATTTATAGTACCTTATCTAGATTACTTCTTGAAACCCCATCCTACTCTTCCAGCCATCATCTCCTCCATGGGGGGAGGGCTATGACTTGACAGGGACTTTGCACAGTCAAGCTGGAGTCTTCAAGGAGTCGTCTCCACATCTCGTGCCTGTCACATCCATTTTGGAGATGATTCCTGAACCGTGACATTATCCTACTCTGGGGGAAAGAATTGCAGAAAAGGGAAAAGCTAGGTTTTCTTTATTTACTGCAGCACAGAATAAAATCTTATGCTTAAATAATTTACATACTAGGAAGATTCATGATATTTTCCCATGGTGGGTTCTGGGGGTGATGCAAATATGTTGTTTCCACTGTTGACCCCAGAGCCTGTTAGAATTTTAAGACAAAGTGAGATGCATACGCCCTCGTCCCTATCGGAGGGCAAGTGATCACAGTGGAAACTTTGCATACCTTTATGCACAGGTTATGGTGCCTAGACTCAGGACAAACACTAGAATATGGAAAGTGTGGCTTTACTGAGTGTCACTGAGTGTTTTGTTTTAGGCTATCACGGGTAACTTTTACCCCTTACTTTGATGGAAACTTGTGTCCTTCAAGTCAGGAACAATTACCATCTCTCTAGTAAGGATACGTAAGTTACTACAGAAACATAGTTGTTGTCTCCAACAAGCGAGAGTGATCAGAAGAACAGGCAACTGATTCTATAGATGCCATATATTATTACAATTATTGGAAATCCAACTTGTTGTTGAAGAGACAAATGAAATTGATGACCCTGTAACCACACCAAGTGATAGGAATTCTACTCTTTATAATAGGTAGGATAAATACAATTGCTCTTTGAACAGCCCATTCAAATATTTCAAAATTGCTACATTGATTCCTGAATATTCTATTATTTGGGTTAACCCACCATGCCATTTTACCCCTTTTGTTGCTCATGGGATATGGATTCAAATCCCTTATTTCTCCTTCTAAACTTGGTCAGGTTTTCCCATGTTCCTCTTAAATAGCTGTCCGTTGTGACAAAAAGCCAAAATTAACGTTATTAAAAATGTTAAACAGATATATTATCTCAAGCACTTAGTACCTTTCTACGATTATACTGTAACAAAATCCTGACTATATACAATAAAAGTTATTATATTTACATGGCATTTTAAAATATTTTTTAAACTTAGTAACGAGTTGTTAAGATCTAAAGTGCCAAAAGCTGTTTTGGAAAGTATTTTGGAAGATGGTCCTCAGAGATTGCCTACACATGCATAATTAAGTAGAATTTTTATTAATGTTAATAGCTAATTCTACCGAATTCAGTACTAAAGTGTTATTATGAGTGCACATGCCTAGTTAAAATATCTGTTGATCAAAATAAAAGATTAATTGTAAATTAATTTTTTTTCAGAGACTCAAAACTTATGTTCAGTGGCTTGTCTTCTGGAAAAATTATATTTAAATTCTTTCCACCATTTTTTTTCTTGTATTTTCCTTCCCCCTTAAATGTGCCATTATGACAAAGGTCACTAATGCTTTATTAGAAACTGTGCTTGTTGGTTTGATTAAGATTTGGGATGCTTTTCAAGAAATGGGATTTAATTTCTAAGAATCTGTCCATGTTTTATCATCCATTTCTTCTGATGATTGACAGCAACCATCTTTCAATGTGGCTAATCTGAGTGTAAAAAAACAAAACAAAACTAGCCCTTGATGGGACAGTGAAGACTCATTTAAACATCATTAGATCAATTAATCTGCAGTTACAATAACCTCTGATTATTATAAACGTTTTACAAATACAATTCAAAAACAAACAACATTCAATTTACCTCTCTCAATAAACCTATGAAGAAGTCAAGAAATTAATTATTAACCCCCCCTTACAGATAACAATCCTGCTGAGGCTTAATTTTCTTAACACATCAGAACAACATAAGCAAATGGCTGAAACAGAGTTAGAGCCAGGTCTCTGTTCTCCCAGCCCCACCCTCTTCCAATCATCAGATCATACTGTATGGAATGCCTGTGATGAAAATAAAGTCTTGAAAATAACAAAAACACAACAACTCTGGATGTGTACATCGAGTTACATAATTTGAAACAGTATGTGAAGTCAAATGATTTTGAATGTGTTAAATAAATTGTCTTTATTATCTTCCCTACATTTATGATTACTTACTTTCCAAAGTGTCTAGTTCTCTTTACACTTATAAAATAATTTTCTGTGAAACTTTACATAAAACTGTCAACTATTTAGGCTCTATAAACTGAAGTAGGTCAGCAATTAATCTCATGTTTTTTAAAAGAAAGAGGGAAGAGAGAAATTTTAAGCAACCAAGTAACACTGAGCTTTTATAATTTGTTTCTCTTTTGAACAACTCTCCATGTGGTCTCTAGAGCAGGTTTCTGTCCCAAGTGTTATGAAAGACTCCTTTAAAAGAAGCTCCAAACTGGGATGCCAGCGTATTAGACATTCAGTGAAGCATTTACGAAAAAGTACGGGATATAAAGGCTTCAATAGCCATTTGTTTATACTGGAAACACTAATTGATTAAATAAAAAAACTAACTGCATTTGGGTTTCTTACATTTAATAAACAGCCTTCCAAGAAATGTCAGCAGCCTCTACCTACTTTTTCGTACTTGTCATAATTGGTCTCCTCAAACCTGTTACTAAATGTATCATTGATTTTTAAGCATGAATAAAATATATATGGTGCATTGCCTTATGTCTCACATTTCGGAAGGCTGAAAAATCAGCTTTGATATGCGGCAGTAGGAGTCAATCATTGGCTTAAAGTTAGGAACATTTTAATGATGACTCCACAGCAGTAATTATCTTATTATTGTTTTAATTTGGTGCAAGATAAAGAGCTGCTTCTGATGTTAACTTGTTTATTTTATATTCTACTAATGCCACTGCAGTAGGTGTTGGAGAAACTAATACCCACTTAAATTAAACAGAGCCTGAAGGTGGTGGGGTCACTGGTATTTAAAGTGTTAACAGCAACAAAGGTCAGGTAAGAGGGGATCTAGAAGAAGGTCTTCACAGCATTGTGGCCCCCTAAGAGGAGGTGAGAATGGGATGGAGAAAATGAAAGCAGAGCAGAAGAATGGGATACAAATGAAAATTTAAGGAGAAACAAACAAACAAACAAAAAAGGTGGGTCTACTGATAGAGAAAATGGGATAAAATCAAGGTATTTTAAAATGTTAGGACATGATACTTCTATGGGCAGCTCAAGCATCAAGGAGATTTTTATTTTATTTTATTTTTTAAATTAAATTTATTGTGGTGGCATTGGTTAATAGCACTACGTAAGTTTCAAGTGTACATTTCTATAACACATCACCTATATACTGTATTGTGGGCTCACCACTTAAAGTCTAGTCTCCATATATTTGACCCCCTTTACTGTCTTCAATGGATGATCAGATAAAGAAGTGGTACATATACACAATGGAATACTAATCAGCCATAAGAAAGGATGATATAGTGCTATTTGCCACAACATGGATGGATCTTGAGACTATCATGCTAAGTGAAATAAGTCAGGGTGATTTTTTAGACTCCTTTGAATTCTGTCACTTCAGATAATTTACTATTTGTTATGGTGGCATTCTTCTTTTAATATGACAAATTCTTGTATGTTCTTTCAGAAGATATATTATCAGCTTAGCTCTTTATAATCATTGTTAATTTCTTCAGTTACTTGTGGAGTTATGAAAGCTAAAACAAAGCAAAACACATATCCGATTATTTCTGTAAACATGGTAAATGCCAGTGAAATCTACCTTTCTAATCCCTCCCTTAACTACACACACATTTTTCTCCCTCTCTTCCCCACTCCCTCTTTTCCTGTGTTTTTTGTTTTCTTTCTTGTCATTGTTGTTATTGTTGTTGTTGTAATGAAAAAGCTCTCCTGGGATCCCAGGCCAAGGGCAAAGTAATGTTTAAAACTACCGAGATAAAAGTTTACAACTATTAAAAATACAATATTTTTAAAAGGATAACAAAAGACCTTTACCTTGATTCTTTTTCATTACAAATTACAATCATAAACAATGACACAATTATAATTAAAGCATATTAATTTGCTTAAATTTTACTATCTATTTTTAACATTAAAAGTGAGGAAGTTCAAAAGTTCTGATTAAAATGTAAATCAAAAAATATTATTTCCTCAAATGTTTTATGCTATTACGGTTGTTAAACTTTAATATAATGTAAAAAGCTGAAATGCAGGCAAATAATATTGTTTTGAAATCTTAAAGAAATGATTAACAAAGAACAAAAAGGTCAGGTCATACAATATAATTTTCTGAAAAAGGTTATTTTCAACTTAATTTTCTTGTTATTTTTATCTTCAGATCAGTATGAAGTCTATTCATTTTTCATTTCAATTTCAGTTAGGCTTGTATGTGGATCTTACATAGTTAACAACATTGATGCTTTATAATCTATTTTTTAGATCCTTTCTGAGGAGTTGAAAGCATTGTGCTTTATTTAGAAACAGCACAAAAATAATGAAATAGTCAAATATCTACATATATTAATATCTCTGCACCTGCATGATTATTCTATCATTTTTCACATTCTAAAATGGAACTCATCCATCACTTTTGATATGAGTACATGACCACAGTTTCTTGTACTATTTTTTTTTTAAATTTCAGCAGCTTTTGTGTTTAACTTTGATGAAAGAGTCTATATTAAGAATAGTAACGTTAGCTAACACTTACTGATTTTTTTTTAATGTGTCAGGCACTCTTCTAAGTATTTAAAATAGACGGACTTATTTTGTCCTTACAATATCCATCTAAAGTAGGTATTTGATGATCCTCATTTTACAGAGGAAGACGCCGACACATAAAAAGTGTAAGCAACTTGCCGAAGGTTTACATGTCTAGTGAATGGGAAGCTGGCATTTCAATCCGAGCTGTATAGTTCTAGAGATTGGACCAATATACTCCCTCTGTATATCTTGTTTTATTTATAGCAAAACTAACAAATGAAAAACACTTCTCAGTGGCACCTATTAATGGAGTATTGCATTCTACTTAATAATCTACAGATGTAAAATGAATTATAATATATGCTACTTTAAAAATCAGGAATAATTGAAAACATGGATCCTGGGCAAATTGGTAACACAATCAGCAAGCATTTTTCCCATTTTTTAAATTCAGAAATTCACTGGACTTTTTTTTTAAACTAAAGTTTATTGGGATAACAATGGTTGTTAGTAAGTTACATAGGCTTCAAGTGTACAATTCTGTAATACATCACCTATATATCACATTGTGTGTTCAACACCGAGAGTCAGTTCTCCTTCCATCACCATATATTTGATCCCCTTTATCCTTATCTACCACCACCCTCCCCACTTACTGTCTGGTAACCAGTAAACTAATCTCTATGTCTATGAGTTTTTGTTTCTTTGTTTTTCTTGTTCCTTTTTGTTGCTTGCAGTTTTATATCCCACATATCAGTGAAATCATATGGTTCTCTACTTTTTCTGTATGATTTATTTCCCTTAGCATAATAATCTCAAGATCCAACCATGTTGTGACAAATGGCACTGTTTCATCTTTTCTTATGGCAGAATAGTATTCCATTGTGTATATGTACCACATTTTCTTTATCCAATCATCTATCAGAGAACACTTTGGTTGTTTCAGTGTCTTGGCCACCATAAATAAAGCTGCAATGAACATTGAAGCACATATATCTTTACAGATAAATGTTTTCAGATTTTTTTAGGTATATACCCAGGGGAGAAATTGCTGAGTTACGGTGATTCTGTTCTTAATTTTTTGAGGAAGCTCCACACTGCCTTCCATTGCGGCTGCACCAGTCTGCATTCCCACCAACAGTGTACGAGGGTTCCTTTTTCTCCACAGCCTCTCCAACATTTGTTACTATTTGCCTTGTTGATGATAGCCATTCTGACTGGTGTGAGGTGATATCTCATTGCGGTTTTTATTTGCATTTCTCTGATGACTAGTGATGTTGAGCATCTTTTTATGTTTATTGGCCCCATGTATGTCCTCTTTGGAGAAATGTATATATTCGGGACAGATAATTTTCAACAAAGGAGCCAAAAACATACAATGGAAAAATGTCAGCCTCTTCAACAAATGGTGCTGGGAGAATTGGAAAGCAACATGTAAAAGAATGAAACTAGACTGTTATCTGTCACCATGTACCAAAATTAACTCAAAATCGATCAGAGACTTAAACATAAGACCTGAAAAATAAACTGTATAGAAGAAAACATAGGTACCAAATTTATGGACCTTGGGTTCAAAGAGGATTTTATGAATTTGACCTCAAAGGCAAGGAAAGTAAAAGTTAAAATAAACGAATGGGACCATATTACACTAAAAACTTCTGCACAGCAAAATAAACCATTGACAAAATAAAGAGGTAACCAACAGCAAACAATGCCTCAGATAAGGGGCTAATATCCAAAATATATAAGGAAAGGAACTCATACAACTCAACAACAAAAAAACAAACAATCCAATTAAAAAATGGGCAGAGGACTTGAATAGACATTGGACTCTAAAAAAAAAAAGTTTCATTGTGTAGACAATAACAGAAAGAACTTCCTACACAGCCTACACACAATCAGTAACTGGACCTAGAATGGACAGTCTGAGGATAGTTTGAAAGAATTTTATCAAATCACTGTAAATTCCAGAGCTCACAGTAGTTCATTCATTGTCAAAAAAGTAGTTCGAAAAAGGGATGTTAGTTCAGAAAAGAGAAAATGACCTGAAAAAGATACTGTGTCTTCATTTTATTGGACAAAAATCCTCCATTTTCTATTGGGAAAAGCAAGAATTCTTTCCTTTAAAATTCATTAAAATTTGAAGTTTCCTAAAAACAGCACCGGAATAAACTCTTGGGAAATTTAGCTTAATTTTTAAATAGCAAGGAAAATTCATATTAAGATTCTGAATCATAAAGTGTATGTGGATATAAATACATACTAAGCTAGTTATATTTTCATTATCTTAAAGTTTAATCTCACCACATGATATGATTTTATTTCCCTGACAGTAGATGCATGCAGTAGGTGCGCATTTAGCTAAATTAAGGGGATTTATAACTGAATTAAGACAGGGCAAATAAGTAACCAATTGAACAATTTTTAGTAAGATGTTTTTATGGCATTTCCCAAATGACTTTAGTGAGATATAAACATGATGTGTTACAAAGTGCTGAAAGGTGAGGTTTACAAATAGTAAATACATACTTACCGAAGTATCTTCTGTTAACTAGCATAATTTATATGATAAAGAATATATAACGAAAACAAATTTGAATGTATATTTAAACTTTGATACATGAAGGAAAATAAAGACTGTAGTATGCCTAAGCTTTTTATACATAACCTCAGAAAATTATTTTTCTATTTTGAAGCTAAGAACCAAAATGTGAAAATGAAAGATAAGCAACATATAGATTAGAAATTTACCACATTTCCTAAGAATATTTTCCTGCCTTTCTTTAGTATTGAGATGTATTTTATGTACCAGTTTACTCCCTTACTCATTTATTCTTGCATGGATGTATTCATTATTTAAGATAAAGTGTCTCCTCTTAAGGCTGTAATTCAGCACATACATCTATTCATAGCACAGCCCTTAAGCATGCTTATTTTGGAAACAGACAATCCTAGCTATTTTCCCAACTTTACTATTTACTAGCTCTATGGTTGTTGGAAGATTATCTCTATAACCACCAGGTTCCTCACTCACAAAGTGAGAATAATAATAGTATCACTCAATAGTGTGGTTCTAAAAATTAAACGAGATAATCCACAGAGTTTAGAACAAAGTTAATATTCAGTAAGTATTATCAAATACTGAGTAAAAGATTAATAGTGAATTTGACTACCTAAGCACTTAGGAGATATTTTTATAGCACTTCCTAAGAGTTGTCTTGCATTCCATGCAACTAAGCAATGGAAACTCTATCAATCAAGTCTGAGCATCCTTTCATAGAGGACAGGATAAAGAAGATGTGGTATATATGCATAATGGAATACTATTCTGCTATAAGAAAAGATGAAATAGTGCCATTTGAGACAACATAGGTGGATCTTGAGATTGTAGTGCTAAATGAAATAAATCAGACAGAAAAAGCAGAGAACCATATGATTTTACTGATATGTGGTATATAAAACTGAAGACAATAAAACAACAAGAAAAACAAATGAAGAAGCAAAACTCATTGACAGACAAGAGTTTAGTGGCTACCAGAAGGTAAAGGGGGAGGGGGTGGTAGATGAGGGTAAATAGGGTCAAATATATGGTGATGGAAGGAGAACTGACTCTGGGTGGTGAACACACAATGTGATATATAGATGATGTATTACAGAATTGTACACCTGAAATCTATGTAACTTTGCTAACAATTGCCCCCCCAATAAACTTTAATTAAAAAAAAAAAAAATAGCTACTGGAAGATGCTACCACCAAGTCCCCCTTGGGAAGAACGTGCTACACAAATATCAATAAAATATAACGCTGTAGCAGGCAAAATCTTTGCAGGAAGTAACTAGTTGAGATCCAGCTATATGTCTTGGTCAGTATTATGCGTTATAGGTCTTGGTAGCTGCTCGATGAGGTCTGGGACAACACTGAATCTGTACATTTATGGAAACATAATGAGGCGTGGTCTCAAACTCAACCAAGGAAGGCAGGACGCAGTGGAAAGTTGATCATGTTATGTAATAAATATTTTCACAATGTTTTATATATAACTCAATTAAAAATAGATTCCAAACTTTTTAAAATGATCTGGAACAGTGTTACACTTAAAAGGAGGTTATGCTTAAAACTTTCTAAAAGAAGGCACCTTCTACAGTGAGAGTGATTGTCTCCGTAATGTACTTTCAAAAATTGGAGTTTGCATATTTTCCGTTCTTTCATGATTAAAACAGCATTGAACATTTACAAGGAAAGATATCAAGGTGTCCAACAGCATATTATGTGCCTCGTATTAGAATTGATTATTTCCTACAATTTTATTAATTAATTCATAAATTTATTTGGTTGCTGCACTTTGGGATTGATTCTGGGGAACAAAATTTTGTCTATAATCTTGAAACAGTGAATCCTCCTATTTACAGTTTTGGGTGGGTAACTCTTGATACCCGAAGAGACAGAGATAGAATTGTAAATGTTAACTAGTCTGTATAAGAAACATTTTAGATAAATATGGAGATGAAAACATTCACAAACATTTTTAATTTAATGATCATTATTAAGGTTTCCTCCTAGAGTTGTGTGTGAAAACTCACGTTGTAACACCTACATCTTAAAGGTTTAATGCAGCTCCTGTGTAACACCACCTGCAATTTCTAAAGATCTTTTATACTTATATGTCACCACGGGTAATCATGTTCAAATTTGCATCTTTAATTCTAGAATATATACTGCCAGAAAAGTCATAGATTACATTTTCTTTACCTTTTCTCCTTCTGAGCCTAAACTTAAGTAATTTAGTGAGCCTGGTAGATTGCATATTTTAACGTGGAAGAGAGATTTATTCTCAATAGAGGAACATTTTCTTTCTTTCTTTCTTTTTCTTTCTTTCTTTCTTTCTTTCTTTCTTTCTTTCTTTCTTTCTTTCTTTTTTTGAAAGAAAGTAACATTTTCAAATTTGACAAAATGTCATTTTTTTCTTCCTATTGCTTAAACACAATTGTCACTAAATATTTATTGACACATTTGATTTCTTATCCTACCTTTACCCTCTTGGCTAGACATTAGGCAGCTGACTATGCTTATTTCTGTCCCCAGTATACACCTGTCACACCGTTCAGTATCTGACATTCATTCATTCATCAGTGTTTATTGAATGTCTATCACTGTGTAGGCATAGTTAGTGGTACAGGATCTAATCAAGACAAACTATGTCATCACCTTCCTGCAGTTTATATTCTTGCGGGCAATACAGAGGATAAACATGCAGGCTCCCAGTACATATTTGTAGAACACGTGAAAGAACTGAAAACATATTTTTGATGTATTGTTTTATATCCCTATCCTGGTGAAACCTGATTAAAATTATCTGTACAACTTGAAGAGTTCTCATTCTTCATTCTGAAGACAAAATAAAATATATTTTTCCCACAATAGTAGGTTACCAATATTCTGGGTTTTAATTCTGTAGCTATAAATGTGCATGGATGTTTATGCACATATATGCATATTGTTGTAATTGAACAAGTCACTTAAAGATTAATATGAGTATTATATGTCATCACTTTTCCTTTTGAAATTTTTGAATTAAGTTAGAAATTTACTTTCTTTTGACCAGATGTCCAAGATAAAATATAAAATGTGTCATTTTTCTACTCTACTCTGTCATGAAGTCATAAAACATTTATTAGTGAACTATACTAAAAAGGCTATATTCAACTTATTAGAGATTCTTAGGCAGCTCAAAAGAAGAGTAGGTGAGATGTGTGCACAGATGTATTCTGTATCAGTCTTTCCTAATCAAGAAAGTGCATATTTAATAGACAAAAAAGTCATATATTTACTCAATATAAATTTTAAAATTTATATACAAATACTATTTTCATGATATATTAATTTAAGGTAAAATGTACACAGAGAGGCCTTCATTTATAAGTTTTTATGTGAGCCCAACCACATGTCATTTATCAAACTGTGTCTTTAAAGAAATCATTTGGTACAATTAAGAAAAAAAGTTTGAAAACCAGCGTTCCTAATATCACTGGTAATTGAACTATTATTCTCCTGCTTTGCCTTTGATGCAAGCTTTCTTTTCCTGCTGTGAGAAGTGAGCTCCTTTATCGCCAAAGGTCAACACCACTTCCCGGCACATATCAATGCCACGGCATCAATACTAATCTCCAGTGATCTCACACCAAGCTGACACTGTTATTTTCAAATGACTGATTCTATTTTTAAATACGAACAGTTTTTCTTCCAAGTCATTATTGTCACCTACTAATTAAAGCCATTGTACTGCTCAATCAGTCTGTTTCAGAACTGTTTTAGTTTTCATTACCACTCAGAACATCACGTTTATAGTAGAGGATTACTTTTAGTAATTATCTAGAATTTAGTTTAAACTTTTCAGTTTACTGGCACTAGATAAAAGGCCAAGTATTCATTGATCCAATACCTAAAAGTCACGTATTAGAACAAGTTATCCATTCTCAAAAGAGAAAACAATTATATATCCTGACAATAATACCACTGAGTTTTACTCAAGTCATAGAACATATTAATAACTAACCAGCTAGCAAAGAGGGAAGCGCCATCTTTAATTCTTACAGTGACCTAATACCCAGAGAACAGGACATTGGAATTTCCTCAATGTTAGATGATGCCAGTGTCAAAATTAAAATAAATATTTCCTTCCTTAAATGAATAAAATGTCTGAGGTACACCTAGCGTCTTATTTAAATTATGAAAGATTAGAATAACAATCTCAAGACAAATAAGTTGCATTATAATAACTAGAAATCGTGGTGTTTGTTTTATGAACTGTTTCCATTAAAATACTCCAAACTTGAACATATTACCTATGGGTCGGTGATGGGTGGCACAAAGAGCAATGCACAACGGAAAGGAGTTGGGTTGTATCCAAATCCCATCACTGCCTAGATGCTCTACTGCACGTGAGGCATTTCATATCCATGGTTTCAGTTTCCTCACCTGCAAAGTAAAGAATCTAGAACAACTGAGTGTTAATTCCCTTAAATTTCTAAAGTGTTATAAGCCTATTGAATAAAGGTAGCTTATATTTGACATTAAAAAAGTGTTATGAATTAGATTATTTTATGTACCATTGATTTCAATTATGCATTTTTAAAACAATTTTTTCACTGTAATACCGATTTATTTCACTGAAATTAAGTTTTCTTTACTTAGAAACAAAAATTAATTAATGGCACAATGGAGATTTTAGATTGTTTCTCACACAGGTTTACAATTAAAACTGTAGTTGGTTCCCAGAGAAGTAAAGACTCTTTGTCACATTATTATGTTGAAAAATTTAAGAATGACCAAATAAATAACACAGGGACAACTAATTTGAGCCATCACCACCATCATCAACTTCCTCCTCCCATCTCTAGTTTCTTTTTCCAGTAAATCAGTACTTTGCAGATATCCCAGATATTTTTTGATAGCTTCTCTTTAGGATCTTATAGAAACTTTACACAATGGATTAGGTCCCAAAACCTTAGTGTAGATTAAACCATCCCATCAGCCTTTTTATTTATTTTTTATTTATTATTATCCAAATTGCCTTTTTTCCACTTCTTAATCTCTTACTCCATATTTATATCTTCCTTCAGCTCAAAAGATATTCTTAAAATGATTCTTGTACTCATTTATTCAAACTCAACTTGTCATTTATAGTTCTGAAAATATATACCTCACAAAAAGCATATTGGGCATGCCCAAAATGAAAACACAAAACCCCACAGCTGTTTGTGCTGCCTGACAAATACTTGATTTTGCTTAGTTTCATTTTAATTTTAATCATACATTATTAGATCTATAGCCAGTGTGCACTTTATTAATCCTGGTATGTTTTCAAAAATGTACATTTCAGTGACTGCATCGCCTTTAACTCATCTTTACACATGCTTTTTCATGTTACTAGTGATTACCTTTTGATAGCACTGATAATAATGAGAAGCGAAAACAAAAACAAAACGTGGTTGTTAGGATGGAAGGGAGTATTGACTTTTGGAGGAGAAAAATGACTAATCTTCCCATTTCTGTTCAGCAGATGTCCTGCTCTCAATACTCAATAATCATTTTTTATCAACACAGATAGTCATTAAACTGTCTGAGTTCAATCTACTTTCTATAAAAGTTCTGCATCTTTACCAGACATGCTGTATGCCTCCCTACAAAATACAAATATTCAACATGCATTTTTTATAAATCACACACAAGCGAGGGCACACACACACAACACACACACGTGAATAGAGTTCAATAACTCCATCTAGCACCAAAATAACTATGCAGTAATCTGTTCAGCATTTCTTCTCTTTAGTCCTCCTCTCTGACATGAAAGAAGCACCTTTTAAAATTTTAAATTGTGTCCATATTCTTCTCCTGATTTAAATGATTGGCATCTCTAAATATCTAACAACAACAAAATTAAAACATCCAAAAAAACCCAGTGTTTTATACTAAAGCACAGCAAACCTTTCACAATTTGACATATCTACCTTTCCCACCTTACATGACTTTCCTCTATGTGTGCAGTTCTCCAGCCACACAGAGCCATAGGTTGCCTCCCATCTATTTATCATTTAATGTTTATCAATCTTTGAACATATGCTTCTCTGATGAAGCACAAAGCACGGAAGAGCAAATGTGTTGGACATAACTGGACCATTAGACAGTATATGTGATGAGAGGGACTAGAAAGAAAAGTGAAAAAAATGAGAGCAAAAAGTGTTGACGTGTCTATTCTTTGCTAGGCACAAGGTGATGATATACTTTCACATAGGTAATCTCCATCTTTATCTGAAACATTTTTAATTTTAAGGGTAAACATATTGTTATAGTTCTAACAATAGAATAAAACCAAAATAATATTCAAATACAAAAAGTGGACAACAAAATTTTCAATAAGCAAAGCATACTTATATCACAAAATAAAAACCTTAGACAAATTATGTTTA
Source organism: Rhinolophus sinicus (assembly GCF_057876585.1). Lineage (NCBI taxonomy): Eukaryota > Metazoa > Chordata > Mammalia > Chiroptera > Rhinolophidae > Rhinolophus > Rhinolophus sinicus. Next base: position 23,482,296 of record NC_142508.1, read on the forward strand.
AACTCATTAGTTTCCTTACGAATAAAGGGTCCAAAGATATACACAGACAAACCATAGATAGAAATATAACACAACTATGTAATAATTATTGAAATGTGTGTCTTAATAATCACATAAATGCATCTTAATAAACTACCATTTTCCAATGTGTAAGTCTGCGCTTATCACACAGTACTGTGATTGTTAGTTTTCTTCTTTGTATTCCCTGCTAAATTAAAATAGTGGGAGATTAGACTATGGTCTTTAATGATACCTAGCAAAATATACAGACATCTCTTGAGTGAATGAACTAATGATTGCATGAATACATGAATGAAAATAACAGCACTTACTGCTAGGAAGGCATTGTGGACTGGGCTCTCTCAAACACTGTATTTTGCACATGGAGTCTAAGCACAGCTACATAGAGGCCCGCTGAACAAGCCTTCGTTCATTCATAAAGTATTTTGTTATAGATACCAAACTTCTCCACACATCCTTTCATCTTAGTAAATCCCCAAACGAACTTCTCTTCAACAAACCTGCTGTCCTTGCATTCTTTGCCTTGTTCTACACCTGCGTCTATCAACCAGGTTAGAGACACAGCAAACACCTTGTTCCCTCCAACGCCCATTTTCTGTTAGTGACTCTACCCCTTCGCTTTTACTTTCTAAACGCATCTCTCCTTTACTACATCTTCACACTCATTTTCTTCCTTTTAAGCTATTACATTAAACTTTTAATTGGCTTTTCTGCTTCAATTTCAATTCATGTCAATCAGTTTTCCTAAGTGCAGGCACATTGTTACTTCTTGACTGAAAACTCCTCAGTGAGCCCCTGTCTTTGACAGGGTGGCGTGAAAGTCCTTTTGTACAGTGGACTGGCATTTTCCTAATTAGCCACCTAAGGCTGGCTGCACGATAAGCTTCATGCACAGACTGAACCACAAAGACATACCAAATTCTCACACTTCCAGGTTTACCATCTGCTACTGCTTGCTTGCTCTTTCCAATCCTGAACACCTGGCAATGCCATGTTTATTCCACCCAGCCAGACTATAGGACACTCACTTCCGTGAATCTTTCCTTAGTTCTGCTCTGCAGATACGATCACTCTTTCGTTTGTAATGCCCCTCCACTGCCAGGTAAAAATCCATTATTACACTTATCGTACTATGTTACATATGTGTCAACTACTCAACTTCTGGGTATCTCTGGTGGCTGGCACATATTTACAGTTCTAAAATTATTCAACATTTGTAATTATACAAGTGGTACCAACTGACAAAGCAGCTTGAAGGGGGACTGACTGACTCAATGAATTTTAATTTCAGTATATGCCTTGTTAAAATTTTAAAAAATGATTTTCATACTTTTGTATTTGCATAGCCTAAACTAATACATGCACTTTAATATTTAATGCTGCAATACTGTGATTTATAAGAAAAATATATGTATTTGGTCATTCAAATAATCAAATATATTTCTCATACATAGGTGGTCTTTGTCTGGCCCCAGTTCCCAAAACCCTTGGAATTCCCTAAGTGTTGAGCGTGACAAAGATGTTTTTGTTACGTTAAGGAGTTGACTGATTGAAAGCACCTGAGGATGAGGGCAGGTTGCTAGTGGACCAACCATATGATTAGAGGGCTGGAACTTTCAGTCCCACTCCCTGACCTCCAAGGTGGCAAGAGTGCTGGTGGTTGAGTTCAAGCACCAATTGTCAATGATTTAATCAACTATACCTCTGTAATGAAGCCTCTATTGAAACCCAAAAGGATGGGGTTTGGAGAGCTTCCAGGTTGGTGAACAGGTGGAGATTTGAGGAGAATGGCGTGCTTGGAGAGGGCATGGAAACTACACCCTTTCCCCATCTATTGCTTATGCATTTCTTCCATCTGGCTGTTCCTGTTATATCCTTTCAAAATAAACCAGTGATCTAGTAAGTAAAATGTTTCTCTGAGTTCTGTGAGCAGCTATAGCAAATTAATTCAACCCAAGGGGATATGGTGGAAAGCTCTGATTTATAGTCAATGGGTCAGAAGTACAGGTAACAACCTGAGCTTGCAACTGGCCTCTGGAAGGGGAGGGTTGTAGTTTTGTAGGACTGAGCCCTTAACCTGAAATCTGATGCCATCTCAGGGTAGACAGCATCAGAATTTAGTTGAATGGTATAACACCCAGCTGGTATCTGGAACATTGCTTGTTGGATGTGTGGGGAAAACCTCCCACTCCACACACATTGAAACTGGTGTGTGGAACATTTAAATGCTGACCAAATGAAGTGTGTATGTTATAAAAATACTTCATGGTTTAAAACATAGTGTGATACTAATTAGCATACATACATAGAAACATGAAGCATAATATTGATTATATGACTTCTACCTTAAATGGAGGGCAAAAATGTTTACATAGTAAGATTTCATGGAATATAGAATATAATTATAGTAAATATTTTCTCTAATTTAATGAAATATTTAAAATATTGACTTGCAATATAGTTATCTAAAGTATGTTTTTAAATGATTCCAAAATGATTTGTTTCAATGGCTAAAATCAGGAAGAAGATATAAAACATGACACATTTCAGGTGAATTAACTATAGTGTTATTTATTGTGACCTTTCAAGGAGAGAAAGAATTTGCTTCTATGTTCCATTCGCCTTCTATTTTGTGGTAAATATTTTGTAAAGCTTATCTGCCTTACAAAGAAATTTAAATGCCCAGAATATGTCCCTGATGTTACTAAGAACGTCTACTATAATATATGAAGTACATGGGATAGAAGCGTGAATGTAAGGTCTGTGTTCTGTTTTTTTGGCTTAGATTTTTATTTAAGTAAAGTAAAATTTGGTACAGTGTATTATTATTCTATAATTTATACTTTAAAAACAAAAATAGTTCTATAGATATCCCTTTGTTACTCCATGTGATTTTGGAAGAATGCCTGAGATTATATTTAGAGCTCTGTAAGAGCTAGGAAAAAGATAGAACAGCAAACTTAGTGTTCATTCAGGAAGAAAAGCATTAGAATCGTCTATATTAACTAGGTTAATGGAAGGGAATCATGGCTCACAAAATATAAAGCTAAATGCTTTATGCTTCCATGTAGAAATGCTATGAGGAAAAAGAAGACTGAAAAATAGTAGGTGGAAGGAAATCTAAGATAATCTACTGAACAGCAATGATAACAATAGCATAAAATTATCTCTTAATTATAGGTGATTTTTTTTTTTTTCAAAGAGAGCACAGGTCGCAGTGGCTCATGCAGTGATCAAACCAGCAACCTTGGTGTTATTAGTACCACACTCTAACCAACTGAGCTAACCAGCGTATAGGTGAATAATTTAAAATGTAATCTTTACAAAATTTGAAGTCTACCATATGTTGACATAAGGTTAGTTTGTTTAATTTCTAGACTCCCAGGAGATATATTAATGATGAGCTGTTTGTTTATTTTTAAATGTTTAAGGCATTGTCTCAAAGAGCAATACCAATTAATTGAAAGCCATCTTTTGAAGCTGGTATGTTAGAGTATTGACTATGAATTTTATTTGTTTAGATTGATAAAAAGTGTTGTCTTGCTCTTCATGATGTGAGGCATAAAAGAGCCTTGAAACACTAAAAAGGTTACATACACCACTGAAGGAAGCACTTTCTCAGCTGCTTTTATTTGGTTCCCAACATCTGGGTTTAGACCACCAGTGAGTTATGTCAAGGTATTTTCAAACCCAATGAGCAGGAAGCACTGTCATGAGAGCAGATAGATATGTGGCACGGACATATAAGAACATATAAGTTGTGTTGATGTTATGATTAAATTTAAAGTATTATAAAAGTATCAATTCAACACATGTGCTGGGTCACTATGAATGGCCTTAATCAACAGACAATTTGTCATTTTTCATATGGAGTCAGTGAAAATAATTGATATTATTTCTATAAAGATGAAGGTTATGATCTATGTATAATAATAAAATCAAATTTTATATTTAATCATTCCTAACTTTCGTTCCTATGGCTTCACTATGTAATTTCTACAGTTACACTTTACTATCTTTAGTCAACTCTACACCTACTCTGAGCTCTTACGTTCACTCTAATTGAGTTTTGTCTTGTATGTTCTAATTCTAGTACAGATGCTAATTTTAAATGTGACAACTTAAGTCACTCACATTTTCTAGGTCTCAACAATAAAGTAGAAAAATTGGATTAAGATTTTCTCTAAAGTTCTTTGCAAATCTAACGTTTCATAACCCATGTCTCATCATAGCCCTTAACACCTTAGAGTACATAGTGACAAATACACAGTGCTTCACAAAGCCTTGTTTAATTTAGGTGGCATGGCTTTTACTACTTTATCCATCTAGGCTGATTGCAGGAAGAGGGTGTTTCTTAAAGTTTTTCACAAAACTAATGGTTGGATCATCTCAGGACTCTCTCCATCTGATTGATTTGAAGTCATTGGCTTTGTACTCTTCCCATAAAACTGTGGGTTTTTACAGCTGTATAGACAATAACAAATACACTTAATTAAACATGCACAGTAACAATAGTCTCCAAAGACAATTTTATTTCTGAAGGCATGTAACGTAATCTCAACCAAATCATAGATTCGCACAAATCAAATCAGGGTGAAGTTTAAGTGGTAAAGATGAAAACCAATCTGTCTCGTTTTTCAGTACTCTAAGCCTATCTTTAAATCTTTACCAACTTGCAAGTTGTAAGTCATATTAGAACCAAATATCATAAATGATATTTTTAACTAGAGTGAGATGTTCTCAGTAAAAGATACATAATTCATACTATGCAACAGCTGAATGCAGAAAGAAAGCATATGCATTCTTTTTTAAAGAGGAGAATACAATTACAAGGACAAAAACTTGCTGTGTTAGATAAGTATGAGGTATATACATAGTGGTGGAAATATCTTAAAAGTTAATGAAATATTAATATAATAATCTAATTCACAATTGATGCATCTTTTAGGTGATCTGATGTTATGTTTTGATGGTTTGACTTTTCTCAGACCATTGACCATTCATCATAAAGTAGATTAATGTAAAATGTCCCTAATAATTTATTACACAAATTTGAAATATATAACATTTCTGTTCAATAAAACATGGAATATATGATTTACAAAAAATGATTTACAAAAAAATGATTTGCAATTAGCATGTTATGATCTGATGTTTTTTGTTTTTTGTTTTTTTTTTTAATCCTGGGCATCAAACACAATAATTCAGTGTGGTAAAAAGCTATAGCATTTCTTTGCCAAATGAAAAGCTTTACCCATAGGCACTTTGGTTTTTTTGGTAAGTACACTTAACATGAGGTTTCCTCTTGTAACAAACATTTAAGTGTGCAATACAGTACTATTAACTATACGCACTGTATTATAAAATATTTCTAGGAATTATTTATCTTACACAACTGAAACTACCATTTTAAAGTTTGGTTAGTCCTTCTTCCTAGTGACTGGACTAAGCAGCCAAGATGTCAACATAATTTGAAAATATCTTGTTAAATGTAAACCTAAGATTTGCATTAGTGACTTTGGCTATAGCTTAATTGTCTCACTGGAAAAAAAAGAAAATCTTTCAATCTTTACACCAAACCTCACATGTAGAAACAGGGACTCCACACAAGCATGGTGCTGAATGCTTCAAAAGTCTAGGATAAATAAGTTATTTCAAAATTGAGCTTTTATTTAAATGTAAGCTTGAGGTAGTTATGAAAAACATTAGGGGAAACTGGAAAGACCTTGTTAAAATAATTGAGCTTACAGAAGCAGTGATGAGAATGTAAATCTGAAAATTGCCTCTGCATCACATACCTAGCTAAATAATCCTAGAAGTTCAATCATTTTTCTTTCTCTCAAAACAAAATTGAAATTTTAATAAGTGCAAAGAAAAGTGGTATGGAAACCAGGAGCACCTACATTTCCAGCTCTTGTGAGACACGTTATGGCACATGAAAAAGAATATGGTTTTATCTTTCAAATTTCTAAAACTGGAGATACTTTTAGTTTTCTTTAATAATATATTATGCTTTAATCACCATGGATATATTTAAATTTTTGGAATAAACAAATATTTCCAAAGTTTCCCCCTTGGAGCTTCATAAACCAATTATTGATGTTTTTATGCATTTTTATACTTTCCTTTCTTGTGTTTCAAGGTGTGCCTACTCCTAGATGAGTGGAATTTTGATGCATCAACAAAAACTCTGCTTTGTTGCCTAATGATTTAATCATCTTCCATTTTCAACAGTTCGCAGTAGATCGATTTCTTAATCTGATGTTGAACAACTAATAGTACAGCCAGATTCACCCACTACAACAACTGTGACAACAATGGAAGAAGTGACACAAAAATATCAGCAGGCTGTGTGATATCTGCTAGCTTCTTTGGGTTTAAGAAAGCTAATGTAAGCTTTAAGCATTGTTCATAGGAGCTGAGTGAAAAGCACTTAAGAAAAATTGACACAGAGAGTAGTTGACTAGAAAAATTGGACAGGCTCATGTCATCAAGCACACATGTACCATTCAAGAAGAAGTAAAAGACTAACAGTCCTAGATGGTTCAAGTAGGGGCCAGAATTCTGGACAGTTCTAGAAAAGACTAGGTTGCTATTAATTCTCCCAAACTATTCCAGGGGGTGATATGAGCAGATTCTCTTCCATGTACCTAGTCTGCCCACTTCCTCTGATGAACTTGCCCAGAACTGGGTGAGTGCCATCCATTCTCCCCTCGTTAATACTCCGCCAGGAAGTCTCAAGGATGCTGAGATCTGTTCACATCCTATTGCTCTTTCTTACTCTTTGATTATCAAGTAGTCTGATGACTTCTCTAGTTGGCTTTCCTCATTTCATATACTATTGATTTGGCAGTCCTAAATCTTATTAGTTTTCCAGGTCTTGTTGAGCCCACCTACTTTCCAATATGTTGTGGAAAGCTTCAGGAATCTATGCCAAATACAGTAAAATCCCAACATTTGCTAGTATGTCATCTCACTACAACTTCACCAGACCTAGCAAACACTACTGCTAAAGTTCCCCGAAGGGAAACACACACACACACACACATTGCTATATAAATGTTTAAGCATGACAGTTCACATAATCTATTTTCTCCAACTCTGAGAGATCAAAAGTTCATCTGTGCTATGATCACTTCTCAGTGGAGCCACTGCTAGTCAGCAGCCTCGGTAGTTTGTTCAAATAGTAAAGTAACAATATTTTGAGTTCTGTCTCACTTCTTATGACATCAAATGGCAAAAGTGGATCAAAGCAGTTGCCACTGTAGAGAAGTGTGTGACGTATCATCAAGAGGAAGTGAACTTATTCCTGTTTTATTTTTTTTACCTGTCCTGATAACTTCTCTATCTCCTAGTAGTATGACTTTTATTTCTAGAGAAAAGAGTTTTATTAAAGAATATGTATCAGCATTATCTAGCTCCATATTCATTCTTCTTAGATATGTAAGCTCAGATAGTATCTGTTACAATTTCTAAGACTTTTTTCCTCCCAATTACTTAGGGAGAGAGCATCATGAAATTCACTGGTCACAGGAATCCCCAAAAAAGGAAGTTACTTTGTTGCTCTTCAGCAGTATTTGCTGTTTCTGCATCAGCTACAAATTAGAATAAGTATTGGTGATAATAAACACCTCTTGAGAGTAGTGAAAAATTTACAGGAGATAAGCTATAAGAGCCCTCAGAAAGTTTAGAGAATACAAAATTAGTTTTCATTGATGAATCCATTTGTTTTCCAGTTGAGTAGTATATCACAGAGATAAGAATTGTAAACTTAGTGTTATACCTCCCAAATTGTGGAATGTTACATAACCCACGTTACTTATGATTAGAAAACCCAAAAACCATTATTTTGGAAGAAAATTGAGGTTTTATTCATTCATTATTTTAATCACTATTAAAACAGAATTTTTAAGCAATCACTGATGAGATCATTTAGCTTCGGAAATTCACCTAGATTTTAGTTTAAATTTGTTTATTTACCTAAAGTACCTAATAAGGTAATAATTATCTAATTTTAAGGTGAATATATGTATAACTTTAAATTTTACGTAATAATTTACCTAACAAGGTAATTTGTGTGAATGTGTAAGGGAAATGAAATTATAAATATTATGCTAAACATTATCATTCCCATTTAAAATATCATCAAAATTATATTCTATTACTGGATATTCATGTCTAAAAATACTTGAAAAGTTAAACACAATACATGTGTATATATATATATATATATATATATATATATATATACACACATATATGTACATGTATTGTTATACATATATACATATATATATATACATGTATATATATATATATATATAACAAATATAAAGAAGCCAATGGTTCAATATAAAATAAACAGCTATGACATGTCAAAGACCCACAGTTTATTGCATGCATTTTCCTTTGCTTTAAAGATTTATGCACTCTAAAATGTACACACTATCATTGGATCTTAGTGATCTGCTTGCCCCCACGTAGAAGCTAGTGACTAAGTCTACAAAAAATGTTAAGTATTAAAAACACAAGAAACAAAAAACTGTGCTCACAGAAAAACCAAGGTTCTGGATGTCTCATGGCTTGACTTCCCTACATTCGCAACAATGGTTCAGGACCATGAAATTTACAACATGGTGATCTAGGGGACATTATCAGAGTCGGACTGACTCTCACATCTGGGGGCTTCAGGGACATTCCATGAGTGGCACCAGGACATGTTAAATATTTCATACACAATGAATGTGTCATTGTCTGTGTCTAGCAAAGAAAGTAACACTGAGATCTGTTGTAAGAGTAGACAATTCTAGGTACCACTCTACTTCTGAGCGTCCACTTCCCTGTGGAAAATTTAAGTGCCACAGGTCGCCAATGTTTCTGATTTCTCTGTGTCACCCTAAAATAACCTGTAAAGGTTTAAACTCCTAGAGGCCCTGAGAAGCACCCCAGGCAATGCATAACCAGGATTTTTCAGATTGAAGTATGATAACTATTAACTCAGACACTGATTCCGGTGAATGCATCAATTTCCACAGAAAATTCTGGGTCTGCTCAAATACTGCTTTTCTGAGTGGGAGTCAGGCTTGTATGTGTGGTTGGGGGGGAAGGGCGGGAAGCAGCAGAATCCCTAATGGAATGCTCGAGCAAAATTCAATTCTTTCAAGCTTGCATGGATCTGAAATAAATAAATAATATTAATAGATTTTTTCCCCTTTACAAAGCAATTTACATTGGATTAAGCTTTAATCAATTGGTGAATTGATAATTTACTTCAATATATCTTTCAATAGTTGTACTTTTCATATTCTCCATAGATCATCTGTGTGTACATGAAGGTGTGTGTCTGTGTTCTTCTCTAAAAGTCTCAGTGGTGATAATGTAAGTATTTCAGCAAAAAGAGAGCTCTATGACTTAGGCTTCCATTGTAGTTAATGGGCAGATGCAATTTCTACATGCTCAATTTTTATAATAACATTCATTGTTTTTTTCAAATTTAGTGTAAATTTCTCTGCTTATAGTCTACATAGAGATTATTATGAATTTCAACCCATATAACATATATCTTGGTGACCAACTATAATTTTGCACTGGTTTGCCTTGTAATGTATACAGAAAATGAGTTTGTAATTATTCAGTCATTGCTTATCCCAGCCCTGACACATATTAGGTAGATAAATGACCAGTCCAGCCTCTAAAGTCTGTTTTCCTATGCATAAAATGGGATTTATATTTTTTTCTTTATGTTACTGTGAATAATCAGAATCAAATATATGAAAAGCCAAAGAACTGCTAGGTACTAATTTGATTATGCATTTGTTCCCCCATACTGTCTGTATAAAAAATTACCTATTTTATTAATTGGCCTTTTAAACCAAGAGTTAGACAAAGAGAAGAGGTCCATATGGTTTTTGCTCTTTCTTGTTTGACTTTAAACAATGAAATGACAAAAAACAAAACAAACAAACAAAAAAAAACACCTGCATTTGGAAAATAAATAATATGTGTCCCACATTATCCACAACCTGCTTTCACAAAAATAATTTTAAAAAAATAAGAAATAAGTTCATTCCATCTGAATAGTTCTCTTTCTACCTGCATTTTTTTTTTTTTTTTTTTTTTTACCATAGCATAGAGCTCTTTTTGAAGTTAGTAGAAGATCAGACTATCCCTTTTTATATTTATACCAAAAAAATGAAAGTGTCCTTACAGAGGCTTAAAATAGAAGTTTAAATTCCCAGGAATACTTATTATTCAACTTCGGGAACAGAGATGTGTAAACTGTTGGCTTGTGTCTTACAGTATAATATCACAGGATTCTAAAAATATTGCATGCTTCCAAAGAAGGACACAGTTCTTTAAATTCACACACACACACACACACACACACACACACACACACACACACACACAAAATCCCTGTAGATACATTGAGCAGTTTTCTAAAGAAGAACAAAGCTTGGGTACTCCACCAGCAAAGACAGACCTGGAAGCAATTTGGAGCCACCAACAAGGCAGGCAGCCTATGGCATTCAACAAAGACCCCTGCTCCCACTTCTGGAAGTCTTCTATCTGCCATCCACATATCTAGATAGATAGATATATTTATCTATATCTATGTCTATATCTATAGCTCTATCTATCTATCTATCTATCTATCTATCTATCTATCTATCTATGCACAACAGAAATGCTGTATTTGTTAGGATAATAGGTGAACAACTATCTTTATCAATTCATTTGCTTCAGATAATTTTCCTAATAAGCAGTAATAGAAGTGAAATTTTTATTCCATAAGCATCTCTATGTATTTATGCTTCAATCCAACATTCTGCCGAACTAGATAAAGAATATGTCCAGTGAAATTGTCATGGCATCACAAAGGCAAATGGAAGTATGTAAGTAAGCAAACAATTTTGAGACCCATAGGTTCAGAGCTGGTTAATAAAGTTCCAAATGGATCAACAAACTACCATAATAAGGAATTTACTTTTTCAAATTCCTGCAATGTAAAAAGCCCTCAGAATGTCTTTAACTGCCCTGTGTCAGATTGGAAGCTTCTAGAACAGGTAATGCTGTCAGAGCTGGAAAACCGTAGATAAAAAATAAGAGAGAGAGAGAGAGAGAGAGAGAGAGAGAGAGAGAGAGAGAAAGAGATAGAGCTCCTGTCTGATCTTCTTAAAATAGTTGGTGGAGACATCCATCTATCCATTCACCATTCATGCCACCATCTATTCAGCTTTATTCTTTGGTTATTATCCTTACTATTACCAATATCTATTCATTTTAGAGGGTTTTTGTTTGTTTGTTTTCTGTAATTCCAATGATGATAGTACTTCTTTATGCTCATCCATTCACAACTAAGCTAGAACTGTCATTGAATGAGTTAGGCAGTGGACAACATCTGGGAAAATTAGGTAAGAGTTTAAGTAATTCTTTGAGACTGGATGTATGGATATTTGTCATAGTCATGAATGTCAATTTTTAATTATCCACAATACAACCAAATATCCCTTCCAAATATCTTCTACACAACCACTTTCTAGCTGCATGAACTTTAAAGTTCTGTATGTTTACTCATCCAAAAAACTGTGAGTGAAAGCATTACCTGTCACTCAGTGTACTAAGGCTATAAGGAGATAATCCATTCAGGACAGTTACTGTAATATTGTAGGTGTTCAGTAAATATTGGTCATTGCTATTACTAAAATGAGACAGTTTAGAAACTTTGAACTAATTCCAAAGTCTTCCACAAATTAAAATGTTCCATCGGTCCCAATTGCCTCTATAATTAATTAAAACCCCTACTATAATGATAATGGAAAATTCTGGCAAATATTTAAAATATTTATATTGTTCTCTCTGGGTTCTTTTTTTATGTATAACAAAGGCCACTTGAATAATTATCTACAAAGCTTTTCAAAAGATCTTTAAAATATGCATTTTTATCAAGAGTCCACTCAGCCTCTTGAGATTTCCATCAAAAATAATGGATATGTCAGCAAAAATTCCCAAAGAGCATAGTTTTGCTAACAAGAGGGTGTGGCATATGTCTATGCTCTCCTTATCACGAACCTGAATAAAAAGGAGGAAAGAATTGTACATGCTATGAAAGTGACAACACAATGAGCTTAAGGTACCCACTAACCAAACAAAATATAAACTGCAATATATATTTTAACTTTTTATAATATACATTAGCTTTTCTTTAATTACATCATTCAAAAAACTGCATTTACTAGTAATTTTATAATGGGAAATAAAGCTACAGAAAGAAACTTATTTCCTGATTGTGTAATCCAGCATGTTTTAAGCCAGATATTGATGTGAGCTCTTTGCAAATAATAGTTGACAAGTGTCAATTATCTATTATGATTTCTTTTTCTTTTACAGAAAAACATAATAAAGGACAAATCAAGTTAAGTTGTTCTTCATTGTCCTTGGAAACTGTTTGTAATATATGGTGTGCTATTATCAAAGAAAACTACAAGTTCTATGAATTTACTTATTTGTTGAAATTATAAGATAGGTAATTTTTAAAATTTTAGGTTAATACAAGTGACTTTGTTTCTGAAAGGCAATTTATTCCTTATTTGTATATTTTAAAGCTCTTCTTAATCCTAAAATTAACACTGTTGTGTTGTAATATTATTCCCTCTAACAATGTCAACATTGTTCTTGTCTTTCTCTTCTTCTCCCTCTCCCTCGCCCTCCCCCTGGGTTATAATAGAGAAATGTTCCATGTGCTCTGCAAACATGCACTTAGAAATACCCAGCTGTTCCTCTTAGGAAAGTCAGGAAAGGAGCCGCAGAAGAAGTAACAACTGAAATAAGATCTGAAGAAACAGTAGAAATTCTTCAAGTACACAAACATTTCAAAAACAAATCCCAGAAGGGATAGTATGGATAAAGGCACATAATTCATGAGAGGATTCTGCAAAGAAATCCTTCCATGACAGGTGTGGAGACAATGATGAGTCTTTCTTGTATGCCAAAATGAGGAAGTCTGGATTTCTGTACACAGAGAGTTGTGACTGAACAGTTTTAAGCTAGAGAGTGACAAGATCAGAGATTTAATTTGAGGGGCTAGGTGAATTTGAAGGTTGGAAACCAATCAGTGAAAAAACCTCACATGGGCTGTATTGAGGATTACAAGCTAATATTAGTGAAGCACTTCGAACAGAGCTTGGCACATAATAAGCCGTGCAAGAATCACATAAATACATACATACATACATACATACATAAACAAACAAGCAAATAAATAGACAAATACTTCATATTATATTTTAACTACTCACTAGAGAAACACTCATATTTTTACAAACGTTACTTTCTTTTTCTTCTATGGATGTACCCACTTACATACATTAATAAAACAGTATGTCGACCTTCTGTAAACACTCACTTTTACTATGGTGCCTCCCCTCTAGTCTCTGTTGCACCAAGCCTCTCTCTGTAAAAAGGTTTTCCAGTTCAATTTCCATGAAGAACACATACGTCATCTTTTACCAGGGTCAGGGAAGAGTAGTTGCTTAAGTGCACAGAGTAAAACACTGGGACGGAGGTCTCACTATACCCTATAAAGACCGTTAACTTATTCCCCACCCATGTCTTCCAAAATATCAAGTATTTCCATTTCTTGAGTCTTTATGGTTTTCTACAGCACACATTGGCAATTTTTCTGTTGGTGATCCCTTTGGAAGACACTTAAGTCTTAACTTATTTAAACTACTGACTAATTTACCACTGTCTACGTATTTCCCATCCTTTAAAAACTTACAATAACCATTCTTTTGTTGTCACCTACTCTCCTATTCTCCTGATACTTGTAGGTTTATATATTTCAGAATTGATTTGCTCAATTTAATGATGTCTCAGAAGGCAGTAGAGACAAATATGTTCCAGTTTCTTTGTAAACTAGAAACTTTGTGTGTTTTTTGTCTTTTGGGATTTATTTATTTATTTATTTATTTATTTATTTATTTATTTATTTATTTAAGGGAACTGAGTCTCAGAGAAGTTGGGTAATTTCTCATTTACAAAGCTGTTAACTGGTCAAGGATAAAATTAATTCTAGACGTACCTGACCCCAAAGCCATTTTCTCCTACCCCACACTTCTGAACAATTCAAATATGCCTTCTTGATGAGGCAACCACATAGGTAAGACATGTTTCTGCAATCAGGAACAACTGAAAACAACATTTGAATCAAATTATATGGACCAATATAATTTGAGAAAATTGTGATGAGAAAATACAATGCCTATACCCCTTGAAACTTCAATTCTGTAATATTCTCTTTGCTTGAGTTTTTGTTCATTTACTGTTAAAAATAATTGTAAAACCTTGCTAAGCCCTCAAAAGACAAACTGAAAGAGTTCTCATGCTGATCACAGAAAGAATGGTAATGTATCATCTCAGCACGATACCGCTTGGAACGATTTCAGTCAACAGGAAAAAGCTATGTTAGACTGGATGCGCTGGTGCCCTCCTCTCACCTTTACAGGAGCCTCACAGTGATTCTGAGAAGCCTCGACATAAAACTACCTTTATAATCATTAAAGATTTCATATCATTTGAACCTGGACTATAGATAAGACCAAGAGAGAGTTTTTTGGCTTTGTTTTTTTTTTTTTTTTTTTTTTTTCTCTTTAGAAAAACCCTTCAGCAAGTGGTATTCCAGGAAAAAGTAGAAGTTCTGGGTTTAAAACAATTGCATTTCGGCAACCACAATGTTAACTTGGTAATTATTCACATAAACAACTCAGATATATCTCTTTATTTTATATGCATTCATGAAAAAAGAAGGAAAAAAAAAAGGTCTGCCTCATAAAATTCTAAAATCCACAAGTTTTAGCTCTTCTTCACATCTCAGTGCATTTAATATCCTTCTGCCATATTATTTACGACTTCACAAGGAAAGTAGTTATTTCCTATTATCTGTTCAATAAATAAGTAGAGAAATGCAGGCTGCAGAGATACAATTTGTTAATGAAATAGCCCAGAAGATCTTCACGGTGTCTAGTCTCAGAGGCTTGTGCAGCATCTATTAAAGCTTGCTCCAGTTCTAAAGAGTAACTCTAGTTTTCACACACCGATGCGTGCCACTCGGAGAGCTGAAGTGTGCTTCCGGAGTAGGTGGTGCAACCTGAGCTCTGTGTGCTATGGTACATGTATCGGACCCCACAGGCATTTTTAAACTCAGCTCTGCACTTGTTCCACATTTTTCTATTACTGGGAAGACTGTCATCTCAGAAACAAGAACGCTATGTGTTTAAGAGATAAAACTACTTTGGTACAAGTTACAAGGAGTAGGTAGGTGCATCACTATTCCCACATTTGTACAGTATTAGCACCTTGTACACCACCACCAACAAAAAGTATTATATGTTATCTTCTAAAAACATTCACTTTTTGTCTGGCAATTCCCCTTGTTGAAAGAAGAAATGAATAGTAGGAAAAGCTTAGTTATCACAATGTAAACTCTAAACAAAAACAAAACAAACCCCACAATGTAAACTCCCCTTATTTGCTGTGAAGGGTTTATTTTAATAATGAAGCTACCCAAAGGGAGCTATGCCTATTTATTTAATGATCTAAGATTTTGTATTTGTATCTAGAGGCAGAAACATATCACATAAGACATGAAAACTTCCTTCTAATCGTAAACACAGAGCAATACTAAAAGCAAACCTATGAATAGACTGACTTTAATCAAAACCCTAGAATGACCAACTGTCATTTAGGTCTGAGTATTCTTGATTTTTCATTACTTAAAGTGCAGTTTCATTTCCCCTAAGGATAAAGATCTTGTCAAGATTAGGTAGTGTAGTTATTCAGATTCACAACTTATATGATAGACTAAGGTGCAAAATTTGGCGATGCTTAGTACATACACATTTCACTAATTTTGATACTGAATATTATTTATGAGCTCTAATATGCTCTTGAATTTTTAAAAATATCCAATAGTATTAATATTCAACCCCCTAAAATCATTTTTAGTCAATTATGTAAGAAATGAATATTTACCACATTCATTTTATTTTAATAACAGTAAACATATATTTCAGCAATTGTGAAAATATGTATTCTTACCAGCTGCTAACATATAGATTGTTTTGACTAAGACTTTCACAAGAATGGTAATTAATATTTCCGTATAGTTTCAGTCTTGAAAATAGTAACACTTTACCTAACTCATTTTGAAATTCTGCAAGTGATATACCTATGATTTTGTATAGAATGACAGATATATTATGTATTATTTTACGTTCTTCAGAGAGTCCCCAATTTAAATGTATTTATTTTTGAAGATTTTTATTAAAATAGAGCTAACGTACAATATTAATAATAGTTTCAGGTGCACATCATAGTTATTAAACAGCACCCACCTGGCACTACAGTTAAACACGATTACATCCCCCTTAGTTCATTTAAAAAGTATTTTTGAAATTGATGTTTTACAAAATTCTTTTTTGTGGACTCTACCTCAGATATCTAGAGCTCTCAGGAGTCATTAGGTATCCACGTCCAAGAATTACCCAGAACTACTAAAACGTACACTTCTCATCTAGGGGGAAGATTTGTGCTTCATACTGTGAAAGTTTGATCTTTCCTATTTACTGGAGTTAGTACCAGTGTAAGTTTATAATACATGATTATTTTAAATGTGTGTGTGTATATCTCTGATTTTAATAGTTGCTCCTCATGTATGATTTGTGATTTAATATTTTCATCAATCTTTGTGCAATTTTCACTTTCTATTCACTTTTATTAATATGATAATAAAATGTCCTGAAAGCAAAGTGTTAAGCTTCTAATCTGAAAAATGGTGTAAATATTCTCCTACTCCTAGACTGATCTCTTCTCTTCTTTCCCCTATCTCTAACTATCCCTGAGGATTTTTCATGTCTCACCATATTTTTTAAGTTACTGGAAATAAAACCATATATATTTGGGTTGAAGGACAGAGGAAGTATGTAGAAGGTGTAAAAGTAAATATTTGAAAAAGTTCCTTACAAACAATCATGCCCTCCTCCACAGGTTCACATATACACATCAATGTGGAGATTTATAGAGAAGTTTTTTGAGGAATCTGGCAATTTAGTTGATAAAGAAAATGGCCTCATAAAATTAGGGTCCGTTTTAGAAATACATCTGTATTTACAACAGTAGGAAGAAACAACCAATGAACTTATGATATTATTTATATAACAGTGTGACAAGAATGTTTTTCAAATATTTCAACTTGTCTTGTTTCACTGTTTTCTAAGCTTTGTTATTTTATCTTTCATCTTTTTTTTTTTTTACATTTAAAATTCAATCCATCAAATATTATTGACTATTTCCTAAAAACAGGGCACCATAAAGAGCTCAAGTCAGTGACTAAATAACTGCTTAAAAATATTATTTTTTAACAACAAAAAAAATCATGGTTGGGTTTGAGAAAAGAGTATGCTACCAATAAATAGAGTGAAGTCTGGCCATAAACGATCTGTAAATTTTGCAGGGCAGTATCTAAGTGGTATTTTATGGAGGAGGCACTTTGTGAAGATAGACCATAAAGCAACACATGATTTCCAACGCTAAGGGAAGGGACTCATAATTCTTGGTGGAAGAACACTTCTGGGCCCACCGCATGCTAGCCACTTTACCTACGTCATTTCAACAAATCCTCAAACAACTCTACCCTGAAAGTGTTTTGTCCACATATTAAGATTAGTACCATTCTTACAGATTTTAAGAACCATGTCAATGGTGAAAGCCAGGTAAGTTTGAATAGTCTCACAACCTGGATTGCCACCAGTTGGTCAGGCCCTTAAGATGCATTAAAATTCAGAACTTATGACCCTGCTCACGAAATCAAAATTAAGGTAGCTGGAACACAGTTTATTACTAAGACTTTATAATTCCTTTAATTTTATAGGACATCTCCAGGAAAACCTGGGCTGTCCTTGGGAGAGACAAGTTTGGCTTCATCTAGGGGAGTAATGGAATTAAAAGACAAATCTAGGGAGAAAACATGTTGGAAGGCTGAAGATAGAGTGATGAACCCATAGAGTCTGCAAAGTCAAGAGGATTTTGAAAAGGAAAATACAAGTGGAATTGTATTTTGAGAAAAATGAACTCATGGTTGAGTGCAAAGGAGACTGAAGTAAGAAGCAGAAAAACCCATAAGGCTTTATCATTGCTTCATAAGATTTAAGGAAAACAACAACAAACCCTCATTGTCTCTGGGTTGAAGATATGTCATCTATTTATTTTCCTTCATTTCAGGTTGTCTACTTTTTTACCTTATATCTAGCCATCTCCTCACGAAGCCTTCAGGGTGACATAAAATGTCATAGCAACATAGTAAGGGTCACAAGAAAAATAATAATAAAAAACAGGAAGAATATGAATTTATGTGTGACTTAACTTGGACATATTTTCAACTGAATAGTTTGAATCTACAGCCTCATCATTTTCATGCTCTTGAAAAAGACACTTGTAAAATTATTTTCTTGCTCCCTTTCAAAGCTCTGGTTCAGAAAATTACTACCCTTTTGATGTGAAGGCTGATGTAACTAATTATAGCTAGGAAGACACAATTCTTCCTTTAATAATAAAGAAATAGCAATCTTTCACCTAGAATGTAACACAGTGTCTGGATTTGAAGCATGAAAGATTAAATCAGTAAGCTTCGAAATTCGATTACATTCAGAGGGACAACGTCTCCAAGGACAATGACAATAGAAGGAGGTGTCTTCAAGAGCATTTCCACCTATGAGCAGACTGTGGTGCCAAGGAAAGGAGGCTGGACACAAGACAGGAGACGTGCACGCCTATCCAGGCTCTTTTAGTAATCAGCTGAGTATTTACGTCCAATTAGTCAACATCTAACAATAACGCAATGACTTACTACAACCACCAATCCGCAGTAGAGGGAGGAAAGGAGAAACAGAAAGGGAAGGATGGAGAGAGAAAAAGAGGGGCATGGGAGGAGAAAGGGAGGAAAAGAGAAGGAAGACTGAAAGAGAGACATGGAAGGAAGAAGAGTGAGATGGGTCAATATATATATATTTGTGGTTCTTCACTTTAGCATCAGGACAAGCAGGAGGGCTTTTTACAACATAGACTGATGGATTCCACCCCTGGTGTTTGGGGTGCACACTGTCTGGGGCAGGGCATGTGAGCTCGCATTCCTAACGAGTTCCCAGGTGAGGCCAAGGTTGGTAGCATGGCGACCACCCTTTGGGAGCACCCTTAAGGTCTCCATCCACATGGATTCTTACCAAGAAAAAAACCAGATGCAATTCACTTTGCTCTATTAAGAAAACTGTCTCAAAACCCGAGGACACAGTTCCCATTTATGCTGACAGGGCAGTGACTGATAACTGGGCATTCCCCTTTACTGCTGGTGCAAGTATAATCTGGCCAAGCTGTTTCACAGTATCTTTAAGTGCCACGTGAATAACGTTTATACACTCAACAGCTAAAGGTACCATTGCAGCCACAGTTAACAGTCATTGAGTGCTTACTCTGCACTAGGCATTCGGCTAAGTGCTTTACATATGTTATGATATTTAAGCCCCTAACAACCATAAGGAAGAAAAAGTTTTCACTGCTTTTCTTGATCACATCAATGTTTTTACAGTTATTCCCTTGTGTAGGCATTATTTTAAAAGAGACACTGACACACAGAAGGAAGATGTATGTGTGAGAAGGAATATACATACGAGTATATTCAGAATGAGAGTAGAAAGATACCTTCTCTATTTCACCCATCTAGGGATGCTTAGGATGGCAGGAACTAAAATTATTTTCTCCTGAATGGATGAATATCCATGAAAATTGTTCTGAATCTTAGAATGTCCAAAGAGATTTGGAGTCGTAAAAGGCATTTTCCCTAATTCTGCCAAAATCAACATTTAGTTTATGGTGGGCTACTGAGAAGCAACACAAAAACTTACTTTTCAAAATTTTACTTTGGATGCTAAAAAAGACTTAAGATGATATGTTTAGAAGAAAGCACATATGCTATATCATATCTTTTCTGCATTTGCAAGGACAAGTATTTAATGATTTTATCTTTAACCTTTTAAACCCCTTATTCCAAAAAAAGGAAGTAACAGCTCTGTTTGGAAATTCAGTTCTCTACTTCTGTGGAAAAACATCACTAATTTTGTTGTTTCATAACCTATGATGGTAAAACTAGCTGTGTTTTCTACAATTATAGGTGAGTTTGATCTTCGATCTCTGGGTATATATCTCATCATCCACTCTTTCTTGAAAACTGTAGTATCTCCCTTCATGAACAATTGTCTCATCTCTTCAGGCTGTAATCTATGGAAATTTTTATTGCCAACAGACAGTTTTCAAGTCATCTTGACTTATAATACCCATCTCATCTTTTCTTTATAACAAGTGTCTGTCAAACAAAGTAAAATATATTAGAATAGAACTTTGAATTGTGTAACACGTAGCACAGGTAACAGAGTGTATTGTAAAGGATGAGAGTGAGGACACAGACGGAGTTTCTAATATCTTGTTTTTTTACCCGTGCTCTATCTCTGCCTCTAAATAGCTGTGTGACCTTGTAAAGTTCACTTCACCTTTATGCATCTCATTTTTCTCATATATAAAATGAGAGCATTAGACTAGGTATCCTCTAAAGTCTAATCCAGCTCTCCAAATCTGTGATTCATTCTGATAAACTGGCTTTGGTCCTGGGATGGTTACATGTTAAAAGGCATTCCAGATAAGATCAGTTGATAAAGTTCTTAGCTCAGAAATAGGCTTTTAAACGCAGTTCGTACATGAGTGCTAACCAGAAAACATATTCTCTGGGAGATATAAAATGAATAAGCTGTTTTCATAGCACTATTTTAGATTTAAACATTTCAACCACATGTAAAACATTTTACGACCTTGTTAATAGTATGTTGAGTTTATTAACATTACTTAAAATACACAGTATATGTCATAATCCACTCATTCTATTATAGTAATAATACAGCTAGATAAATTGTTAAAGAGCTGATTTGAATTTTTAGGGAGTCTTCAGTGGTGATATTGGTTATTGCGAAGGAATTCGCTAGTTAAATAGTTCTCTGCATCACATATATAAATGTATGAGAGATATAATCTTATAACAACATATCAAAGTATTAATTTGTATGTAGCTTGTTCTAACTTCTAACAAGTAAACTAAAGTTATATTTGGAGATGAAATACATAATGCAGAGATATTGAAATTGTACATGTGATTCTGTCAAACATTCATTTTGGTAAAAAAATAATCATCAGGTCCCCTGTTTCAGTTCTCCATGTTCTCTTTACCCAAGTAAGTATTATGGGAGTTATGCCAAATACAATGGCAGCACATATTTTGGTAATTTTTGTTAATTAACTAACTAAACACATATTTCATTTATGCTCTTGAATTTCAGCTTATACAAATGTTACCTTTACATGCATAACTTGAGCAAAATACTTAAGTTAAAAAAACCTCAAATACTATATCCAGCAAAGCTAATATTGGAATAATAAGATTTCAGAGGTTGCTATATTTCATCCTCTGAAGAAACTGTGCTACCACGGAATTGGACCCAACGTGGTGGCGATTTTCATAGTATTTATTTACAAAGCAAGTGATGCCAGGATTTAATAAATTGGCAGAAACAATTCTAGCGTTTCATTAAAATTAAAAACAAAACAACAAAAACAACAACCACAACAACAACGTTTAAAGCCTGTTAAAGCTTTTGGATGGTAACGTGCCAGAAAAAATATGTAGATCTTGGGTAATTGTGACAGGAGAAATTCAGCATTCCCCTGATGACTAATTCTGATTCACTGCTTTACCGAGGAGATAAAGCAGCAGTGGTTGCGGCATTTGCAGGTTTACTGCTCAGAGCAGATATTTTCATGGTACTGACTACAAGTGAAGGAATGGCACAGACTACATAAACGGGGAATGATTATCACATTAATACTTGCCTCAGAAGCTTGAGGTAAGGATTAATGAGTTAATTTATGAAAAACACAATAGCATTTGATCGATAGTTAATAGTAAAGAACTTTGATTTAGCATTTGTTAATGTTGTTGCTTGTTATATACAATTCATCATGCCAAAGGGAGGCATTTCTTCAGATTCTTATTTGGTTATCCTGAGGTATGTTGTAACTTTTACGGCCCTAGGGACTTTGGTCTTTGTGAGACCCTCCCTTAAAAATTCTTAAAAATAATTTTTGTACAACTGTGTAGGTATAACTATATTAATATTGCATATTGAAATTTTTGACCTAAAAGTTCATTTTTTCTTATTTTAAAAGTAGACCATTTTTATGAGCCCCCTTAAAGCAATGTGGACCATAAGCACTATATCTTCTATGCTTAATGAAAAGTTGGCCTATGGTATCAGAATCTTAGTGAACTTAGAGTATATGGGGAAGAATCGTTGTTAAGTTCCCAGATGATAAAGACTTTGACTATAACCATAATTAGTTTATGTATTGTTAAATTTATGAGAATATTTTACAGTGCATCAATGACTATAAAAATAATACCAAAATATATAATTTTAGCGTATGTTCAGCACCCTATATTTTTTCTCTAAGTAATAGACATGTTCATTATATGTTTCGAAGCTAAACAATATGCTTCAGATAATACTGAAATGAAAACAACATACATTAGTATTCTTAAATAGCAATCCAAATGCTCTTAGTCTTTCTGCCAAGTCAGCAATCAGAATGCAAATCCAGTACTCATGATTCTCATATGAATTTATGATTCATCCTTACGGAAACACCATTTAGTTCTTTTATCTATTTGTTGTGGGAAGTTCATTGTGAGTTTTCTTTATCACCTGCCCCTTATTTTCTGGACGCAACAAAATGGAATTATAAAATTATAAATATCCTACTGAGATGAATTAGTCCATTCAAAGTCAGTGTAGTGAAGAGCATGTTTCCTCAATTGTTCTAAAAGAAGAGCTTGTTCCTTATCATGTATATTTTTGTTAGGGCCTGGACTCCTTGTTCCAATGAATGAGAAAAACTCCTTTTGCAATGGCTCTTTCTTAATGCTAACTTGTCTACAACCCAGGCCATATATCCTTGGCCAGTTCTGTATTTTTAATTGCAGAGCGCTGTATATGTCACAGTTATAATATATGCCAGAATAATAATCTATTTCAACAAGAAGTCAGAAAAGTCAATCTAGTTCACCATTAATCTTCAAAAAGAAATCTTAATATTGGGACCTGCATGCTTCATCTCTTCTGACAAAATCCTTGGATCAGCTACCTTACAGGTATGCCTGGCCACATGGAGGCTTGTAAATACAATTCTTGTGTGGAAACTACCAAGAAATCTCTTTAAAGACCTCTAGCATAAGAACTTTGTCCCCCTTTCCCCTTTCTTCTTCTTATTCTGTGGAATGTAGATGTGACATCTAGAGTTCAATTAGCCATTTTGACCATAAGATAGAAGCCATGTGTTAAATTTGATTAAAAAAAGAAAGTTGTGTCTCTTTGATGAAGAAATAGTTAAAACTGCTCTGGAATCCTGGCTTTATCTATTCAAGAAATAAAGAAATGTCTCTCTCGTTTAAGGCATTTTTATTTCAGGTTTTCTCTTACTCATAGCTGACTCAAGTCTAAACTACATAGATGTGGTGTTTTAAAATGAGTGACTATTATTACAAGGAAAAGAGTGAAAACCTTGGATATCTGGGAGAACTTTCACAGGCAAAAGCTATATCACACACACACACACACACACGCAATGGTGAGAGGGTGATGGCTCTGAGAGTCTCACTCCTTATCAAGCTTCAATCACTGATTATGATGCACTTATTTATGTTTATAAATGGCATTTGCCTGACTATTTTTTTTTGTGGTACAAAGTATTACTAAGAAAACAAGACAACACAGGCCCCAAAACAATAACAAGTAAGGCTGAATGACAAATCTTTCCTTAACTAGCAAATCTATCCTCAACACTTTTACTCACATTAATGATGCATCAAGAGCCAATAGTCATAACAGACAGAGCTTAAGAGCTACACTTTCTAATAGTAGTACCCAATTATTGTTAACTTGTGAGCAGAATAAAAATGGATCTTAATTCTCTGTCTGTTTTTTTCCAACATTAGGCTATGAGAAACATTTCCTAATTTGCACTAACATATATTATTTTGAATTCATTAAAGCATAAACTAAAAGGAATGCTTAAATCAATGTTCTCATTTTTGAAAACTTTTTGTGATTGGTTATCAACACTTATTTTTAGAGATTATTAGCAGGAACACCAGAAACGTACAGCTGGATAAGGAAGAATTCTCAATCATCCATCATCCAAATCACATTGAATACTTAAATTAAAATCATGAACTCATCAATCACTAAGGAGCTGGCCTGAAAATTATCTGACCAAAAAATTCTAGTCAGTGGACTGGTATATTTCATGTTTCTGATTGTTCTCCATGTAAAGACATTATGTTGGTTTTCAAAGCGACCATCACACAGTGTCATTGTTGGGGTGCTCCTATTAAATGTGTTCTCTCTTCGGTGACTGTTCCAATTGTACAATGAAATTACCCAGAAAGAGGATAGCCCATGCAGAAGTGAAGCCCGTGGTACCTCCGTGCAGGGACCTTCTTAGGATGTGCATGCCTGTCTAAGTTACTATCTCAATTATGCACCTCAAAATAATTGCTAACTGAAAGAAAGGTGTATTGTTTGGGTATTCTAATTGGCATTCTTGGATCCTTTTACTGATGTTCTCAGACATAGAGAACATTACCAGCCACACAATTAAACTATAGGAACCAGACCTGCTCTATCCAACAAGGTAGCTACTAGCCATGTGTCACTATTTAAATTTTAAATAATTAATATTACATAATATTACAAATTCAATTCCTCAGTCATCCTAGCTACATCCCATGTGTTTAATAGCCACATGTGGCTTCTACATTGAACAGAATCGATATAGAACATTTCCATCACAACAGAAAGTTCTGGACAATTCTGAACTAGATTTTCATGCATCAAACACTTTCATGCATCAAACATTAATTGAAAAATGAAAAATGATTGTAGTTTACCATGATTTTTACTTAACAGAACTTACAAAACATTTTAGAAGTTCCCAAAATATTTCAGTTAGAGGCCAGGAATCTTGAAACTCCATGAGAAATGACAGCTATTCATAAAACAGCCATAAGTAGATACGTTTAAAATATAAAGTTTCTGAAAAATAACACTGATATAGAGAAGCTATTTTAAAAATAATCCAATTTTTTAAAGGCAACATGACAATAAAAATGTCAAGTCAGAACTCCCAAAATAATAAAAAGATCAATGGGATTATGTCTCCTTATCACATCAAAATTGTAATTCATAAAAACCAATAGCTTAAAAAATTCTTAGAAAAATAATTGCTAACTGAATGAGAGGTGTATTGTTTGGGTATTCTAATTGTGCATTCTTGGCTCCTTTAATTGATGTCTCATTTCCAGGTCTGGCTCTGGTTTCTTTCACCCTAGCCAACAGTTTCAAAGACTATCTCAAATATTTGATTCTTCATTTCTCTAAGTATTAAAAAACTGCTTCTCTCACTAACTATGTACGGTACTATATTGCATTCGAAGTATTCTTCCAAATTTATATGATGACCACAATCAGACAATACGATGGCTATAAAGAAATCATTGGACTAAAAGAGGCTTTTTCAAATAACCAATTCGTATCCCCATATGATCACGCTATAGGCACATATTGAGTTCTGCTTTTGTAAAAATGAAGGATAATTGAAGCTGATTATTAGCTCTAAGTCCTTTTTGGGATAATTATTTGAAATGAGAAATTCACATTTAAGAGTTTAAATGGAAATAGAAATTTCCTCTCTCCACGATCCTAGGAATTAAATTTAATGAGATCTAGCACTTTGAATCTTTATGAAAATTTGCGGAACAAAAGTCACAACTAAAAGTATGATCTCAAACACTTCAGTTGGAAGAACATGGTGTGTAAAACACAGCTTTCCAGAATTGGAAGAAACACCAACCTCAAGTTCTACACTTAAATTTCCTACATACTATGCATGAATGGAATCCTGACCCTGCCAAAAGGAAACTGAATGACGATATATAAATACTCAGCACTAAAAGGAGACATGCCAACCTTTTCAATGTGTGAAAAACATAATAACTCTTTAGTGCTATAATTAGAAAAAGACAAATGGTTTTAGGTTTTCTGCCTACTTGAGTATTCAGTGTTTACCTCAAAAGTTCCCATGAACCTTTGCTGTGGTGCTCCAGCTCAATTGTCTGTGAATCCTTCTTTGGGGAATAGTGTATAGCAGCTCTGAATTATTGGGAGTGTCGCAACCCAAAATGCAAGCTTGTATGGGAGTGCTGAATAGCAAAGATTTTGGCATTAGACTGCCAGCTTCCCTACATTTGGACTCTGACTTTGCATTGCTGCACTGAATCTATAAAGTTAAGACATAATCTAGGGAATCCATGCAAAACTCCTAGCACAGTTACTAGTACATAGTAAATATTAAACACATAATACCTAATAATTATATTATTGCTAAAATACTCTACTTATGCTTTTACTTCTGTTATTCCCTCCAAGATCCCTCCAATGATCTTCCACCTTTCCATCTTTGTTTCCTTGACAGCCCATACTCATCCTTAAATATTTCATTCAAGACTCATTATCAGCAAGCCTTCCATGAGACTCCCAAGTAGAATAGGTGTTCCTCTCCAGGGCTCCCAGAATACTCTGGCATGACTTTATGAGTGTACTTTTCACATTGTAATGTAGAGTTATCTTCTTTGTGTCTGTGTGTGCACGTGTGTGTGTGTGTGTGTGTGTGTGTGTGTGTAAAACTACACTATGGCATATGCCTTCAAGGCAGAAACTATACCTCATTAATCTTTGATCCTTAACACATAGCAAAAGCATGCCCAGAGTGGGCACTCAAATATTTGCTGAATAAATGAAATAATAGAATCTTGATGTTTTCTAATAGTTACTGAAAGAGAACATTATAACAGTCTTGCAGCCAAAGCTGAACTAAACTGGTGTTTTATTTAGTTTGCTTCCTTGGCATCGATATGAATTCTTGGTGCTACATATTGAAAATCATTATCTCCAAGCCAAGATAACTTCCCTTTATAATAGAATACTGCATATATTTTTTATCAAAACCAACACAAAAATCAGCAAAAGAATGTATTCAGTGCCCAGATTATTAGATCAAATTAAGTTAGATACAGGTCTGACCTTCAAGAGTTTATAATATAAGAGACAGAGAAAGTACAAAATAAATAAACACAGATACCTTGCAAATATATTTTGTATGTATATATGTGTGTGTACATATCTATGTGCATATCTATTATATATATGTATTATACATATATACATATTTACATAGATATCTATATATACATATATATATATATATATATATATATATATATATATATATATAATATGTATATATGAAATGTAGAGAAGTTAAATGTACAATAACAGGGCAGTGTTTACCTAACAAGCATGTTTTTCTTTCAAGTCATCACTACATTAACAATTTTAAAAATTCTCTCATTATAGGAATGGCTTTTAATCAAGTCTTAATGTTTGCATTATTTTTATAATATTTTTATTAGTTTCAGGTGTACAAAACAACGTAACAGACATTTATACCCCTCACAAGGTGATAACTCTACCTGCCCCTCCACTCCCCGCCAAGTCTACTACCTCTCTGACATTTAGCTGTTACAATACCATTGACTACATTCCCTATGCTGTACTTTACATCCTGTGACATATACCAGGGGTGCCAAAAATATGCACACATTTTAAAAGATGTTAGCTATGTATTACTTTTGGAAGTTGAATTGAATTATGGTAGTAATGTGTAGTATGACATTTGCTTAAAAGACGGCGTTAATCTAATGTATGCTAGCGTCATTCATTGTATTACAATTTTAATATAGCTTCTTCCTTTCATAAAATGTGTATACATTGTTTTGGCATATAGTTAATAGTCAATATTATTCTACTTCAGCTTGAGGACGCAAGCCCTAATTAATTTTCAGTAAACTCCGAAACCATTCTAAGATGCTTGTTATCTTAGGTTGAACAAACAACCCGCGTTTGTTTTTTCTAAATTTTAAATTAGATGAAAAAGTTTTTGTAAATGTTTTTGTAATCATATCTTTATATTTTACATAGCACTAATTATAATTAGAGCTAGTGATTTTAGAAATGAGAGATAATGCAATAAACAAAACTACTTCCAAGAAGAAAAAAAGTATTAAGATTTTTAAAAATATGCTTGTCCATTTATCAAAGGTAAGCTGACATCATTTTTAAACTTACTACATATCTATTATTGCTGATATGACATACCAGTTAGCAAGTCACATGTGTCTACAGCTAACTGCTCCTCATATTCAGTGTACATTCTATTTCTAAAGTAGTGACATAATCAATCCTCATTGCTATGAGTGTATATTTTATTGAGTCATGTATTATTTCAAAGATGTTTCAATGATAAATTCACACAGGAGGTGTTAGAAAACATCCTACAAGATTTTTTTCCTTCTGCAATAAAATAAAATAAAGAAATCTCCGCTATCTACCCACCTTTTCACTAAACTATTTTAGAGCCACTGTGTTGAGAGGATTGTGTTTCATCTTGAGTGACTTCAATTAGGAAATTTGCAAATCACAAACCAACACATTCCTAGAATACTCTATTCAATAGTCTTTGTAAACATACTATCAGAGCAGAAAATTTAGCTTTGTCATTGCTGATCCTGACACACTTTGAACCAAGCCTTTTCTATAGCATTTCTACCTCCACAAAGGCAGTTTACATTTCTACTACTAATTATTTGACAAAAAGAAATAACTTCTGAGTCTACGTGTTCCTGTGGATAATGTACATGTTTTGGAGACAGGGAGAACCAACATCAGTTCTTTCTAGGTCACGTTTTGTTTACCTGTGCCCTAAAAGCAATGCCTGTGTTATAGAATCACATGGAATAAGAAACGATGTGTGTAAAGCAGAGAAGAGAACAGTACCTGATCCAGGGGAATTGCTCCTTAAGTGAGAGCTTCTGTTATGGTGATGATGGTGATGAGGGTGATGATGATGATGATGATGATGATGACGACTGCCATTTCATGCCTTGGAATAAATTTGGTCAGAGAAGGAACAACAGGAAAGCTGCATGTCCCTTTTTCTTCTATCCATCCCAGTTGTCTTACAGGCTCATTATTGATGCTCCTCCAACAGAGTGAAAGGAAAATCATCAGAAACCTGAATGAACTGCATCCTCAGCCTCTGGTCAAGCAGAACCAGAATAGTTCATGGGTGTTGTAGCAATTCAATTAGGATTTCTAATATACTCCTTCCTTCTCTTCTCCTTACCCTACTGGACTTTAAATGTCTGGTTGCACTGGATGGATGCTTTCAGGTACAATTATCTGGATAAACACTTCCACTGATGAGAAGGATGCCTTTATAGCTTTCCCAGAAGAACATTATCTATTGTGTGTTCTGTTTTATTATTATCATACAATTAAACAGACTCACGGAGAAGTTTGAGCCATGTAGCTAGGTAACACTCAAATAATGCATTTTTATTGGTTCATAGAATGAAATTTCACAAGGAAAAGAAAGTCAGGTAGAAATTCTCCTCAAGTAGTAAATAATATAAGGAAAGGGAAGAAAGAAAAGGTTTTAGAGCCTTTCAAGGCAAAATGAAAGACCTGTTATTTTACCACAAGACCGGTACAAGTCATTGCATTTAGGCCTTCTTTAGAGATACACAGTGTGTCATGGTGGCTTGTGATCTCCATGTGCTTTCTCCCAGTCAGATCTACTGCAGAGGATCTGAGATCCAGGCAATATGGCGGGGGTGTCCAGAGATCACATTCCACAGCAAAGTTTGAATGGCTTGTGGAAGTTCACCCCGGCAGAGAAGAGCCGAAGGAGGGACATAAGAACTCTCTTCAAGTACAGCCTGGAGAAAGATGTGGAAAAGAAGACATATTCTGTTCATTCTCTAAAACGTAGTCTGGATAAATGGGTGATAGAGGAAGGTGTACATGTCAGCTCAAAATTTTTAAAGAACGATAAAAAATTGCATAGTGCTGGAAAAAAATGGGCTGCCTTAAACTTCCAATTACACAGAATACTAAAAAAGCTCATAGAAGACCATATAAATACAAAGAACAGATTAGAAAGATATTTTCAATTGGCAGATGTTTGAGCTAAGTGACCTGCAAGAAAATTTGTAGTTTCAAGATTCTATGATTTTTAGAATATAAAGAACTACAGTTTGAAAACGTCTCTTAAATATCTCTATGGACATGTCACTGAATTTATGTAAAATCATGGAATATGATGGCATAAACAACCATGATGAAATAAAAAGGGATTTAATTAGAACAAAGGGAGCTGAAGCACAAAGAAAACTGAGAAGTAATATTTAAATTCACCGCTTTCTTAACATCAAAATGTGTCTTTCAAAATATAACTATAACATTTACAATAAAGACTCATTTAATATATTCCAATGTAATTACCTAGGAAACAACATATTTATGTTAGAGAGCAAATAGTATAATATTCTCAATGTCAATACAGCATTATTCATCAATTTATGTTGTGCATCATTTAAAACTACAATGGATCTTAAAGGTGATCTTAAACTATTTGGCAAGAAGCAAACACTAATTATGTTTTACCAACAAAAAATGAAGAGGAAAACAACAAGTACACAAATCAGCTCACAAGTTAGCATGCATGCATCCTAGCCCTTCTTCCCTAATTACTAGGACAGGACTAAAAGGAGAAAAGAAGGCACTTATATGAGAAAAACCATGTTCAAATATCCTTGCAATTTCAGATGCTCCACCGACTCAGACTGTAACTTGAGTACAAGAATTGATGGGTGACTTTTGTTCTTTCCAACTCAGGCAAACAGTAGCTCATTTCAGAGCATTAAAAAGTTCCTCACACATTTTATATCCTATAAACACAAATATATTTTTAAACTGCATCGAGGCTTTGTAGAGTCAGCCAGTGAGACGAGCCAGGATTTAAAATCCCAGCTCCACACAGAACTTGTTCTCTCACACTCATATCTTTTCTTCATAGTGCCAAGTATATTGCCTGGCACATAGGAACAGTCGATAAATTGAATTAAACTAAATCTGGATGCTGTGTTTTCTTGATAGGTTTTGGATATTACTGTGCATTTGTTTTCCTGTGTTTCTGGGCATCATATTTGTTTCTGTTAAACACTAGTGCTCTGGTTCGTTCAACTACATACAACGCCTAATGGACACCCATTTCATAGATTATTAATAAATACCTATCTTGAAGTGATGGTGAGAGTTACAGAGAACAATATTATAGAGAAGTAAAGTTATATGCCATGCATCACAGATAATTTGGGGGGCACAAGTGTTAAACCATAGAACAAGATTTAAATGTCATCGAATTCAATCTCTATTCCACCCTCCTACTAGATTTCTCCAATACCAGACATATGTCACATTTTTCTGCATTCAGAAAGACAATTTATTCTTTCGTTTATTCCATGGATATTTATCGATCACTTACATGGGTCAAAACACACTTAAAAAGTAAAAATAGAACTATGAGAAGAAATGGATTGTTAAAGGGATTATTATGTGTTACAATACTTTCAAATTCAGAATTCACAGCAGAACTTATGAAGATTCAAAAAGTGACAAGAGATTCCAGATTTTTGTTCTGTCAACATTCAACAGACATTTGAGTGCCAGATGAATCTATGCACTGTGCCCAGAATATGCTCTGCTTTTTCTGCCACTAAGACTTTGCTGATGCCAGGTAAGAAAACCCTCCTCTGTCCGTCACTAGTGCTGACATCACTAGTTGGTCATGGCACCCATTATCGGTGATTCTGGACATGCCTGGGATTTCTTCTTATCAGTTATACAAGACACATTCAAATTCTAATGGAGTTAGCATACAAGGAAAAGACATATTTCCACAGCTCTTACTATGTGGGATAATGAGTAAGGTGCTAGCTAGAAAATACTCTCATCTAAGGATTTTGAATTAGACTTGGAAATATTCTCTATATGGCCATTTCTTATGCTGACTGTCTATAAAAATCAAGGGCATATTTCCTGATGGCACAAATCTGGAAATTATTGTGTGAACAGCCCAGAATAGATATGTACATCTATGACTCAAGAGCATAGAGATGAGAGCAATAATACACAAATGTAGGGGATTTCTTTCAAAGGTTAAGGAAAAATGAATAAGGATTTGGAAAACAGTTTTGCAGAAGAATCAATCAGCATATTCAAAAATGCCAAAACTCTAGAAGTTTATTTCATGTATATGTTTTCCTGTATGTTGAGCTGAAGACTTTGCATCCATGGGAATTTTATATTACTATGTAGATATTTGTTTGCCAGAGGATGTTTAGCTGAGAGAGAAGTAGCCAGAGAGTCATGTATTGTGATTGATAAAAGTTTCTAAAATGGGTTGAACCTTTAATTCTATGATAAAAAAAAATCTTTATTCAGCATCTATGATCTGCAAAGCATTGTTATAAAACCTACAGGGGAGATTTCAACTAAAGTCTGAGATTCTTTGAGGAGAGAAATTTTGTCAGCAGGCATATTGTGTCCCCTTAAACACAACAAGGCTGCAGGTAGGGCATTATAGATCTATGGATTTTTTTTTTTCTTATTTGGTTCCTAGAGATAGTACAAATAAACAGAAATACAATATAGTCTCAGAAATACATTATCTTATTTAAAAAGGATGTCTAGCTCTTCAATAAAAGAGTCCTCCAAATAAACTGAAAGAAAGGTGAACAAGAATTATAGATGTGATTAAAATCTATCTTGGATTAGAAATTAAAAAGCCATTTTGTTTTTAATATTCCAGATTTCAATAATGGTCACAACTTCCAAGCACGGTGTGTCTGGTAACTGACGGATGTTTATGTCTGGCCTGAGGTGCAGGAAAGGACAGCTGCTGTGGCCAACCCACTGATGGGCTGTGTAGGGAGATAAGAGGCCTTGTTTATTTGTGGCTCAAGGCTCAAATCTTTAGAAGCAGAGGTTCTTTTACTGGCATATCTAATCAGGGGCATACATTTTTTGTTGTTGAATTTTCTCTGATATTCTCCTAGAAGAACTTCATACCAAAGTTCAGACATGCTTCTCAGAACATGTTCTATTGTTTTGGGTTCCAGCTTTTTATTTTAGCTAGAAGAGTGCCTGATTATTTTAACGTTCGTTCTAGCTGTTTGAACTTAAACATGTTTTTAACGGAACGGTCTTAATTTGGTTTCTTATTTCCCCATTTTATTAAGTATTTAGCTTATTTTCATGTGTCTCTCTTGCCAGTGGGAATCGAAATATGGCAAAGAAACGGGGGCAGCAGATGTGCGGTATGAAAAAATAACACTGCTTATGTCTATGGAGAGAGGTGCCTGCCACAGAGCAGAGGCCCCATAAATGTAGACTCCTGTTCTATTATAAGAGTCATATTATGTCCTTACACGTCTCCCCAGCTCTCTCCATCTCTCTTTCTCTTCCCTCTCCTTCTTCCACTCCCTCCCTCCATATATATTCTGTTCAGCAAGAGAAGCATCCCAGAGTGTGTATGAGACTCTCTCTTCCTATTCATCTGACTTGGATAAACCTGCATCATCTAACTAATGTCACTTCAAACCAAGATTTCAAAAATGCCATGTCAGGCCTGTTGATCTTAACACTAAGAAAGAAACACTTCAGTTGGCATGTGAGTATATTTATCAGAACTTCCATGATTGAATCACAACGCTTGACATAGGTTTCCATTTTTTACAGAAGTTGATGACCCCAAATCCTGTAACCATAGCTAATGACATAGCATCCTCCAAGACAGGGAGTGAATTTCAATCCCTAGCCATATTGTCGATCAGGCTTTCACAAGACAGTTCTCTTTGTATTTGACCTTATTGGAAAAGGTTTATGGTTCACTTAATTTTGGACAGTCTAACGGCCATGGAAAGCCAATTAAAAAGCTCAACATAAAATCAGCCATTCAGTGGATTTTTACATAAAACTTCCCTTATGCTCAATAATAATCTAAGAATCCACCAATAATTTGGTTTCTATATTCAGGTTCTCCACGGTTGAAATCCCTAATATGTGATTTAAAAGTATCCTTTTTGGAAAGTAAATCCTTTCAAAATCATCTTTTTGCTTATACAGAAGCAAATAAAAGAGAGAAAAAAGGAGAAAAGAAAATGTACCCAAGAAAATTCTCGTCTCGTGAGATTTAGACCATGTTCATACATGGTGCCATTTTGCTTCTCTTAGGTTTTTCCCCTTTTCTGATCTAGAACTCCATGTTTATTTTCATTATGATCAACTGGTCAGTTACCTGGTACCTGCACTAAGGAAAGCTCAGCCCACCCATCCATGATAGTGTTAGGAAATCAGTAACTTTAAAAGCTTACAATCCTAAATCCCGTAAAGGATACAGTTGTGTCATTTTTATTCCAGTTGCTCTCCAGAACATTAGGTTATCATCCATGAAACCTTATTCTCAGCACAGGACAAGATAGGGCTTTCACAATAAAGACTCAGCTTATCATGTATATTCAAGATTATTAAATTTCTATCTACATTTTTATATTCAGTAAGTAATACTGAAAACTACCACTTTAGCTACTTTGTCTAGATCATTGTTTTAAATGGTTTGTTTTTACCTTTTTTCAAAATTCCAGCTCAAGGTCAGTAATCCAGGGTGATAATAGTAGAGGTCAGCTCAACAAACATTCTTCCAGATCAGTGGTTCTTAAAATTTCATGTGATAAATAAAAACGCAGTTGTCATGGTTCCTACCTACCTCCAGAAACTATTTACATTGTTTTAGGTGAATGCCAACAATCTGCATTTTTAACAACTATCCCAAATGATCCTAATTCTGGTGGGCTCCAGTCCACACTAAGAATGTGCTCAACTCTGTATATGAATTTTGTAATTATCTGGAAGTTATATATTTTGACCAAATCATTTATATTTTCTATGAAAACACCTTTCCATTCTTCCAATATTATTATGTACCTTGCATTATAAAAATGTATATACTTTATGGCCACAATCAAAAATTCTTCTAAATATTTTGGGAGAATATTGGAGTAGACACTGTTCATTATGTTGGTAGAAAATCTGCTTTACTTTTCTAAAAAAAACTCTTCAAGGAGTGAGATAACTTCCTTTCTTAGATAAACAGAGCTTAAAACATGCTACACTTTCTTTCTTTTCTTTAGCTGCCAGGAAATTCAGAGAGGATTTTATACTCAGTAATGCTCTGTTTAACCTAATTTTTAGTTTCATCATTTCCCCTTTATCTAGAATACATGCACTGGTTTATTTAATTTTTGTGGTTGATTTGACAGTGAATTATTTCAAATCCTTTTAAAAATTGGCAGAGAAAATAATAATAAAGGAATGATGAACTATATAATTTCGAAACAAAAGTTTACCAAAGACAGGATTTTTATAATTTGGTAATCCAAACTGATTTTAACTATTGACTTTTCAAGAACCAGAAGTTGGTATGGTGATTCAAAATTCCAAGTTTGTAAATAGGAAATACCTCTTGATTTAATATGTGTTTTCAATCAATCAGTCTTCATCTTCAACAATCATTTCCTGCCTAATTGTCTGCTGGATGAGCCAATACACACTTTTTATGTTTATTTTTTCCTTCTATTTCTAGTTTATGCATAGTCTTCCCCTCGCCAAGCTGTACATAGTTAATGTCTACACTTAATGAGTTTGGGGATAGGTATACACCCGTGAAAATCATCACCACCATCAAGGCCATGGACATATCCGTTACCTCCCCATGTTTCCTCCTGCTCTTTTACTACTTTTGTTTATGCAAGAAAAATGTATTTAACATTATCTTAATATCATATTTTAAATAATAATAATATAGTAGCAATCCTTCATATAGCACCTATATAGGAAGTAATACTTACATTTAATTTCCATACAAGTCCTACGAGGTAGGTATTGCTCACTTATTTTTTTTTTACAGATGGGAAATCTCAGGTACACGGAGTTTAAATAACTTGACCATGGTCACACGGCTGGTATTTACGTCCAGGGCATCTCTAATCTAGTCCCGTATATATTTTGGATCTTTTTGAGGGAATCAAAAAGGATTATTGTAGGACAAGGGATCTAATTTTAAATAACATCTGATAGAGTTTTTGTGGAGAAAGACATAAAGGAAAAAAAAGCCCCAAATGTCACCAGAGAGCCCTCTTTTAACAAAAGTTCTGTAGACTCATGGAAAAAAAAATTTTTTTTAGTACAAAAAGGTACAAAATTAAATACAGAACGATTCTTTATATCTCCCACATACCCAGACTTCTTATAAACATTATCATCAATAGCTCATTCTGTGTCCTCTCAGAAAAATAAAAGGAGTATGTGTATATTGACATATATATATGTGTATAATATTAATTTACATAGCGATACATTTTGTATTGATGTTTATATGTGTTTGTGTTTCTCAAATGTATATTTGAATATACATTATACATTCACATATAGTTTCATAGTATCTAAAACAATAGGTATAGATCCAGAAACTTGGCGTTGAATAACGTGGAAAATAACAAGGAAAAAGAAGTGAAAGGAATGTGAATATCTGTAAAGTGATTTCCTAATTAACTCAAAGTTTGGCTTAAAATAGTATATTTTAGAACATATTGCCAAAATTTGCTACTTGACTGCAAAAGAAAAAAAAAAAAAAGCCTTCCTTTAATTATTTTTGAAATAAAACAATCTCACTTTTCATTTAGGTGATTCTGAAGGTAGGTGGACTCTTTACATAAAAACAATAAAGTTCTTTGTAAAATCAATAGGCACTTTACTTATCGCTACTCTAGGACCATGAATAAAGCACTTTATTCCCATAAAGAAGGGTTTATAGCGATTTTCTAAATTACTTTCCTTTTCTTTTTATTAGGATAGTTACTGCTATCTTTTGATATTCTGCATCAAATTCCTGTAATTTTTAAAGCCCAAAGCACAAATGCTATACTAAAAAAAGACAACAGATTAATACGTATACACTCTAAGTTAATTATGCTTTTTGAAACAATTGCCTTTTATTGCAAGCATAAAAAATTACAAGATTATCTTGAAGGATTGAAAATGATATTAATTTTAATTTACATAATTAAGAATTTCCTGCAATGATAAGACATCTCATGAAAATGGGGGAAAAAAGATGGAGTAAAAATCCTTACACCAAACAAAACAGACTTGAAAACAACGGCTATAATAAGAGACAAAGAAGGACCCAGTAATCCCACTTCTGAGTATTTATCCAAAGAAACCCAAAACATTACTTCTAAAGACAGGCGCATCCATATGTTCATTGCAGCATTGTTTACAGTGGCCAAGATGTGGAGGCAGCCTGGGTGTCCATTAATGGATAAATGGACAAAGAAGAGGATGTGCATACATACAACGGAGTATTACTCAGCCATAAGAAAGAATGAAATCTCACCATCTGCAACAACATGGATGGACCTAGAGGGCATTGTGCTGAGTGGAGTAAGTCAAACAAAGAAAGAAAAATATCATAAGATTTCACTTGTATGTGGAATCTAAAGAACAAAATAAACTAACAAGCAAAACCGACACAAAGTCATAGATAGAGGATATTTTGAGGGCTGCCAGATGGAAGGGGGATTAGGAGGTGTGTGAAAATGGGGAGGGATTAAGAAGTACAAGTTGGTTGTTACAAAATAGTCATAAGAAATAATAAAGTAGCATTAAGAATACAGTCAATATTTTAATAACTATGCATGGTGTCAGATGGGCACGAGGTTAATCAGGGTGATCACTTTGTAAGTTTTATAAATGTCTAATCACTATATTGTACACCTGAAACTAATAAAGTATTGTGTGCCAATTGTAACTGAAAATTTTCAAAAATATTCAAAAAATAAAGAATTTCCTAAAATGAAAGTAATTTCCTCTTGATATTTATTCATACACCCTATTTCATAGTGATGTATCTCTTTCTGAATGCCTAAAATATGCCTTGAAATTAGCATATTTTTCTAACCACAGTAATATTCTGATAAACTATACAGTATGAATGCGGTTTATGTGAATACTTTCTTGGCTGTAAATGTTTTCAAAAAGTAATATAAAATAATGTCAAGTACAAGAAAACCAGTTGTATTTCAACTCCAATCCTCATTCTTAATTTCACAAGAATGAGTAATCCACAGCCTTGTGAGATATTTTTGATTTTATATTTTTCATATTATTGGCTTGGATATGGTGGGCCTTGAGTTCAAACACATAGCTGAAACTAATTTAATATTTCTATATATTTAGCTTCAGTTTCTGTAGCTAAAGATGAAAGGAAACAAGTCCCCATTCAAAATTAACAAAGAATACTAATTATGAGGGTGTAATTGTCATCAACTTCAACACATGCAAAAGAAAGGAATACTAGGACTTTTTCCTTTGTGACGGCCCTTGTAAACCCCAGCTTGTTCCACCAGAAATCAAGCCTCTGGAAGAAACTACTGGTTAGGATGGAGAATTATTTGAAGGGCAAATGTTTTAATGGAAATAGAACGCTAAATT
The DNA here is from genome assembly GCF_057876585.1 of Rhinolophus sinicus. Lineage (NCBI taxonomy): Eukaryota > Metazoa > Chordata > Mammalia > Chiroptera > Rhinolophidae > Rhinolophus > Rhinolophus sinicus. The sequence continues at coordinate 23,521,037 of NC_142508.1, forward strand.
GAAAAGCCACACTGAATTCCCTTAGATTCAAGAATTATTTTCACCAGTTACTCATCTGGGAATCACACATAATTTTTCTTTTTTGTATTTTTATGCCGTTAATCCAATTCTTGTTCTTCCAACACAAGTTCCTTCCAATTAGCCAATCATGATTATGCTTTATTCTTCAGCATGGAGACTCTTACCAAATCACTGCCTGTGTAAATTTTCATTTATTACACATTGGCTGCCCACATGGTCCCAATTTAGTTTGAGTTACAAAATACACACCCTACAGGCAATTTTCAGATTTCAACCATTTTTTTCTTACAAACTCCCAAACATAACAAAACACCTGAAGAGGATATATATGTACCTACTTCAATGTTAAAAAAAAAAAAAAAAAAGGAATGAAAATTCTTTAAATAGAATCCAAAGTATATGTGATATTCTTGAACATCAACATTAGAAACGACAACTGTAAGTCTATATCCAAAATAAATAATCCCCAGTCATTCCCCAAATAGCTCCATACCAATTGAAAACCACTTCTGTCTTTTCAGCTAAAATTCATTTTTCCATTTGAACTAGTTTTATTTTTGTCAGACAGGTATAATTTAATCATGCATTCTTATAAAATACTCCATTTTTCTGGAAAAATCTCATGAATTAATTGTACGTAAATTTTGAGTAAGGTAAGTATAATAAATCTAACAAAGAATGAGGATTTAAATATCATGAAGACATTAATGTTAAAATGGCCATTGAAAAAATTGAAATATTTCAGGCCTTGTGCTCATTTTAACACAGAAATCATATTCGATCTCTACCTTGTTCAGAACTCTCTAATATCTCCCATTAGTCTTGAATGAAACCAGACGTATATGGCCCTTCATCATCTTGTCCTGACTACCTTTCAGATAGCATTTGCTACTAAGCCCCTCTCTCCCTCTGCTTCAATTACAGCAGCCGAAGGTGGAATACTTTTATCTTCAGGTCTTTGTACTTCTTTTCTCTCTTCCTCTAAAGCTCTTCATGCAGATGTGCACAGGACTCCATCACTCCCTCGGTTAGCCATCAGCTTAGGTAGTCCGCTTGGAAAGGGCCTTGTCTGTCTCTAAGAAGTAATAATATAGTTCTTACCCTGATTTATTTTCCGTGTGGCTGCCACCGCTACCTGGAATTATGTATTTATGTGTTTATTTTCTGCCTCTCTGACTAGAGTATATCGTTCTTAAGGTCAGGAAGTTTGCTTTTATGTTTACTATTGTGGTCAATAATAGGTAGTAACTGATCAACAAAATGTGTTAAATTGAATTGAGCTCTATGAGTCACACTTTGATTTCCTGTGAGTATAGGCTACAGGTAAAACTTTGGGTTTCCAAAAGCAGTATTACTGATATTAAAAAAAAAAAAAAACAAACAAACAAACAAACAAACAAACAAAAACAGTGAAGAAAATGGGGAAGATGGAGAATCAGGCACACATAAGAACAAAAAAGCAAGACCTTTTACTTTTAGAACAAAACCTTTCCCTTCTATTTGACATTATTTCAGCTATCATCCTACTCTTTCAATGTTATTTTTTCTCAGTATTAACTTCTGATAAATCACTCCTTATTCTCCCCACACTTATTATGATTCCACTTTCTTTACATAATAGACTTGTCAAAATTCCCACTGCAAAATGTATTGTACCATGCCAGGGTACGTATCTACCCGTGTATTTACATTTTGTATACCTGTTTTCTAATTGCTCAGAATGGGGACTTCTTCCTGAGACGGATTATATTTATTTTATATGCCATTTACAGACAATAGTTTACTATTTTTAAACATTCCCATTTTATTCATAAGTAGCTGGATAAAGTGCCCGCTTGCGTTTACTGAATAAGAGACAGAATATTTTTCTTGTCACAAAGTGTCATCAAAGTAGCTTTTTGACCCATGGGCTCCTTGCCTGTTCATATTTAGATAGGGAACTGAGCTTGAAAGAGAAGGCATTTTATTCCTGTGTTGATTCAGATATCTTACATTATAAGATATCTCCATATGCTTCCCAGAGGCATCTGCACTTTACCCAGCCTTCACCAGAAAGCAAACTGCTTAAGAAAAGAGCCCCGACAGCCATTAATCCTAACCTTTGCAGAAGAATTAGTTACAGATCAGAATGGAGAAGTCTCACAGCCCTCCCTACTGCAGAGAGAAAAATAAAAGGGGTAGACTGTAGTACAGTCAAAGACAAATGTTCAAACAATAAATTTCAAATTTTTTATTTTTTTTTAACAGTGAACAAAGCAAAATATCACATTAGTAGATTACTGCTAATGCTGAGATGGCACCGTTCCCTGGCTGGGAGCTCTCCATGGTGTGCAGATCTCATCTCCCGTCGTGGTAAGCAACACACCGACGCAGGTTTCTCCATATTCGAATACTAAACTAGTAGGTAATAAATCCCAAAAGGTGTAGACCCAAACCTCAAAACCTTTTAATCTAGTTTGGAAGGCAAGAAGTAAAACCATAAATTATATATAAAATAGCACTTACTAATGTCAAGAGTAACTCCAACTATAGATGATGTAGACTTAGGAGGGTGAGACGGCTTCACGGAGAAGATCAATGTTAAAGGCTGGCTCTCAAAGGAGAAAACGAAAGGGCAGAAAATTCCAATGGAATCTACTAAAGCAAGGAGCAGAATAAATGTGCATGGAATTGTAGAGATGGTGTTTCTCCCCTGGGCTTCTGTTCAATACCAGACCTTATCCCATGCTGCCAAATCTAGCTGCTGAAGCCAGTGGGACCAGTGGGAGAAATACACCACACACACACACACACACACACACACACACACACACACACAGAAAACAATGTAAGACAAATGGAGAGTGGAGGCAAAAAGAAATCATTATCACAGCTCTGAGGAAAACTAATACTTCTTTTTCAGTGAATGTTCTTTTCACCATTCCTGTTCTGTCAGTGAAAGAGAAGTTCACCTGTAGAGTTTTAACAACTCACAGGCCAACTCACTTTTAGGTAATGTAGGCAAACTGATTGATTTCCTTTCTTCTCTATCAGGCCAGGTAAAATACCCCCCATCAAGTGGTTTCCTGCCAATGGCCTAACAGTTTACCAGAAGGGAACACTTGGTTGTATTATATCAACTGGGCACCATCATGACAAATCCCAGCACTGTGTGTATAAATGCAGAGCTAGCAGTGAGACTGAAGAATGTGGAGTGAGTCACAGGAGTAGAACTGGAGAGAAATGCATTTTATTAATGGAATAAAGAGCAAATGCATTCCCTTTTTTATCCCTGTAGCATCAGCACTAACCCCCCAAGCACATTCTTAGATAGTGTTTCAAAGTCTTCAAAAAATAAGTAAAAAAAATGAAATTTCAAGAAATCCTGCTATTTAATTTTATATCTATGAGCAACACACACACACAAACCTTCCACGTGGAAAGTGATGAATGAATTTTAAATAAATAACAGCTAAGTTTCCTTTCACCAGGAATTCAGAAATTAGGTAATAAGAAATGTGAATTTAATTAACTCATTTCAAAGATGAGTATAATTGGGAGAAAGGTTTACACAAATACAAAATACATGTATCAGAATTAAATGAAGTAACTATACCAATAAAATAAGGCTAAGTCAATCTGCAGTCTAAAGGGAAATCCTAAAAGAAATATATATATAGACCCACTGAAAATTAGAAAATGCCACTTCTCTAGGGTGCTATACTAAGAGAACACAGATTATCTCTTCCTGACATACCTCAGTCTAGCAACCACGTAAATGTGTGTAAAAAAATTAAGATGCCCACATTTTAAAAATGTGTAAATATACACATTTTAAAAATATATATGTCATGTCAAATATTGTCTTTCATTCAAATGATAACCAAAACAAACTAAAGAAACTTAAGATTCCGCTTAAAAAAGGAATATATGTCACATTTTTCTACATTTCTTTAAAAGTTCATTTTCAACTCCTATCAATTAACATGCTCTATAAAGAACTTTATAAAAATATGTGGTTTGTATGCCAAACTGAAAATGGATGTTACTCACAGTATGGCTCTTCAACAGAAAGATAAATGGTACTTCCCACCTTGTAAAGACGTATTTGATTAACATGTTAGCAATATTTATGTAAGATGCTAGCCAGGAGAAAATAATCCCATCCATTTTCATTAATAGCTGGGTAAAGCAAAAGTCTCTACATAAATGATTCTGCAAGACATATACACTCCCAAAATTCCCCAGTTATGTAGTTAGAATAGAGATGAATAGTAAAAAGATATTTAAAAGTTTGTTCTTTTTAATAACATATTTTATAGCACACATGTGTCATGCAACATACATGTTCATATTATAAAATATATAATATGCAACATATTTAATATATTTTTGTTGTATGTGATATTTATAACATACTTGTATGTTATATAAAACATAACATGTAGGACATATTATATATACAAAAACCCGCTCCAATTATGCCATTCTAAAAGAGGGAATTTCCCTGATACCTTGTTAGGAAAATTGCAGTGAAAAACTATTTTGCTTTTTTGTTTTTTTTAAATAGCAATTTACCAAACCTATTAAAATTGAAATATTTTAGAGCTGGTGTTTGAGAGTCTTATAAATAGACACTACACTAAGCTTCTTCTGAGAGTACAGATATAATTCTACCAGATTTATTTCTGATGAATGTACACTATAAATGAACTCTTTTCCTAGGTTTGTTCAGAAATCAGAATATGATTTATGTAGTTAAATCATAAAGTTTCATTCTAAACATGAACTTTACAGAAATGACACATAGTAGCCTTCTTTCCCGTATTGAAAAGTTTATGAAAACAACTTTGTTTTAAAATTAATGAAATGGTATGGACTACAGAAATGACACTTCTCAAGTTGTTAAGTTTTATGTCATGAGTGATACAATCTGGTTTTTTTTTTAAAAAAAGGATCTAAATGGTTAGTAATCATGACCAAGAATGCACACATTGCCTAACATAAAAGCTCCTCAAATTTTTTCATGTGTCACCTGGTGCCACTTTTCACTCACAAGTCATGAATGAACCTGAGGTACAATGGTAAACTGAAGCTGGACCTTGTTAAATATATTTTTACAACATTGTTTTTGATTATTGGTGAACATTTGGAAATGTGCTAAATTTGGCAACATTTAAGTACTACCACCTAAGTGAAAAATAAGGACTGGATGCGACTATCTCCCAAAGGTCATTTGGACAAAAGAGGAGTTTCAGGTCCTTTCTCTCCCAAGGCAGTTTGAGGCAGTAATTAGAGTTTACATTAAGGAAAGGAGGGAGGGAGGGAAATAAAAGCGTAATCAGGGCCTAATACAAGTCAATACATATGCACAGAAAGAAGGATGGAATGGAGGATCAGATAGGTGTGGCCACTCAATCTGAACACTGTTTTAAAAAATCTGACATTCTTCTATTGACTTTTTAAAATTGTGCTTTTGATGTCGCCTACTTTAATTAACAGGAAATGGGTACACTTACAATTATATTTTAAAGCATGAATTTTACTGGCAAATTAAATAATTCCTTATATAACAAGCTTGGTTAAGTCAGGAAGCACAACAACGATCCGATGAATACACAATAGTTCTAAGATAGACCCACTCGTTTCTTCAGACCCAAAATACCAACTGAATATTGTCTAAAATGACCTGAAACAGAACAGATAATTCTGCCAATCTTGAGTTACAAAAGTCTTGGCTGTTTCCTCTCGTGGATAATGTTTATATGAGCTGCAACTTTTGATAACCACTATTTAGGATTCCATTTTCACTTCTATTATCATTAATTGATGAACATTAACTCCATTAAAAGTAATAGCCATGTAAAAAGAGCTCAGAAAGTGTAATAGGAAATTTCTGGTCATCTATCAGACACAGCTTGCGATTAGCTTCAACTGCTGCATATTTTACACAAAGTTTATACCTTACACTTCAGCTTATAAGTATAAAACTACTGAGTCAAAAAATAAATTTAGGCAATGGCTTTTGTTAAACATTTTCTATTCTTAGCTAAAGCTGTTGAGTCACAATGCAACCAAAGAAGACACCAAAAAGGCAGGATTTAAAAAAATATATATTTCTCTAAAAAAATAAATACATTTAAATATATTTTGATGAGAAACTGAAGACATTTTCCTAAGAAACTGTGCTATATTATAAAGCATATGCTTTGTTAAATGTTCATTTTTACCACCAAAAAATGGTTTGTATTTTGATTGTATCAACATTTCTATATCTTAAAACTATGACTGCCATATTCCATCAGGATCATTAACTAGCTTAATTACTGAAAATTAAACTTTTCAACTTCAGTGAATCTTAAGTCTTAAAAGTAACTCTCATTTTGCTTCCAAGTTCCAAGAAAGTGTATATTTGATTTTTCTAATCCACTTACATACAGAACATGTGAACTAAATCCATTTCATAGATTTTACTCAGGCATCATGATTCAATTTCTTACATTATTTCAAAAAGTAGATGCTTATAAGCATTTTATTTATATAATAAAAAAGTTATTAATGCTTAACATGTCCTCTTTTTTTTCCTGAAAACAAAAATAAATTTCAAAATAAAATAAAAATTTGAAAGTCATTCCAGGAAACAAATTTTAAAATAATACTAACTTCTGATGTCTAGAATAGAACATCTACTAGATGACATTAGCAGCTCATCAACATTCCTTATAACAATACCTATATTCAATCATATAGACAGTATATACTATTAAAATGATTCTCTGATATTTCATGAAAAACACTGCCATTGTCACCAAACCTTTAAAAATATATTTCCTTTTAATATTTATTCCTTTATTTCCTCTTAATACAAAGTCTTTTTTATACATATGTATTTCTAATTTGACGTCCTGATACTAATTTGTACTATCCAATTATCCTTAATAAAGACTTCAAATGCCAAAAAGACAAGGCCAATATACATATTCCTCTTTGATAAGAAAGAAGCATCTACACTGATAAAGTATTTTGAATCTTTCTCTAAAATTGTCACAAAATAACCAACAGGATAAAAGAGAAATATAAGCAGTAGAATATGAATTTTCACTGATTCATTTTTGAAAATGTACCAGTAGATCTTCAAAAAAATGTGTGAGACTAAATCAAAATCATAAGTTATTGTATTTTACTGTACCATCTTTTCTTACTTAAACTTAGCCAAAAATTCTTCACATATAAAATATTCCATTAGTTGGCCATATGACAACAGGAAAAAATCTGTTCAACACAAGATGTCTAATAAAATTAGGTTGATTTTAAACACACTGTCATTTAAAGAAGGCAATTAAATTAGTCAGAAACACGAAACTTAAAAAGCAGCCTTGGGAATAACTTTTTTCTTCTAGCCATTACCAAATCCCTACTGAACTGATTAACTATGCAAGCAAAGCAGCATAACGCTGAAGAAAGGGCACTATCCCTACTTGGCTTATCTCAGAACTCATAAAAGTAAAAGGCTCTAACCATCTTATTGTATTAGATTCTCTAATATGTAAATGCGGCTACTTTTCTGTAGTTTGATTAATATTATTAATCATTTCATACCTTTCCTTTTTTCTACAATCTAAAAAGAAATCTTAATTCTAGCTTAAAATTTATTTAAAAAAACATTAATTCGGAATATGCCCCTTTGCTGGCAAAACACCATTACCCCCAAATAAAACAATGCACACAAGAATGCTAGAAGGAAATCAGATTGCACAGTATTCTATAATGCAACTAGCCCTTGGTGAACATCAATCTCACCAGATACCGCTGTACATTCTTCGTGTATTTTATGGTCCTGGGCCTATTGCCTGATGGGATCTGTAGTTTCTAAAAAAAAAATGTGTGGATGCCAGTTCATTTGCTTCTTTTTATTTGAAACTAAGAACCTAAAGTTTTGAATATGTTTCAAATATCATTCCATTGCATTTTGTAGAGTTGATCAGTTTCAGCCCTGATATTCTAAAAACCGAATTACTTAACAGCCATAATGAAAATGCATATGTATATGAATATGCACATATATATTACAAAATCCCTTGATAATGATATCTATAATCTATATTTTAAAATTTAAAATAAGAACTATGGTTCTTAAAGGAAAAATGTATGCCAAAAGTATCTACTTATATGAAAATAATACTTCAAATATCATGGAAACTTTCATTTGAAAACACTAAAGCACTCTCTAGGCATTTCAATACATATTGTGCATATTCATAACTTTACTGGGGCACACATTTTGTGTCTTTCAATGTCATTATATTTTTATATATTCATACATATAATATGGATGATCTATCCCTATATTCAGGAATTTTGAAATTTCTTTGTCATATGTATCACTTTCAGGCATCAACACTCAACATTTGCCAGCAATTCCCTAGGTACACCAATCTCAATGTCATACCCATTTAGTAGATCCAAAGATTCTTCCAAACCATAATGCTTTCCTAAACCCATTTAGGAAAGGGAAAAAATATACATATTTCCTCTAATTTATTTTATAACTTTAAGGGGTCCAGTCACCTCACCAGGTGTCCAACCTCCATCCCATTTCCCTTGATGGCACCTACCCTAACGTTGTCATGGTGACGATGGTGTACCAGAAGGCAGCAGGGATGCTGGTGAACTTGCTGGCAGAAGACCCCTTCTCTGCGTAGAACATAACTGTAGCGAAAATGATGATAGCCATGGTAAGCGAAAAGAGCAAGAAGCCCAATTCTGAGGCACAACTCTTAAGTGTGTACCCCAGGATGCGCAGGCCTTGGGAGTGGCGGGAAAACTTAAAGATCCGGAAGACCCGGAAGACCCGGAGGGTGACAAAGGCTCCGCTGACGTCCTCATTGTCTGTCATCACTAGCCCAATGTAATAAGGCAGGATGGCCACCACATCGATGATGCTCATGACGCTCCGCACAAATCGGTAACGGCTTGGCGCTGCCGCCAGGCGAAGCAAGTACTCAACTGTGAAGATCATGACGCAGGCTGTGTCCAAGCAAAAGAAGGCCACTGCATACCGCTCCCCACAGGGCAGTTCTTTAATGTGACCTGGGCTCGACCCACATGGCACTGTTTCGACCACATTAGCGATGACCGAGACGGCAATGAAGAACCCTGTGACATAGTAGAACACCAGGGCCATGGTGCTGGTGTGGGGGTTCTCAAAGGCCCGCCAGACCTTCTGCCGAGCCGTCATGGTCGGCAGGGCATTCTCTCCGGTGTTGTCGGGGTCAGCATCGTCCTGGAGACGCTCTGCGTTCTCTCGCCTCCGATCCTTGTACTCCTCATAACAGCAGTCGCCAATAATTTCTGGGATGAGGCCGAAGAAGGCCAGTTCTTCATCGTAAGCAGAGATGCACTCATGGCGAGGATAGTGGAGTTTCCCAGTGCGGTAGAAATTCAGGATATGGCGGAAGATGTCTGGGTCACGGTCAAAAAAATACTGCTGAGTCTCAGGATGGTAGAAAAAGTCCCTCTCAGAACTGCCCAGCAGAGTGTCTGGATATCGTTCCAGGGTGTCCTGCCATGTTTGGAAACGGGTACCACTCACATTCAGCACAATTAGAGCATCTTGAGTCCTTTTCCTCTCCTGCCTTGGGGGAGCTGGCATGGGCCCCGAGGCCACAGGCATCCACCCGATGGCCGCTGCCCTTGCAAAGGGCAGCCATGCTGCTACACCCGCCGCCATGGTTCCTTGAGGTGGAGGCCGGAAAGGCAGTCAGGCCTCCTAGTCGGTCAAAGTAGCCTTAATCACCCACTTGCTCTCGTCAAACAAATATCACAGAGAACTGTGGTCCGGGTTATCACCCTTATTCCAAGGTAGAGCTCCTGGAGAAATCACAGTTCTCAGAAGGGTAAGTTTCCCTCAAAGACAGGTGTTTCATACGATGTCCTGACAATCACGCCCAACAAAACCTAACCAAACCTTGTCAAGCAGTCACACCAGGCCTGTCTTGGAACAAATAAGTATACAGGTGACTTTAGATGCAGTAATTTCTTCAAACAGGTGTCTCTGATTTCTCTCCTGACACAGTCTGGATAACGTGGGGTCAGTATGCGTCGTTTAAGGTGGAGAAAACGAAGGGCAGCCACTTAGTGGTATTCTTTTGACGAATCAGGGCACCCTTCCACCTTCCCTTTTAGCTCTTTCAAACCTTCCCTGTCCAAGGAGACCTTCCCGCCAAAGGAGTCTCAAAAAGGCGACCTGTTGTAGCTTCCCAGGTGCGGTCACAGCCGCTGCCCCACGTTTCTTTGGGAATCTGATCGCTGCCTCTACCTCCTGGGCCGTATTTGCAGAGATGGAGGTGCTGTGCGGTGGGCACGGTGGGGGGCGTTAATAAAGATCCTCCTCCCCCTCGTCTACAAGCACCCCTAGCGTCTGCTAAAAGCGTTCGCCCAATCGCCCCTTCACTCTCTTTTCAAGTTCAGCTCAGGTGCAGTGTGACAGTTACGGAGCCCGGGAGCTGGCAGCCGCCGCCGCCGCGGCGGCAGCAGCATCTGCCTCCGCAAAGAACGCGCCTCGCCCGCGGTACATACCTGGCAAAGTGCGCGCCGGGGCTGAGTTGCATAGAGACTTTCTCCTCGCAGTGCACCCGGAAAGGGAAAAGCAGAGAGAGCAGCTCGCGAGCAGCCGAATCCGAGGCGCTGAGGGAGCATAAATAAAGCTCAGGCTCGCTCTTCTTCCCCTTCCCCCATCCCTCCGTGCTTCCCTCCTCCTTTTCACCTTCCAAAAGCCAGGCGCAGACGAGCCGAGCAGCAGCAACAAGTTCAAAAGGTGCGGGGGAGGCGAGAACAGAGGGGACGCTCTCCTGCCAACTTACTGCACCGCGGCTGTGGTTGGGGCCCGAGCGGCGCGGTGCGGGGCTGCCGGGCTGCGGGGCTGCGGGGCTGCTGGGCGGGCGGCGGCGGCGCGGCGGGGCCGGGGCTGGCGCGGGCAATCGCCGGAGCGCTGAGGCGGAAGGCGCTCAGCAGCGCGGGGGTGCGGGGGGGCGGCTCGCTTCTTCCCCGCCAGTGGGTGGTCCTGCATGTCCCCGGGCTCTCCGCACCGCTCTGCTCGTGCGATCGATAAACAAGGAGAAAATAAATAACCGCGCGCACGCCCCGCCACGCAGGTTCTGAAAGGCGTCTCCCACCTTTCCCTCGGCTTGACCTTTCTCCTCCCCCGCCCCCTCGGGCTGCTCTCGCTCCACCCCAGCCACCCACCAGCCCCGGCGCAAAATGTCACCGAGGGAGAGCATCCAGGTGGATCTGCCGGGGAGGAGAGCCAGCCTAGATGAACAAAGGGAAGCTGCACGCGCTCGGCTGCGGAGGCTTGGGGAGGAGAGGAGGACGGGGACCGGTGCCTTGCTTCTGCCTCCCTGGGTCCCGATTCAAGGCGAGCGTGGGAAAAGGTGAAAGAGAAGCTGAGAAAGAGGGTGAGCGGAGCGGAACGCGCAGGAATTGGTTGTCTTCTGGGGACTACGGGGTAGCAAGCCCTGCAAAGCCTCGCGGCGGAATTTTTAAGTGCTTTTCCTCTTTTTCTTTTTATTTGTTCAAACCAGATGTTAACGTTGCAGGGGTAAATACGTCATCTATCCAACTTGCCGAAAAGTCAGGCAGTCTCCTCGGTCTAGGTCTTACCACAACTCCTTTTCCCGTCCTTTGCGAATGACAGGAAGGATTTAGAACCTTTTTCTAAATGTCAGCGTCCAGGGGCTTGAGTCTGTGTGTGCGTCCCCTCCATTCTCTCTGCGCGTCTGCGCGCAGATCTAAAACGGTTCAAGTAGTTAAAGGTGTCCTGGTGAGGGGTAAGTGATGTGATGTGGTGAGAAACTAGGAAATTGTCGCGGCCAACCGTTTTGTTTCTCGTGTACCCCGCCCCCCCGTCATTGGGACTCTTCCTTAAAACCAAACAGATACCATTTATAACCACTAGATGGCGTGAACGGCGAGAAGTTAAATCTATCCCTAAGGTTTGGATGCTTTAGAAAGGTGAAGGATCAAAATGAATTGAGCCAACAGAGGATCAAATCACAAAATCATGCTCGTATCCCCCACTCCCTGCCCACCTTGTTAGTATTTATATGAGATACACTACTCAGGCTTGAGACTGCATTTTGATGTTTATGGGATGAGATGTGCAGTTTCCTGTTGAAATGCCTTTGAAAATTAAATTTAGATTAAATTTGGAATAATAGTACTAGTAAAGGCCTTACAAAATAGTGAAGCTTTATTTATGTTGATTAAGGAGAGAAGTCTAATTTCTACCTGAAAATGACCTATTCAAGACTTGGTTTGGCTGCTTCTGGTTGGAAATTAAGTGGACCATGATGTATATAGTCTTGAATTGATTTGACTTTCAAGCCCTAGAGATCAGAGGGGTGATGTGTTAACCTTCAAAATATCAAATAGAGTACCTCAAAGAAAATATATGAACTAAAAATAGATTATGTTGAAAACCAACAGAGAAAAACAAACCTTATAATGTACAAGATTTTTCTGTAGCGATAGAAAGGTATTTTTTGTTGACTTGCCTAGTGGCGTAGAAGTTTAAGAAATCCCATAGTAGAAGTTAATGGAACTAATGCATCATGTAAGTTTGGAAACAGACCTGAAGACTCCTGCTGTTTATCTGTTTGTATTAGTTGAGGTGAAAGGTGCTTATTAAGGAAACTACATAGCCTGCCTACCTGACAAAGAAGAAATATGTTAACTGGTAAATAAAAAGGAGGGGACTACTTAAAAAGGAGGGGACAATTACTGTAAGAAAATCAACCCCTCCTAACCCAGTCCATAAGGTACCACCATAACAGATGTATCCAGAGAGTGGGGAGCCATGAATATTCATTTGGTGCCATACTGGCTGGCCATTCTGTAGAGGAGGGGCAAGCAACCAAAATGGAGCCTTTAAATCTTCCCTGTAGGAAACTGAACAATTACACATATAAATGTTGAACTCTACAAAAACCCCTAAATAAGCAAGGATATAAAATCTGCTGTTTTTAAGTTTTTATGATCTGCTCTCCCCCATTCTCTCCAAACTTCTTGATGTACTGGAAAGAATGTGGGTTTAGAAGTTTAACACATCTAAATTCAAATTCCAGCCCAAGAAATTACTCATAGGCTTTGCTTCATTTGGCAAATTGCTTAACTTCTGTTTAGAAACTGTAGATAATAAAACTCAACTTTTTAGGCCTATCATGAGGATTAAACAGGCTAATACTTCTCAACAATATAGAACTTGGCACACTCTAAGAGTACTCAATATCAATTCCTTTTTACTTTAATGAATACTGGAAATGCAAATCCTTTCATCCAGCCTGTATCTGGAATTCCCACAGATATTTTTGTATGTTTATTCTTGCCTCTGAGTTAAAAAATTCCCTTGTCGTGATACTCTGGTGACTCTGCTGTTTTAATTCATTCATGCACTGAAAGCTATATGAAGAGTATATGTACAGAACCCTGCAGAACACGCTGTATACTTCCCTTTCCCAGGGATTCCTCTTCGTCCTTCTGGAATTCTCATTGTATGTATTCTGCTTGGTTGATGGAAAATAAACTCAGCAAGATCAAAATTGAATTCAGTCATCCCTCTTCTCCAATCCTCTAGTCCTGTTTTCTCTCCTGATGAACAAAGCCTCAGGGAGAAACCGGTGGTCATCACAGACCACGTCCGGTTCTTCACTCCTTCCCCCCAACAAACACACACTCAGCCAATGACCCAGTAAGTCTTGCATAAATTCACCCTCATCACCAATCTGTCCTTATACTGTACCTAAAGTGATTTTTTCAACTATTTTGAGGTAATGGTAGATTCACACGCAGTTATGAGAAATAATAGAGACTCTTAATCCTCGCACCAAGTGTTCCCCAAAGGTAACGTCTAGCATATTACAGTAACATATCACGACCAGGAAATTGACTTGGAAACCAAATCCACCAGTCTATTCAGATGTCACCAGTTTTACATACACTAACTTTTGTGTGTTATACTTAGTTCTGTCTAATTTTATTACACGTGTAGATTTGTGTGACCACTGTCACAGAAAGCACAAGAAGATTTCCACCACAGGAATCACCTTTTATTAGCCCTACTCTCTCCCCCCATCCCCTTCTCTATCTCTTGTCAACCACTAATCTGATCTCTATAATTTATCAGTTCAAGAATGTTATATAAAAGGAATAATGTAACATTTCAAGAGTGTCTTATTTTACTCAGTAGAATTACATTGAGATCCATCCAAGTTGTTGCATGTATCCACGGTTCTTTCTTTTTATTGCTGACGAGTACCACACTTTGATTAATCATTCACCTACTGAAGGACATTTGGATTGGTTTCAGTTTGGGGCTATTATGAATAAAGCTGCTATAAACATCCATATACAGGTTATTGTACTAATATAAGTTTTCATTTCTTTGGGATAAATACCCAATAGTGCAATTGATGGATTGTATGATAAGTATGTTTAGTTTTATGAGAAGCTGCCATCATATTTTCCAGAGTAGCTATCCCATTTTTTATCTCACCAGTAAAATACCTGGTTTCTCAGCATCGTCATCAACGTGGCAGTATCACTATTTTTCATTTTAGCCATTCTGATAGTATATAGTAATATCTCACTGTGATTTTTATTCTCATTTCTCTAATGGCTAATTTCGTTGAGCATATTTTTATATGCATATTTGCCATCTGTATATTCTTCAGCAAAATATATGTTCTGCTTTTTGCCCAATTTATTCAAATGGTTTTTATACTTCTGACTTTCGAGAGCTCTTTGTATGTTTTAAATAATTGACCTTTGTCAGATATGTTGTTTGCAAATATTTTTCCTAGTCGGTAGTTTGTCTTTTCACCCTTCTCACAGGATTTTCTGCAAATCAAAAGATTTTAATTCTGATGAGTTCCAACTTATCATTTTTTTTACCTTTATGGATTATGCTGTTGGTATCAACTCTAACAACTCTGCCTAGCTCCATGTCCCAAAGAGTTTCTCTATTTTTCTCTAAAGATTTTATAATTTTACATTTTAAATTCAAGTCCATAATTTATTTTGAGTTAATTTTTGTATAAGGTATTAAGGTTTAGGTTAAAGTATTTTTTTTTTTTTTTTTTTTGCCTATGGTTGTCCAGTTGCTTCAGCACCATTTGTTGAAAAGCCTATTGATCCTATGTTAAATTGCTTTTGCAACTTTGTCAAAAATCAGTTGGGTACATTTTCTGTTATCTATTTTTAGATTCTCTATTTTGTTCCATTGATTTGTGTTTATCCCCTCACTAAAACCACACTTTCTTGATTACTATACCACCTGTACAGTAACACTTAACATCAAGTAAAATTATTCCTTCCACTTAATTACTCTTTTTCAAAATTGATTTAGCTTTCATAGGTCCTTGCCTTTTTATATAAATTTTAAAATAAATAAATAAATAAATACACACACACACACACACACACACACACAAATTGTATAACCTTGCTAGGATTTTAATAGGCATTGCATTACATCTAAAATCAATGTGGACATGTTTACTAGGTTGAGTCAATCCATGAGCACAGGATGTCTCTCTATGTATTTAGCTCTTTTTTATTTTTCTTTCGTCAGCATTTTGAAATTTTCAGGATATAGATCCTGTACATGTTTTATTAGACTTATACTAAGTATT
Organism: Rhinolophus sinicus; assembly: GCF_057876585.1. Classification (NCBI taxonomy): domain Eukaryota; kingdom Metazoa; phylum Chordata; class Mammalia; order Chiroptera; family Rhinolophidae; genus Rhinolophus; species Rhinolophus sinicus. The sequence continues at coordinate 23,536,726 of NC_142508.1, forward strand.
TCATTTTCTTTAGAGGAATTGTGAAAAGCACTGTGTGTTCTTTTTAATTTTGGTTTCCATATGTTCATTGTTAGAGTATAGAAATGCAATTGATTTTTGTGTATTGGTCTTATATTGGCAATTTTGTTGAACCTTTTTATTAGTTATTGTGTTTTCTATGTAGACAATCATGTCACCTGAAGATAGGGTCAGTTTTTTTCTTCTTTTGCCGTCTGTATGCCTTTTATTTAGAGTGTGGTTTTTAGTTTCGTTTGTTTTTGTTTGTTTGTTTATTTTAATGCACCTGTAATCATGTCACTACCCCTTTCAAAAGTCTTCCATCTTTTTCGGTTCTTAGCAGAGAATATAGAAACTTTCAGGATCTCAATACCCTCTATGCTTTAAGCCTCATCTCATGCTATCTTAACATTAGCTTACTTCATAGTATTACTCAGTTATTTTCAGTTTGCAGAATTTGGTGTGTTTTATCTTGATTCTGGATCATGGTTCATGCATGTTTTTTCTCTTATTAGGTACTCAGCTTGAGTAATATCTTCCAGGAACCATCACCTAACCTCTTCAAATGATGTCACCTTAAGTGGTCCATAAGAGACTAGAACTTAGATAGGTGAGATTTTTGTTTCTCCCTCTTCTTCTTAGCCACTAGACTGTAACGTCTTTGAAGGAAAGCAGTGGTCTTTTATTTCTGTAACCTCAGTATCTGCCATTGCACTTGGCATGTAGTGGAAATACAGTGAATGTTTGTTGAATGACTGAGTGAACACTGTTAATTAGATAGCTTAATATGCATCTTTTTTCCCCTTGTAGATTATTATCGTAACTCTCCAAAGACTTAGAGAATCAACCTGATTTACTAGCAAGATGTGCAATGGAAAGCCATTTACCTTAACAACGAGACAAATGATCCACGTTTTGAATAGCTGTGTACGAAGTGCTTTCTCAATGTACTTATAGTACACGGGACAATGTACTTACATTACTTACACTGTACTTACAGTTGATTTTCAGAATGACCTTGTGCTGTGGTTGTTATTGTTCCATTTATTTTATCCAAAAGCAAACAAAGCTCATGGAGGTTAAGGGACTTTCCACCATTATATCCAGTAACTAAGCGGCAGAAGCTGAGTCATTCTCGGGTGTTCTGACCCTAAATCAGGTACCCTTTTAGGTCTATACACACACCAATATCTGCCATAGGAAAGTCTCCATGCCAATTTGTTGTTGTTGTTAGTACTGGTGATTAATTAGCACAGACAGGTGCAAACTATCGTGCTCATTCCCCAGGGCACATTCTGCGAGGTCTCTGCCAGGGCAGGAAATCGTCTGTGGTCCTGGAGCAAGGGAGCACTGCATCTGTTCATGCTAAACCTTAACCAATTCTGCTAACTTCCCAGAGTGATAAACACATCTAATATCTAGATCACATATTTGACAAAAGACAAATTTAGTGTATCTGATGACATTCTTAGAACCTCTGATGAGACAACTCTTTCTAAGAGTCTGTATTAGGTTATTTTATTTTATTTTTATTGAATTTTTTTTTTTTTTATTGAGATACCATGGGCATATCCCTTTATGTTAGTTTTAGGTGTATAGCATAATGATTTGATATATGTATACACTGTGAAATGATTACCACAATAAGTTTAGTTAATATCCATCACCACGCATAGTGACAAATTTTTGTCTTGTGAGGCAAATTTTTCAGATCTACTCACTGAGCAACTTTCAAATATACAATAAAATATTAACTTCAGTCACCATGCTGTGCATTATTTCCCCAGGACTTATTTATCTTACAACTGGAAGTTTGTACCTTTTGACCATGTTCACTATTTCCTAATAACTCTTAGGATATTTTCACATAGTATCATTTTTATTAAATAAAAAAAATCCTAAATTAAGAAAAAAATCAATCAAGTTATAAAACTGCAAAAGTTGTGATTGCAAGTTGTAAAATGGCAAAACCTTCAGCCAATAATTGTATGTGTATTCCATCTTGACTAAAGCCTAGTAACTTCATATTTTTATATATCAGTTTTTTCATAAAACAACATATTTGTTCATACTGTTAAATATCAAAAAATAAGCATTTTCACCCTGAAATATTTTATCACAAATTGCAAACATTTTAAAAAACTATGATTCTGTAGAAAAACATATATTTTATTTTTATTCACTTTCTAGATTCCATATCACTTTGAATTTGGCAAATGTACTTTATCCAAAGGTAATTTTGTTTTGGATTCTTTATTTGCTGAAAGAAGTACACAAGTTCTCTCTCTCTTTTTCCCTTTGTTCCTCAGGGAAATAAAATCTGACATACTAGTAAGATACAGGGAACACAAGAAAGTCACAGCATGGGTAAGGCTAGTTAAATGCTTAAAGCATACCTGAGATTTCAGGTACTTCACAGTACCCCTAGAATATGGTCATCATGCAAAGGGTGATGACTCTGTATCTGTTTTTGGACCTCTATGAAAAGGATAAGTTGGCAACCTGAGCTTAACTCCTTTTTTTCCCTTTATTAACACTGTCAAAGTCCTTTTCAAAGCCCTCTTCAAACTGTCTTCCCCTTTTTAAGTTTTAGACCTTGAACATCTATTAAAAGTAACCCATTTTCAGAGACTTTATTTCTCATACACAGAACTTAAATATATACTTATATAATGAAATGGATTCGCCTTTCAATGTTCCCACAGTGCTGCTCTGAGACGCTGTCACATTCTGTGTAACTGAAACTCTGTAAGACTAACACATCTTTTAAATAGATGTACAAAATATAACCATTTGTTACAACTTCAATATTGCCTCATGGGATGGCTGTCATTATGAAGGAACACAGTGATTGTTTTAATGTAAAAAATATATTTTTGTTGTTAAAATATGTATGATCTCATGAATGGTGATGCACGTGTTCCTATGATATAAGAACGCGGGGGCAAATTAACGGGGAAAATCGTTTTTTTGTCATTATCGATCACTTGCAAATGCAAGGCTCCAAATTGGGCATTAGTATCACCCAAGTCATTCAAGATTAACCTGCCCTCAGGGAACTTGGTATTTGGAATTGAGAGAGAGAGAGAGAGAGAGACAGAGACAGAGAGAGAGAGACAGAGAGAGAGAGACAGAGAGATTGAGAGAGAGCGAGAGCGAGAGCGAGAGCGAGAGCGAGAGCGAGAGCGAGAGCGAGAGAGAGAGAGAGAGAGAGAGAGAGAGAGGAAATCTCTTTTAATTCAAAAGTAACCTTGCTTGTGAGTTCCATTTCAGGATATTTTCCCTAAGTGTTTTATTCTGAGACACCGTTTTTTGTTAGAGATGGAAAAAAAGGGAACATAAGAGGGAACATATAAATTTGCTTTTTGGACTTATCATCACATTTATAACTTTGGGATTAAGTGTTATGGAATAATTCCAGTGCCATAAACTGAGAATTGTGACTACAAATAAGAAAGACAGCAGTGAGAGTTCTAAAGAAACAAAAGCTTTATTTTTTCTAAAACTGGAGAAAAGTTAATTCCTGCATATGTTGCAAACATTGCCAAAGAAGATAAATTATTTCCAAACAGTTTATGGTCACTGCAAAGCTTGAATAAGTCTTATAAGGTTTTCATCATTTAAGAAGCCACATTTTGTGAGAAAACTGACAATTAATTTGCTTGTTTACTTTCTGTAAAACTACTTGATATGCACTCGCAAACCACTCTGATACACAAAGTATACTTGCCTCATTATTTCTATACAGAATTATGTAGTTGGCTTTAATAAATCAGTCAAAATATTAGAGTGTAAAGAAAAGCAGAACAATACAATACTGAAAAATATTTGGTTAATAGAGGATATCTGTATTACTTCACTTTTAGATATTGATGTATAAATCTTGCTTGTTTACAACTTAGCCTGCATTTGGATTTTAATTTAAATACAGAAAATTATTTAATAGAGGGTTATGAAACAGGTTTTTACATTGCAGCTGTTCCAGCCCCTCAGGTAAATACTTATTGAGATAACTTATTAAAGTTTGTTCTACTTATTTATGTTTAAATTTTTTCATTTTCCCTGTGTGAAACCTTTGTGGGAGCAGAACTCCCACTGACTTTAAAAAGAGTTCGTGTGTATAGATTGGGGAGAGTGACACTGTTGGAATGCTTATTACATAATTGCCTTTGATGTTTTGGTCTACTACGTGTCTAATTTTCAATACCATTTTTTTTTTTTGAAATATAAATTGTATTCTAAATAAAGAAATTTGCAAAGCTCGTTTTTTCTACCCTAGCAAAGGATTCCATAGTCAGAAGGGGGCATAAAGAAATATATAAATATTTTAAACATATTTAAAACATTTTATAATATGGAAACTTTGAAAACATCTAAAATAGGAAAAGAGAAGTTGAGACAAGGTGTGATATGAGGTGAAGATGCAGTCAGGGAAGCAGATGTTGCTTATATGGAAAAAGACACTGCAAGATTAGAGAAGAAAGGAGTTAGAGAAGATATTCCAACACTGGTCCTACTCCCTCAGACTGTGTCTATTTCTGTAACTGATTTAAAGAATAGAGCACAAAGATGCTTTATTTTACTATAGCCCTGTGCAGGAGAAAGCTAAAAGAGAAGAGACTGACAGAAAGAAAAAAAAAAAGGCTACTCCAAATAAAGTGTTCAATAAAAAAGTAAATGAAAGATGGACATAAGATAAATTATGCAAAAACAAAATGTAGCATGTGCGATTATGTAAATGGTGGGCATGGAAGGCTAAGGAGAAAGAGGTAGGTGACAATGATTGTGAGCCCAATTTCTGAGAGAATAAGAAGAAGAAACAGGAAAATAGGGAAACTTATTTAGGGAAAGAAGGGCTAACTTCTATACGGGCATGTTAAGACACCTCTGTAAGTTTGCTGTAAGCTTTATATGGTTTAATGAAAGACTTGAGTTTACTCTTTCAGATCTTCTAGAAATTTATTTGTTGATATTAAACATTTGATATTAATTTGATGTTAAACATTATGCTGTTCTAGATCCCCAATTTCACCGCTACTTTTCTTAGATGCAATGAATTCATCTTCAAAGGGGGAAAATAAAAGCCTTTAGGAAGGCTTAGAGATCAAGAGCAATAATATATTTCACCGGCACTCATATTCAATTTACTTAATAACGGCTCTTTCCCTAATAGAGGAATGAATATATTTTCATCAAAATAACCATTGGCGAACTATTAGGTGAAAGGATATAAAAATATTTTAAATTCTCTGGTACTCATATAACGGGACCACAGAGAATAGCAACATATTCTATGTTGCATATATATTGCATATATATAGTTGCATATATATAGCAACATATGTATATCCTATTAAATTATGAACATAATTTAAATATCTATGCAAATTTCTCTGTCTTTTACTGTCTTATCTGTCTCTTCCTATCTCTGCATCGTAAAAGCCATGAGTTCACCCTGATACTCCCAACCAACCATCTTCTCTCTTGTCACAATTGTAGTGCCTGTCTCTGAGGAGAGTCCTGTATCTCGTTATCCTCCATATGTTTACTTACCCTATTGATCCTCCTTTATGCAGCCAGTCACTCATCGCTGCCAGTCTTGACCGCACTTAGTGCTCGTCAGTGCTCTCTATTGCACACTGCTGGCACTGCCCACCGCTGTGTGGTCACCCTACTCTCCCTGCCCTAAGATCCCGCATCCTGCCATGGGCCTCCCCTTGCATGGCTGTCCCCTCTGACAACATGAGGGGTTGCCTCCGCAGGGTCTGCCTTCTTCATCATACTTGGGCTCCATCAGCCTGTGCTGGTCCACCCCTACCCTGGGACACCCCTTTACCCACACAGTTCTAACAACTGCTTTGGGCCACCACAGCTCAACCTGCCTCCTTCCCGCCTTACACATGGACACACTTTCCTCAGCATTCTTAATGCTAGCAGGAATGGATTATTCAGGGAAGAAAGGTGGTGAGAAAGGGAGGGACTATATACACCTTAAAACTGAATGTAATAACAAGGGACTTGATCATTATTTAATCTTTTGGCAAGATTTTTCTAAGTGTCTACTATTTTACCAAGTTTTGTATAAAAATATATCAGAGGTAATATGGGAGAGAAAGCTAACTGCGCTGGTAACGGTACTCCAAAGTACGAAAGACTGTGATCAAGAGGAGCATGGAGGCTCTGAAGATCAGCACCTACCTCTCCAGGAATCAGAGAGAGAATCCTTAGGGGTCACTTCTTGTGCAGATAAGAGTTACCTTCGCAGGCCCAGTGTGATCTTTAGAAAGGCATGCATAAAAGATTAGCTTTTGATTGGTGGCATTGGAAACTTGGCCTTCCGTTAACAGTTAACTGATGTAGGTTCACTATGCCCCAACTGCACAGAAGGTTTATGCTGAACATCTTCTTTCATTCTGGGGGTCCGCAGGGTTAGCACATGCTAGGCAGAGGGTACCTGCGTGACCAGGCCCCAGCTCCGTCTCTAAGGGGCTTCTCTAGGCAGAAATGTTGTACTTGTGCCACTGCGTTTCCTTACTGGAGGAAGAGGACATTCCATGGAGACAGCGTAAGAAAACCACCACATGGGCTCCTGCAGACACTTTGCCATTTTCCCATGTGATCTAGCCATGTATCCTTGCTACATCACTATAATATATCCTTGTAAGTATGCCTATGTGCTGACTCCTGTGAGTCTCTTTAGCATGTCTCTGAAAGCGGGGACACCCAGACACTCCTGAGCTGAGTTTTAAGTTCACTGAGCCAAATTTTGTCAAGTGAAGATTGCATTCGGGGCATTTCTGCACAGAGGCTACAGCATACACAAAAGCATGGAAGTGGGTATAGCACAAAGTTGAGGAGATGGGGACATGCCCAACTAACACATCGTTCCCTAAGCAGTAAGTGTAAGGAAATCGACGTCAGAAAATACAGGCATAAGGCGAGTCTCAGCAGTTCTCCTACTAAGTATTCCATTTTAATTCTTAGGAAGTATTCAGGAAGAGACATAGGTAAAATTGAGTGATCCAGTGGATATTTGGGACAGCAAAAGAGTGATAGTTTTTTATGCTTATTATTCATACTTTTGAGTAAAATTATTTGTGCTATTATTAGTAAATGATCAATACTCTGGAAAATTATTAGCCAATTAGTTATTTGTATTCCACATTTTCAAAACCAGAATCATACTGAGGTTCTCTCAACTTAATAGTTCTTTGCAATAAATTATAGTATATTTGTATCCCATTCATAAATTCGGATAAATGTCAAAAGCGGCAATAAGCTTGGCATTTTTTACTCAGTGATATTAGCATTTTATTTTATATGATATGGGGTGTTTGTCAGTTTAAGAACCACCTTATAAGTTTCAAAATATAATACATCTACATAATGAAATTTATCACATATGTGTTATATGCAATATGAAATATTGTACCAACAACTTAAAATATAGTGTTTAAAAATATAGTGTATGTATGGGTGAGGCTGTTAAACATTTGGCTTTGAAAAACAAGGCTGTTCATCTTCATTTTTTGCTAGACCATCTTGGGGAAAAATACCAAGGGCAGTCGGTCAGAACTAAATCCATTTGTGCTGTTTTTGGTGTTACTTTATTTTGGTTTTTAATTTCAACAACTTCTCATAAGAGATAATTTCAAAATGAAACATCACTAACTCTGTAATTTAACATTAACTATTGACTATTTCTTGTTTTTAGAACACAAATCTTGCCTTTTGACAAACCTTAAGGTATTGACTACAGATAACTTTGAATAAAATAAAATACAAAATATTGTTTTCAAAAATTGTATACTATCAAATTTTTTGTCCAATATATCATTTTCATAAATAGGTTGATGTTTCTAATATTTTTTAAAATTCCAGTTTAAAAATATTTAAATTACAGAATTTCCTCTGAATTTACTGAGACCAATGATTATAAATGACAATAATCAGTGAATAGTTTTGTTATTATTTTTAGACTATATTTGAATATCTTTGCAGGAAGATTTTAAGATTCATCATAGATAAATTTATATTACAGAAATATAAAATGGCTAATAATATCATACTTGGTGACTCTTGACTCAGTAATTTTTCTCACACTGATTTTTCTTGCAGACACTCTGCCATTTTTCTGCAGAAGCACAGAAAAATGTCCCTCTCTGTCAACCACACTTGGAATCAACTCTGCATCACAATGCAGAGTAAATAATAAAACATTTTTTCATAGTTAAGGAATTTTCCCGAAAGCTGTATGTGTTGCTTAGAGAAGATATGCTTTGCATCAAGTCAGTAAAATGGAAAACACAGGGCTCATTCTGAATCTTTGGATTGATAGTCTGAAGGGACCTTTTCATCTAGGAGAAAACATTAAGAAAGACACAACTACCTTGCAACCTATATTATAAATGAAGAAATCAGAATAATAGTTGCTTTGGGGAAGATAACAGCACATTTTGAATCAAAATTACAGGTATAATACAAATATCACAATGATACTTAAAAGAACACATGAATATAATTTTTGAGATACTCAAATCAATTTCTGTATCTCTGGTAGTAGTAAAATGTTAAATGAATAAATAAATACAGACAACTAAATTAAAAAAAAACCAGCAAACAGCAATACTGCTGAGGGTCAAGGTAAGTAATATGGATTTGAAATGAAATATGAACAGAATGTGATATAAAGGTACATGTCATATTTTGAGATTCTTATAGCTTTAGATGTGCAAAAATTCTTTTTGTTTTTATGTGTACTAAGATTTTCATAAATTTGGGTATCATTCTGATAAATTTCACTTTGAAAACATTTCTGATTATGTTTTTTAAAAGCCTTTATTACCATGATTTATATCATTATCATTTTATAAATTCATTATCATTTTATATGCTTACTAATATGGGCCAAGAATACAGAAGCCAACCAAACAGAGCAAACACTGCTGTTCTGGGGTTCCATTCCCATTGCAAGGAAAAATGCTCTATAATGTAATGTAAGATGTACCTCTTGGGAAAGCTTTATTTACTTTTGTTCAGATTACTGTTGCCTTTTAGCAAACCACCTCGATACTGTGTGGCCTCAAGCAACAGCAGTATTTTATTTTGCTCACAAATGTGGAATATGGTTAGAGCTGGCAAGGAAGGCTAGTCTCTAACCCATGTGACAAATTCACGTGTCTGACAGTTGGTGCTAGTTGTTGGCTGGGGGCTCAAACAGGACTCAGTTCCTTTCCATGTAGACCTCTCCATGTGGCCAGCTCTTCCTCACTGCATGATGGTTGGGTTCCAAGGGCAGGCATTCAGAGCACAAGCCAGACAGAAGCTTAATTGCTTTAACGACTAACCTCAGCTGTCACAGAGTGCCACTTCTATTTTATTATTGCCTCAAGAGGCCCATCCAAGCTCAAGAGGAGGGGCCATAGACTCCACCCTCTATGGAGGAGTGGCACATTCTAGAAGATACTGTGAGACTAGAAATATTGTTGCACCCATTTTTGAAAAGTACAATCTTCACAACTATAATGTATGGGAAAATATTACCATATTTCTGAGGCTTAAACTATCATAATATATATAAAATCATGAGTGACATGCTGAAGACTTGAATTTAAAAAAAAAATCAAGGTCTCATATAAAATAGCCTTTATAATGGAGAGGTGCCATTACAGTAACTTGTCAGGAGTCACTGCTCAAAGCCTTATCAATAAACTATGGTACCATTAGGTATAAACGTCCATTCTAGTGTTCTTCTCTAGTCATTGAAATGATGTTGTTTATATGTAGTAAAATGCTATATGACCAATAGTTTGCTATTAGCAGCAATGGTAACTTGAGTAAATCAATCTGAAAGTTAGATTATTATGATTAAACTCTTCATAATAAAAAATGTAATAAAATAAATATGAAAAATTGTCCATGGATATATTTGAGAACACGAGTTAACGCTCACATTTATGAATAAGATTAAAAGCTATGTTTATGTTTTGTATATAGACATGAGTAAAGATGAATATACACATACTAATCATAGACGTGGGATCTGTGTTATATTATACCACAGATATCAGTTGGCAGTTTCTTATCACTTGGAGATAACATTATGAAATGAGGGTTGATTTTGAATCAATTATTTTTCTTTTTAACATTCATTTATCGACTGTTTATGATTTAAAATAATTGTGTCATATATTGTCAAACATGGCAGGGTCTGTACCCTCAAGGATCTTTTAAGATGGTAAAGATGGCAAAGAATATAAAAGCTACTACAGAAGGTCTAAGCAATATAACATTGGAACAAAGAAGAAGGAGAAATGAATTCTGACCTTGGTGGGAAGATGAAGAGAAGCATAGTGATGTATTAAGATGTGAGTGATCCTAACAAAATGAGTCATTTTTAGATAATAAGATGGAAAGCTTGGATGAGAAAAAAATAGCATTTCTTCCTAAACAGTGTGGCTGTTGATTGTAGGAGAAAGTTTAATTGAATAGAGTAAAATAAAAAATTGAATCGAAATAATTGTGCATAAAGTGTTCTATGTTGAGTCAATGGAAAACTTACTTTAGTTGTTACAAAGTAGTCATTGGTATGTAGGTAGGGTGTAGCATATGGAATATACTCAATAATATTGTAATAACTATGTATAGTGTCAGATAGGTCCTTGATTTATTGGGGTGGTAGATGAGAGGGGGTTGGGGGGCAGGGTACAAAAGATGAAGGGATTAAGAAGTACAAATTGGTAGTTACAAAATAGTCATGGGGATGTAAAGTAAAGCATAGGGAATATAGTCAATAATACGGTAATAACTATGTATAGTGGCAGGTAAGTACCAGACTAGTCAGGGAGATCACTTCTTAAATTATACAAATATGTGACCACTATGTTATACACCTGAAATTAATATAAAATGATATTGAATGTCAACTGTAATTGAAAAAAATTTTTAAAAGGGTGGAAAAGGAGAAGGGGAATAAGAGGTCCAAATTTCCAGGTATAAAACAAGTCATGGGGATGTAACTAACATATAGCATAGAGAATATAATCAATTATATCGTGATAGCATAGTACAGTGTCAGATGGTTGCTGGACTTATCATGGTGATCCCTTCTTTAGGTATGCAAATGTTGAATAACTATGGTATACCCCTAAACTAATATAGTATTGTATGTTAGCTACAGTTTAATAGAATTCTTTAAAAAAGTTTATTAGCTATTTTTGTAAGTAAAAAAATGCTTGTAACAAGGTATAAAGTTACTCACAAATATATCCATTCCTTTTCATTTCTTCTATAAACTCTTCTTCCATGTGGTCTATGGTTACAGTCTCCTTTGTGACTTCCCTGCAACAGTTTCTTTTTCCAGCCAGGCAAGGTCTACAGTTCACAGCCATATATTGGAAATGAAAAATTAAAAACAAACAAACAAACAGATTTACTTCACTCCTCTGCTGAACTTCTTGAAGGGCTCATTACGTGGAACATAAAGTTACGTGCTCTCTGCAGTGGTTCCATTTCATTTCCTGCAATCTGCACCGCTCCCTCTCCTCTCTATAACAACAACAACAAAAAAACTACCAATGACACATACGATAGTACAGTCATGTAAATTTCCAGGTTTTCATTTTATGTCTTTGTACATGTTGTATCTGTATCCTCTGATTTAAATGCTGTTTCTCCTGTCTGACAACTTCTTACTCAGATATATCCTACTCTTTAAAATATTTCTTCAAAACCATAAGTTGCATGCTTCCTTCTCTTTACTCACACAGAAACTTACTCGTATACCTATAAAACAATATTTATCGTGCTTTGAATTCTGTAAGGATGGAATGGTATTCAATTTATCTTTGCACCTCACTCGATCGACCTTTAATAGGTGCTGTCTTCTGACCCTAAATACAATGCCACCCTACTCCTTTTCACATTACTTCTTGAGAAAAGGAAAACTTGAGAAGCATTTACCAAGTGACTAAACATAATTTAAAACAAGCTCAGTTACAAAAAGGTAATAAAGCACCATCTTAAAAGAACTTTGACTCTATCCATCATTTTGAAGGCATGTTTATAGGCATAGATATTGAGAGATTGTAGAATTGATTGAAGGATCTAAATGACACTATAAAAATAGCTTATCAGTATAAATTTTACACTAGCGTTTCTTGCATATGGATTTCTGCTATATAATTATCCATATTACTTGGAATTGAATTAAGTATGGTAAATGGTGATGCTCTCCTTTTCCAAATTCATTAGACTGTATGCGCCTTTTTTTTACCTCAACCCTCTGGTAGTGTTATTTTTATCAATAAATATAATATTGTTAGTGGATTGCCACTTATAGCCAAGAAATGTGTTTTATGAAAGGAAAATATAATTTGAAGTCACAAGCTGCAAAGTGTCTGGACTCTACATAGATCTATTCTTTCATCATTTCAGTTTATAAAACATGCTCATAATTGAATTTTTATGTTAGGTAAGTGGCAATCATCTTTAGGATTACTTTAAGCTGGAGCCTGTTCATGTGTATAGTCAATAGGGATATCTCCAGCTACATGCGATTTTATACTGAGTTAAGCAAAATAAAAAATCTGCAGGCAATTTACAACACCCAAAATGGCTATGTTGGAGTTTGAGTAATTGAACAAATGGATAGTATACTGAGTCATAAATGTAAATTTTAAAAACATGTAACAAGAAAATCACGATTAATGCTCAATTTACCAAAGGTTTTTGAATTGGATACATAATCGCATACAGCAGATTGTAAGCCTCCCAGTCCAATAGGGTCACATTAATGTGTGTTCCATTCAGCTGGGCATCACAGATAAATTGTCTGGATTACGTACTAAAGAGTGGCGGCCGCCAGCACCACCTACCATGTGGTTCTCACTTTTATGGGATGAAAAGCTGGATATATTTTGCTTTCATTCCAAAGTCATTTTCTGATGGAGTATCAGTAAAATTTGCGTGAGTTTTAACTTTTACAATAATGTGCAAACACTTCTAATAAGAGCATACATGATCATTAAAAATATTATGATGGCTTTCATTTGATGGAAATAAAGTAAAAGTTGACGATTTAGATGGGAAATTGATTAATAATTATATGGCTTGTCTAGTCTAGACTATATTGCCATAGTTATTGCCTCATGATTAATTCTTACTTGAAATACAGTGTAGTGACTGACTAGCTTAAGACGACTGTATCTTCTAAATACAAACTTTAATGTCAGCAAATTTAACAAATATGACAGCAGAAATGCTGATACATTTCAGGACACAGATTTTTTTTTCCTCCACTAAGTTTGAGGCATCCATAAGAGGCATCTTGAGATACTGGTAGGAGGGACAAATGCTAAAGAACAGGGCAAGGACCAGCCGAGCCTCAGGGCTTACCTACGGAGAATTCACACCACAAAATATGAAAAGATGTCATAAATTTGGAGATGATTAGTTGACTTCATTTAAGATCACATGCAAAAAAGCATCCCCCCAAAATTTTTTGAACTGAATTTTTTTTTTTACATATAATAAAATATCCCCAATTAAATGTGTATTTTAATGAGTAACCACAACCAAACTATAGAATGTTTGCATCACCTAAAAATGTTCCCCGTACCCCTTCCCAGTCAATATGACCCTTTATAGTCAACTTCAGGAATTTACTGATCTGTTTTCTTTACTATAAATTGAACATTTTCTAAAGTTTCATATCAAAGCAATCATAGGATATATCCTTAATGTCTGAATACGGGTCCTAGGAAGTTTTGTTTATACGTCTTTGTGCTATCGTCATTTCTCTTGGGTAAATACTTAGTATAGGAATTGCCAGGTTTTATTATATATGTATTGTGTTATTTAACAAACTGCTGAAAACGTTTTGCAAAGTGGTTGTAGAATTTATAGCCCCTTAGCAAGTGGTGAGAGTTCCAGTTCCTCTGCGACACCACCAGTAGTTGGCAGAGTCAATCTTTACAATGATAGTTATTTTGATGAATATGTGTCGGTATTTAATTGTGGATTTAATTTGCATTTCCCTGATAACAAATGACGTTGAGTATTTTCATGTACATTTCGTCCACTCATCTAACTTTTTGGTGAGTTTTCTATTTAAATCTCTTGCCTATTTTGTATTATTTACTTATTTTTGAGTTGTAACAGTATTTTTTAAATATTCATCACATACATTTAAAGTTTGATACATATATTGTGACTATCTTCTCCTAGTCTATGGCTTGCTTTTTCATTATCTCTATAGACTCTTGAAATGTTTAAGTTTGTAATTTTGATGAAGTTCAATTTTTCAAATATTTTTCATGTTGATGCTTTTCGTGTCTTAAGAAATTTTTGCCTATCCCAAATATTTGTGGATTTTCTCCTATACTTTATTCCAAGGTTTTATTTTATTTTAGTTTTAGCATTTATATTTCGATACGTGACTCATTTCTAGTCCATCTGGATATATGATGTGGCATAAGGGTCAAAGTTCACTTTTTTATGTATAAATATATAATTTTTTTCCAGGACCATTAATTGAAAAGACTCTTTTTTTCCTTACTGAAATACTTTGGTAACTTTTGAAAAATAATTGACCATAAATATGTGGGTGTATGTCTGGATTCTGTGTTCTGCTCCACTCATCTATAGCTGTACCCTTACATCGATACTATACTTTTTTGACTACAGTTATCACCTTATAAAGCTAATTTTATAAGTCTCAAAAGCATGTCGTCAAAGTCTTTCTACAGTATTCACATTTTCAAAATTGTTTTGCCTACACCAGGCCTGTTGTATGTATATCTATATCAATTGTAGAATCATCTTGTTAAATTCTACATTAAGAGTCTGTGGAAACTTTGTTGGAATTGCAATGAATTTATAGACCATTTGGGGATAATTGTCAGTTTATGATGAATGAACGTAGTAAAGCTCTCCATTTATTTACTTCTTTAATTTCTCTCAGCAGTGCTTTGTCATTTGCAGAGTATTTTGTGAATTCATACTTACTTTATATTTTTGAATGCTCTTATAAAGCCTTGTTGAAAAATTTCAATTCCCTACTGTTGCTTACTAGTATATAGAACCACAATCAAATTTGTATTGACCTTGTATTATACAACCTTGCCAAACTGACGAGTCTAGTAGATTTTTTTTGTAGCTTGCTTGCTTTATTTATTCACATATTTTTTAATGGACATGTTATTGTGGTCTACATATAAAATTGATTTTAATTATTTTCTGATTTGTAAGACTTCTATTTATTTTTCTTAGCTTACTGCAGTGGTTTGGGTCTCTAACACAATGTTTAGCTGCAGTAGTGAAAGTGGACATTCTTGTCATGTTGCGGACCTTAGAGAAATAGCATTCAGTCTTAAGTGTGACGTTAACAGTGTATTTTTTTCTAGATTACCATTCGCAGGTTGAGGAAATTCCCTTTTATTCTTAACGTGCTGAGTATTTTTATCATGAATGAATATTCAATTTGTGAAAGTGTGTTTCTTTATCTTATGAAATGTAATATTTTTCTATATACTGATAATATGGCAAAATAAATTATTTGATTTTTGAATATTAATCCAACATACCATACCAAAATAAACTTTCTCATGGTTTTCCTTCTTACATATTTCTGGATTAGGTTTACTAGTATTTTAATAAAGATTTATGCATCCATGACCATAAAAATATTGGTCTTTAGTATTCTTTTCTTATATAACTGGGTCTGATTTTGCTATCAGGGTAATGTGGGCCTCATATAGCAAGCTTACTCTTTCTCTCTTTTCTATAAGAGTTGTGTAAATAGATGAGGAAACAAATAAACAGAGATATTAAAATAATGTTTCCAAGATTATGCAGCTATTAAGGAAGCGTCATAAAGCCAGATCATAAAACAGGATCGTAAAACCAGGCAGTCTGGCTCTAGAACCTATACGCTAAATCTTACTCTACACCTAAACTTAAGAGAGATCGAAAACAATTCCATGGGAGTTTAGAAGAGAGACATCTTGGCTTCTGTACTGACCTCAGGAACAAAGGTCCCCCCTTGCCAGACATAATTATAAAGAACTAGAGGCAGGGAAATCATCCATTTCTCATTTTACTGACATGCAACTTAGGAGCTGAAGAGAAACTTAGTCTTTATCTAGTGAAAGTCACTCTTTCAAATTAAGAACATGGGACATACTCGTAGTAATGATAATTGATTCTAAAAAGGTCATATAGCTACCGTGTTTCCTCGAAAATAAGATCTAACTAGAAAATAAGCTGTAGCATGATTTTTCAGGGTGCTCGTAATATAAAATGAGCCCTAATGCATCTTTTGAAGCAAAAATTAATATAAAACCCAGTCTTATTTTGGGGGAAATACGGTAGGGCTTATTTTATATTACGAGCATCCTGAAAAATCGTGCTGGGGCTTATTATCCGGTTAGGTCTTATTTTCGGGGAAACACGATAGTTAGAGGGAAGTCTGGGAATAGAACGTAGGTTTCCTGACTTCTGGTTCAGATCTCTTTCTACAAAGCTCCTATTTTGCAACATCCTATAAAGATTATTCCATTATGTGCTATTTGCATGAGTATCAAGTCTTTTCAAAAGGGGTTTTCATCATTTTGAGGGTGGGGTCTACAACTTATAGAGCATAGTTCTACGAGTAAAGATAAATGATACCTATCAAAACACTAAGGATATTACCTTGTACCATATGTGTTTTTCTTTTTCTTTTAAACTAACAGGTATGGTGCACTTAGTCAAATTAATGAATGTAATAAATTTTCACTAATATTTTAATAAGTACATAGTACGAGCTACAGTCTATCCCAGGTAACAGAAATACAAAGATGAATTGTGAAAAGATCAACACAGAGTTGCTTAAACATACTATGCTATCTCATTATTTGATGCCTTTGCTCAGAATGCCCTCCTACATTATATCCATAGTCATTTCAAGTGCTTTCTTCTCTGAGAAGTATAGTTGAATGGAGTTTAAAATTACACTCTTTTAATGTTCCATCTGCCTTGTCCCTACCTCTGTTATAGCACTTAGCACACAGTATTACATCCTGTTGTGTAAAAGCTTGTCATTCCTATGGGAGATTGGGAGGGAATATTTTCTTATTCAACTTTGTATCCTCACCCATGGATAGCCCAACCAAACACCAGGATGATAATTGATACACAGTAGGCACTGAATAAACAAATCAATGTTGAATAAACAATAATATGTTTTCACCTTAATAGATACATAATTAATACTTAATAATTAAATTAGGGGAAGTGTTTTCCAAAGTCCATATTAATTAGAGCAATAACGTAACAACAAAACACTGACTATGTATTCATTTGGTTCTTGTTGCTTCTCCTTCCATTTTCAGATATCAATAAATTGTAATACTAACATAGATTAAATTAATAGAAGCAGGTTTCACCTTAATTTGAGGTTGAAACATTTCCAACATTGATTTCTGAGTGGATCATTGAGTGAAATCTATCATTTGGATAATATAACACAAATTATTGAATGGCCTCATGTTTGCTGAGCTGGGATTTCAGTGGTGTGCAGATGAACCAGAATAGAGATACCAAGAAAGCAGAGTAAGTGGAAAGTCTGAGAGAGTACTTAAAAGAAGAAATAGTAGAACTGACTGCCATATTAGATGAAGCAAAGAAGCAAAAGGGACAAGAAAAAGTCTACTGTGTAACCTCAGCAGTCAAAGGAATGATAGTTTTTCAAAGGTACATTGAAAAATAGGGAAAAGATCACTATCCTAGGAGAGAAGAGGGGTTTACATACGGACGTGCTTATTTTGAAATAGGAGCGGATCATCCATATGGCAACAGCGCATGGATCTTGTGAATATAAAACTGAATGGTCAATGAGAGGGCAGGGATGTAAATGTGATGCTGTCATTAATATTGAAGTGGAAATTAAACTGCCCAAAGAAATCTGATGTTTGTGATTCCCCAAAGGAATAGCTCTACTAACTACACTCATTTGGCCCCACTCACAGGTTCATGCATTAAAGTAGGTGCATTGTCTTCTATGGGTTCACATGAATAAATAAAAGGATCACTAGATATAAAAGGAAACTTCTAACCTGAAAAGAGAGAACGACCACTAACAACAACAAGAAAAGAAAAAAAGAAAGAGACTGTTTGGGGGAGAAAAAAGATCTATTATCATCATTAGCCTCAAAGAGGTAAAAAAAATATATACAATTGTAACCATGGAACGAGAACAAGATTGTACATGTATATAAACAGCTGCATTCCAGAACATAAAATAGCTCTTGGAAATTCAAAATATGTTAGCAATTCCTAATTGAAATGTGGAAAATAAAGTTGAAAAAGTTTTCCTCAAAAGAACAAAAATACATTGATGTAGAAAATAAGAACTTATTAAAAAAATTAAAGATCAGTCCATGAAATCTAATAAACAAATCAAGGGACACAGAAGAGTACAAAAAACAGAGGAGGAAATAGTCAATGAAATGTTTCTTTAAAAAGTCTTATAACCAAACGACATGAGTTTCCAACCAGAAAGATTGTGCCAACTCACTGCCTAACAAAACAGAGGAAGCAAACTCAGAAAGGCACATCATTACAAGATGTGAAAAAAAAACAAAAAAAAAACACAATAAAAACAGAGAATGATGAAAAATCATACATGTTTCCAGAGAGAAAGAAGAAAATGCCCAACACATACACACACGATCTCAATGAAGCCTGACTTCAGACTTCTCAACAACAACACTAGAATTTAGAAGGCAAGAAAGGGAGTATCCTTAAAATTCAGAAGGATAAGTTTTCCCAACTAGAATTCTACTTCAGCCATGTGTGAGAGTAAGGTATGTGAAGGTAGATGAAGGAAGTGTTGCAAACTCAAGACCTCAAAAATATCACCTTTGACATTACTATTCTGAAAAAGGCTGTTGGGAAAGATGCTTCAGCCAAATCAGAGAGCAGGCACAAGAACTAACACAAGAACCTGGGATACAGGATCTAGGAGACCCAAATCGAAAGTAGGCAAGAAGAATACTCGAAATGTTGGTAAAAGGAGATCCCCAAATACCACTGCACCAGGAGCAGATGACACACAGGTTTGGGGCAGGTCAGCAGGCCCAGAGGAAGCTGCCCCACGAAGATAACATTTAGGAAATTCATATGCTTCTGAATGTCTAGATAGGATATTTTTAAATTAGCAAAAATTTTGAGTTAAAATACTCTAATTGCATAGAAAACTAAGCAAAACTGATAGCTTTTAACTCCAGGGAAAATGAAGAATTGTTCAGGAAAATAAAGTAAAAAGTAATTTTAGAACTCACTATGAATAAGTTTACTTAATAGCAATAATGTGACTATTGAGTATTGATTTAAACATAGACTATAACTATATTAGATACATGAGAAGATGGAAAGGATGCTTGTGTGTTGCTACTGGGTAAATAAAAAAGAAACAATCCCATCATCTTTCCTAGTAAGATGTCAATAGATAATACCTGGTATGGGCTGAAATGTGTCCTCCCAAAATTCTTATGTTGAAGTCCGAATCCTCACCACCTCAGAATGTGAATATATTTGGAGACGGGGCCTTGCAAGAGGTAATTAAGGTAAAATGAAGTCATATGGGTGGGCCCTAATCCAGTATGACCAATGGCCTTATAAGAAAATAGATGAGGGCACCGATTGAGAGGTGACCATGGGAGATGCAGTGAGGAGATGGTCACATGCAAGCCAAGGAGAGAATCCCCAGAAGAAAGCAAAGCAACCAATACCTTGATCTTGGACTTGCATCCTCCAGAACTGTGAGAAAATAAATTTCTGTAGTTTAAGGTACCTGGTCTGGGACATTTTGTTATGGCAGCCCTAGCAAACTAATAAATACATGAAATTTGACAATAAAGAAATCAAAATACAAGAACATTATGTAGAGCAAAGAAGACAAGTTCTAAAAGAGAGGGGCGATTGAGGAGAAGGGAGGTGGGAATTATTATTTTTCACAGAACACTGTATGACTGCTTTACTAAATAGAAACGTAAATAATACTGACAGCAATTAAAACAAAACCTGAAACATATAGACTTTTTTTTCACTGCTTAAATAAATGTAACATTAAAGGAAACACTTTTTTTTTCTGACTTTATTCTTGGAAATCTAGGAAGGTTTGCACTGGGGCTTTGAATTGGTGAACTCCCAGAAAACTAAATTCCACTCTGTATATCATATCACATTGTATTAGATGAAAGCATCATAACAAGCTAGCTGAACTTTCTAAAAATACATACAAATTAACCAAAGATCTACACAAATATAAACTGTTATTATAATTAGTATCATTATATTTTTATGTTCAAGTTTTAGGAGAAAAACTTCAGTGATTGGGATGTTTTCTTTTTGTCTCTCCAGATACACATTCCATCATTCTCCCCGTTTGTCCTGACAAACTGAACTTTATAGGTTATAGCTATGAGCTTCCATACCTTCTGTATCAGACTTGATTTTGAAAATGGGCAAACATTGAGGGAAGTCAGAGAGCAGGAAGAGAGTGAGATCGAGGTATTTAATCGGCTTCGCCCCTGCTAGGATGCCTTGGGTTGGCTGTGCCTCTCCATTGAAGATCACTATTCCTCCCAAGGCAATTGATTCAATAGGATTCCTTCCTCTCAGACTCTAGTAACTAGTCTTTCTCCTCCTCCACTTACCTCTAGGTCAATGCTAACTCCAGGTTACTGCACTATCCTTGGTTCCCACTCTTTGTATATCACCCCACTATGAACAAAGAGTCCTTGAAGTATATCCTATTTTGAGTGTGCGAATGAATTTCTGTTGGGAATTTGACTGGTATGGTACAATTTCATTAAATGTATCAGACATTAAACAACTACTTTCTGGCCTTCTGATTTTATGGTTTCTTTTAGTATGGGTAGTAATTTCAAAGCTGTTTTGAACTTCAGTGTTGTTAGTCAAGTAACAAACAGTATTTATTAATATATCAGTATTTGTCAGCTCTGCAGATGAGCAAAGAAACTGCAATAATTAGCTACATGTAAGTGGCGAGGGAAAACAGGAAATGATTGGGGCTTTGATATAGCTACTACAAAGTATCACTGAAAAAAAAAGGAGGATGCATGTAAGTATCATGCATTATGTCCACTGTTCTATTTATTTATTCCAATTGTTCTAAAGTCAAGGGAGTTGATTTGTCTTTAATGCAGCTGCATCACTTGGGTAGAACACAGAAAGAAAAGTATAAACTAAAGTGGCTAAGTAATAAATCGCCTGGTTTAAGTCCTTACTTCTTATACATTATGAAGGAAATTTAACTTCTTTTAAATTGAGGAGTGTGACAAATATTAATTTTCATACATTGGTCAACTACATAGAAGAAGAAGGAGAAATGAGATTGAAGGCAGCGATATCAGGCTGTGGAAGCAATTTCTGCTCACATTTGACCAGGTGTAATAACGTGTATGTTCTTTGTAAATCCTAATGGACCCTGCTTTTTTCTTCCAGGGAAGTTTATTCCCTGGAGAACAACTTTGCTAGCATTTATTTAGGAGAAATGTTATTTACTGCAATTCACTTAGGTATTATAGAAATATGATCAACAAAGAAATACCATTTCCAAAAATGCCTTTAAAATTTTTAAAATCAGGTACAAGAGATCTTGGTTCAGGCTTTCCATAATTTAACTTGAGGTTTTTTTGTTTGTTTTTTGGGTGTTGTTTTTTTTGTGTGTGTGTGTGTGTGTGTGTGTGTTTGTTTGTTTTTTGCATTCTCTCTTGCTTACTCTTTCTTATTTTTTTGTCCCAATATAGCTCCAATTTTCAGATTACAAAATTGTAAAATTGTTTAAAAAACATGGAAAAGTATAAGAAATAAAATGTACACTAAATTTTATGACATTGTTGTTAATATCCAGTGTTATGTAGCTATATGATGGATAGCTCATCAGATTAGATATCAAATATCCTGTATTCTAGGCTAGATGCTATTACTTACTAACTATAACCTAGGTAAGACAATCAACAAAAAACCATAGAATTTTAAATGGTCACATGCTTATGCACCATGTGAACATACCATATTTTGTATAACTAATTCTCTAATAATAGATATTTAGGGTGATTCCAGTTTGTCAATATTAAAACAAATGTGAAGTTTGTGGTATATAAATGAGGCCTAAAAGTGCAATCTTGGTCACCTATACTGAGAGACTATTTATTTCTGCTATTCTTCTTCGTGTTTGTTCAGTCCCTTGATCTAGGTGCAAATATGGAGAGGCCGTGATTCACAGTGGAAAGAAAAATGGTAAGTCCAAGAGATCAAAGTTGAAATTCTCACTCATCAGTCTATGTGCTTCAATATTGGCAATTTACTTAATTTTTCTTAAAATAATGATGTAAGCATTTGATGAGATTATATATAGGTTTGTTCTTTTTGTTTTGTTTTGTTTTTCATTCCTCCTCCAACACATTCCTGGACATATATATTCTACCCCTTGAGGACACAACATATCCAGGGCTACTGGGAGGTGTGATATCTGATAACACAAGGGGTTCAGGGGTCATGTGCCTCCCACTGTCCCCTTTGCTGTATAGTCCAAGGCAATAGCATGCTGGGTTTGTCACTGGATGTAATGCTTTTAAAGTTCTTAAATAGTGGTGCAAAAAAAGACAAAGCTATATCCTACGTATGTAGTATTCTTTCTGTTTCAAATTAACTATGAGCTTTTTCAGGATGGAAGGAGTCAAACAATCAATGGGCCACCGTGTGGTTGATTCGGTTCCTTTAGGTAAGACATCAGTCAGGACCAGTGGTGGCTGGCAGGTCGGATTCTTAGCAACAGCAGCAGCTAAATTCGCTTTGTTGAGTGGAAATTTACACAGTTGGTCCCACGTACATTTTCCATCCTTCCCACCATGAGTCTTTCATGAATCTGTTATCACTGCTATGGGGTAGAGGACGGCAGAGGCTGGATGATCATGGCAGATTACTGGTCAAGTAACTCTGTCTTCCTGGTTGTTTAGGGCCCCTTCCGTAGTGGATGGTCTTTGGTGGGGGTTAATAAGAAATACAAAGTACCTCATCCCTTGTGCCCACTTCACTAACGCTATTGATGTGACTCTTCCCTGTACCACATTACCTTTGACCTTCAGATGTTTCTCTTTTCTGGCCTTGAGCAGTCAGCCATGCCACTTGTCAAAGCATGTGTCCTTAAATATTCTTACCTTGGGCAACTTCACTTTCTACACGAAGGGATGACTAAGCATACAGCCTAAAGCTTTGCTCATTGAGAAACTGTCCCTTACTGCTGTCTTCAGTGGGACGTCTTAGCGTACATTTACATATGGAGCCAGCCTGTCTCTGAACAAAGCTGGCTTTTCCCTCCTCTGGTGACATGAGACTGCATTTCACCCCACGTGGCCACAGGTGAAAGTTGGAGATATCAATGCAGCACTAATCAATGCCACGGGCACCTGAGCCACACCCGTTTGATGTGGTGTCGCAGGATTCTTCCTTCTACAAACGCGCTTCTCCTTCTGTCAGTGGGATCAGGGTCTGGAAATAGACTCAGATCATACACTTCTCAAAGGACCATGACTTTGAGACAGTGGCTTTGGTTTTCTGATAATTTTCTCCCTCTCCCTCTTTCTCCTTTTTCCCCCTCCTCTCCCTCTCCCTCTCTCCCCCCTCCTCTCCCATTGACTGTACAAATTGAACAATGATCTTATTGGCTGTTCAGCTGTCTTGACCTTAGAGACGCTGTGTTCTATTAATCATATACATACCTCCTTGCAATGAGGCTTTCTTGGCTTTCACACCAATCTTTTTTCTCATTAGGATAATTTTAGCTTTACTTGCTTCTGACGATGAAATACCTCCACCTGGCCCCTCTGATGGGGGTTGCGGGAAGGAGACATGTGTGCACTCTCCATTGTTCTTGGTGAGCTTAATTCTATGATCCAATCTATTACCATTAGCCCTGTGACGTGACAGCAGCCATTGAGGTTTACAGTGATGCTAGTGTTCTTTTCATGAGCACATCCTTTACCATTTTGGTAGTAAATGAGGTGCCCTGCAGGTAGCTAGCGGATTTTTAGCCTTTCACAGTATATCCTTTAGCCTTTCACAGTCTACTTCTCTGAGCTTTTTGATCCGTTCTTTCAGAGTTTGCCACAGGCATTTTTATTTCATGTAGTGCGGACCATTACTCTATCCATACTTCTAAAAGCAGTATGTTAATACTGTTTCCTGAGATGCTTGCCAGAGTGTCACATCCTGTATGGTAGGAGAACTCTCAGAACTCTGGGCATATTGTGACTTGGCTTTAGTAATGGGTGGTTAGCAATGAAGGAAGGTGTAAGTTGATCCTAAAGCATACCCATGTTGTCTTGAAAGGCAGAGGCTACTACTATAGCTTTAAGCAAGAAGGTACCTCTGTCCTGTAAGAGTAAGGAGTAGATCACTTCTGCAGGTTCAGAGAGAGTTCAGTGGAATCTGGAGTCTCAAAGCTTTTGAGAGCAGTGAAACAGATGTCCTCAAGTCTGGTCTCAATACCTCCCTCTTTCCCAACTCTGCTTGGCACAGCAAATGTGGGGCATGTAGAGGAGACTAAGAATTAACCTTCCCTGAACTTTGCTACTCATGTAATTAGGTCCTGGTCCAACTCATTAGATTTCTCTTCCCTGGAACTCTACTATTTTTTATAATTAAGTCATGAACTTCTTCCTTAGGTTTTTCTGCCCTCTGGCTATACGAGATAAGTCTTTTTATGCTGCCAAAGAGGACTTTTGCCTTGCACAATTACTTTATTCAGTGATCAATCACCTTCTACTTTTTAATGTCTTCCTCCAGTACATAAATGGCACCTAGCAAGAAATATCAAGAGATAATTATTCTTATAATTTGCACTTCCAAGGAACTTAAAAAAAAAAAAAAAAAAAGACCAAATACTATACCTGCCAATACACCTCTATCTTATCTCAAAGTTAAGATGTTAACTAACTAGTGGCCAAACTTAACAGTTGCATGCAACACTCTGCTACCAGTAGGGTCTTATTTTGCACCTGGGTGCCAGGTAGTCCTGTTCCAAAATCCTGTTTTAGAGTCTGCTTCCTTGGACTACCCCTGGTACCAACAGTTTTAAGGTGGTTTGCCTGGGAAATTGATTGTGAAGCAGAGATTTTTATGCTGAAAATTTATAAAGGACTGCCTTCAGGGTCAACATCTGTGAAGAGTGTCAGAAGCAAGATTGGACAGAGGGAAGAAATGAACTGTGATGTAGTTACACCAATGGTTTTAGTCAATCATAGGGGAGCTCTAGAGATTGAACAATGCTTCGGAATTGCTCCAACTTGGGGCGCCAGGTGTTTACATCCCAATATCAACCAGTCACTGGATGCATGCTGACCTCCAGTAGGGAGATATGACCTTGAACAAGATATTGCTTTAGTTGAGGACAATTCCCATAGAGTGAATCAACTAAAAACCATCAGGATCAAACACTCCTCCCAGCAGCTGGGGGAAGGTGTGCCTCAGTGTAGAGAGGAATCTAGGTGGCAAACACCACCACTCCAGTAAATATACATACATTTTAAGCAAAATAGCACATAATCTGTTTCACATACTTCGTCAAATATTTCTAGTACATATTGCTAATGATACCATACAGTATCACCAACATGTGAAGGCACCATTGTATGTAAATTTGTACATGTACAGATAGATCCATCATAAATTGGATGGGTCTTACATGTTTAAACAGCCTGGAAATAGACAGATAATTAAGACAAGTTGTACTTTTAAATCACTAGTGTTATTTTACAAAAATTTGATTATGGTTCTAGTTTTTATTATAATAAAGATTGATATTGAAAATGAAAAAAAGGAAAGAAAAGCCTTAACAAAGAGCTGCTACATTATTTGTAGTTTTCAGTACTAGAAGAAAAAAAAAGGATAGAAATAATTCATGGTAGCCAAAGGGTTTATACGGAATAGAATTTTACAAAACTTTGGAGAAACGGGAGAAAAAGATGTAAAGAAGAAACATTAATAAATAAAGACTGGTAATTTAATGATGATTCTGAAGGATCTGAGCCATGAGCTCATTTTTAAAAATTCATACTGGAAAGAAATAAAGGAACGGAAAGCTTTGGATTATTTAGCAATAATCAGGCAGACCTGGGAAAAGTAGGTATTAAATGAAAAGAAAATATGGTGAATATCTTTTACAGAAGAAATGAGTGTTAACTTAAAATATTAATAGCAAGCCTTAGATCTCTCTCTCTCTTCCTCTCTCTCTCTCTCTGTTTCTTAAATAATTTGTAAATTGATAACCTCTACCTCTCATCTCTTCATTATTTGGCTCTTGATTTTAATCCTTAGGCTGTTTCTTTTCAAAAGACATTTATACTCCTCCGAGCTGGAGGATACACGGTTCTCCCCAAATGACTTCTTTTCCTGGTAAGCAGCCCAGTAGCTGACTCTCCCAATACAAAAATGTCAAAGATGCTCTCTCTCTCTGATGACCTGTGTTTATCCGGCCCTGGCACTGCCTTCAAGCACCAGTTACAGACAAATATGACACCAAGCTTCTAGAACTATAACATGATATATATGTAAATGAAATAATCTCAGTCTAATAATTTTCTTTCTATTAATCTTACCTGTTTGCCAGAACGCTACATTTTATAAAGTAAATACCATTTCAGTAAGTGAGTGTTCAGCCTATTTTCCACTTGGATTTAAAATTAAAATAAAACAAAACCTTGCCTGAGGAAAAGGTGAAACAGTCATACTGTCCTCAGCTAATATTCTCAGGTTCACAGAATAAATTCTTTCGGCTCTCGCTCACCGTCCTGGTAAGGTGACCGCTGCCAGCTTTAACATATATGGCCATTACCAATGTGGAATCTCAATGAGATGTTTTCCTATAAGATCTATTTTTAAACTGTTTTAAATCTATTTTTATTATAAAATGTGATAGGAACAATTTTTTAATTTATGACCATTCACATTTACTCAATCTCACCCACCCAAGAAGTGCCCCCCAAATAGTTTTCCATTATCAGAGTGGCTCCTCAGTCATTTTTATACACATCATAGTAAAAAGGAACAGCAAACCTTATGAAGCCAAAAAGGCCAATAAAATTTACACTGGAAAGAACAGAGAACCTCTGAAAAGAACAGAGTGTCTGGTAAATGTTAGCTACAGGGCAAGTGAAGGTGTTCAGGGCAGACTTGTGTCCCCCCAAAATCCAGATGTTGAAGTCCTAACCCCTAGTACCTCAGGATGTGACCATATTTGTAGATAGGGCCTTTCAGGAAGAAATTGAGTTAAAATAAGACAATTTAGATGGTCCCTGTCTCCATATGAGTGGTGTCCTTACAAGAAAAGGAGATTAGGACACAGACACACACAGAGGGACGCCCAAGTGAAGAAGCACAGATGACAGCCATTCACTCGCCAGAAAGAGAAGCCTGGGAAGAAACCAACCCTGCCAACACCTCGACTGACATTATGTTTCCTGCCTCCACAACTGTGAGAAGATACACTTCTGTTTTTTAAGCCACCCAGTATGTGGTACTTTGTATATGATGACTCTAGCAAATGAATACAAAAGGAAAAGTTCAAGCTGGCCTAAAGAAGGTTGTGTTCTGGGGCAGCTTGGGGTAGCGGGGAAGGAGGAAGGACTGAAACTTCAGCGACAACTGCTTTGTGGTTGAGAGATAGGAAGGGGTGTAAAAACAAAGATGGTGAAGCAGTTTAACATGTATTAGTTATATAATCTCTATTGGCCTTTCTTTTTCTCTTTTTCTTTCTTTCTTGGAGAGAGGCTGCAGCAAAAAGTTACCATTAAATTATTTTAAATTATTTTGGTATATCAAACAAATGTTATTTGAATTGGTACACAGATTTAAAAAGCCACCCATTGCTTGTGTTTATACTCTTATGTATTATTAATGCTTATTAGCTATACATAGTTGGCACTATGTGACACAAGCCTTAAATCCTTCTAATCGCCATAAAGGAATGTTCCTAGGCCAACAGATGTGAAATAACTTGTTCAAGTTCACCCAAAAATTAAATTCCAGAGCTGGAATTTAATCTAGAATAATGTGATTGTAACAGTCAAGTTCCTTCTAGTTTTTCAAAACTACCTTTGGAAGCAGTTGGTGGTTGTAGACTATTGTTGTTGCCTTGACAAAATCCCCTTCACTGGTCTAAGATTACCCATCTCCCAGTTTCTGAGTGTTGGCTGCTACAGTGTTTCCTTAGAATCGCCCTCGGTGTGTGGAGGACACTTTGTTTCAGGGTAAGATGGCTCAGAAGACACTGCTGTGCTAGAACTCGCCATGTAGTTAGACTGAGGCTGGGCTTTTCCTGCAGGCACATGTAGGCTTCTTCCCCTGACCTACGCTTTTCACTCCCTAGTGTTTCATCTGAGAATAGTACAGTGGTCCCCTCCTTATCCATGGTTTCACTTTCTGCTGTCTCAGTTACCCACTGTCAACTGCAGTCTGAAAGTATTAAGTGGAAAATTCCAGAAATGAACAATTCATACGGTTTCAATTGTGCACCTTTCTGAATAGTGGGTTAAAACCTTGCACAGTTTCCCTCCATCCAGCCTAAGACGTAAATCATCCCTTTGTCTTCAGTCTCCACGCTGTAGGTCCTCCCCACCTATTAGTCACTTAGTGGCTAAGTTATCAGATCAACTGTGGCAGGATGGCAGTGCCTGTTTTCAAGTAACCCTTATTTTAATTCATAATGTCTCATTCACCTCACTTCATCTCGTCATGTAGGCTTTTTATCATCTCGCATCATCAAGGAAGAAGGTGAGTGCAGTACAACACATTTTGAGAGAGACCACATTCACGTAACTTTTATTACAGTATATTGTTATAATTGTTCTATTTTATTATTAGTTATTATTGTTAATCTCTTACTGTGCCTAATTCTTAAACTATATCATAGGTAAGTATGTGTAGGAAAAAAATAGTATATTTAGGGTTTGGTACTATCCATGGTTTCAGGCATCCACTAGGGGTCCTGAATATATTCCCTGAAGGTAAAAGGGGGTGGGGGGAACTTCTGTACCTTAACAAGTCACTGGCTCAATAGTCATCCAGGGGCCAAGCTTCTAGAGAATCTGATCTAAGACAAGGTTGTAGTAATTACCTAAATATTAACATGATTCAACCTCACTGTAGGTAATTATGATACAAAAAAATAAAAAATAAAAAAATAAAACCTAGCAGCTTTTTTTTTTTTTTTTTTTTGAGGGTTGGAGGGACTGGTTCTTTATTTTAAAAAGACACGTGTCAATTCTCAGTATCAAAACAGTTGCACTATTGGTTTTTCTTTCTCCCATCGGCCCCCAAAGAGACCACACCAAAGGAGAGTACATTTTAAGCCAATAAGCTGCAGAATGCGCACCTAACAGCCTTTACCAAAACCTCACCAAAAAGGGGTGCTGGGTATGGAAACAAACTTTTAAAGATCAGCGCACGGCCAGACCACAAACTGTATGCAGAGCTCACACAGCCAATGGGGTAGCCAGTGTGCTCCAACCCCAAAGAAACAAAGTTTTAAAATAATATAAAATTTAAAAACAGTTTTGTACATAAGCTATTCAAGATTTCTCCAGCACTATCTGATACAAAGCACGAATGAGATGGCACTTTTAGAGACAGCAGCTTCAGACCCAGAAAAGGGTAATGAGATGAGTTTCATATGGCTAAATCAGTGGCAGAAAAACATAATTTCTGTTTTCTTTCTTTCAAGGAGGCAGTAGAGTTAACTGGTCACCCTCAATATAGAGGGCACATGATCCATTCTGTGATCTGTTGGGAAGGTAAGGTAGAAATGGACAAGGATTTGGTCCCAGACAGAGATCACACTGTTTTGTTTGGTCACTTCTGATGAAAAAGGAAAAAAAAGGCCCCAAAACACCTTAAAGCTGAAAACCTGAACATCACTTTTGTTTTGCTAACTCCTGGAATCACCCTTCTGGTTTGGCTGGTACTCTGTACAAAGCAATGAGGTACCCCATTGTAGAGTTTTATTCTGGGTTCTATTTGGCTCCCTACAAGGCAGGCCCATACCTCTTTCCCTCTCTACGGAGAAGACAATATGCATTACGCTGAAAAATTACCTTCTAAAAGTGAGACCGATGCTTCAGAACTGTGGAATTATTTGGAATGTTTTACAAATGGTGGCTACGTCAACAACAAAAAAAGTATTATAAAACATGTATATCACAACATGCTTTTAAAGACACTTTGCGTTGTGCTCACATTCCCTTCAATGTTGTTCCCAAAGGTACTCGGCCTCTAGCCCAACCAGACTCTCTGGGGAGAGGCAGAGACAGTTTGGCGAAAAAGACACAGGGGTAGGGGTGGGAGGCAGCGACAGGACAAAGCAGCCTTCCAGTTAAAGATCAGCCCTCAGTTTAAAGGTCAGCTTCGGGCAGGCTGGCCTCAGGTGGAGTCGGGGTCACAGGGAGGAGCGGCGGCAGGGCAGGACGGGGGCGCTCTACGTCTCATTCAGGTCAAGCAGAGTCTGGTCCAGCATCCGTTGTGTACAGAGGTGTTCCTCTTTGGTGCATTTCAGTTTATCTTCCAAATCATCAATTGTCTTTTCCAGCTTGGCTACCGCCCTCTCAGCAAACTCTGCCCGGGTCTCTGCCTCCTTGAGTTTATCGGTAAGAATCTTTATCTCTTGCGCATATTTGTCTTCTTTTTGAGAGTACTTTTCCTCAGACACTTCAGGTTCTGGTCCATCAGTCTGATCTGCTCATCCATCTCTCGGCAACGGGACTCTGCCAGTTCAGCACGTTCCTCTGTGCGTTCCAAGTCTCCCTCAATAATCACCAGCTTACGAGCCACCTCCTCGTACTTCCGGTCTGCCTCTTCTGCAATGTGCTTAGCTTCTTTGAGTTGGATTTCCTGGAGCTCCATCTTTTCTTCATCTTTTAAGGCTCGGTTTTCAATAACCTTCATACCTCTCTCGCTCTCATCAGCAGCCTTCTCAGCTTCCTCCAGCTTTTGCAGGGCGGTGGCCAGGCGCCCCTGGGCGCGATCCAGCTCCTCTTCAACCAGCTGGATCCCACGGTTCAAGGACGCCACCTCCGCCTCAGCCTGCCCCCGAGCCCGCCTTTCTCCCTCCACTTCCCGCTGGAGGCGCTCGGCCCTCTCCTCCGCATCATCCGCCTGCTGCTGCAGGACCTGGACCTTGCGCTTCACCGCCTCGATGGTGGTGATCCGGCCCATGGTGCCCACCCAGCTGCTGCTCGCGCTCAGCTTCCTGCCTCCTCCGCTCGGCGTTGCAGCCGCTTCTCCTAGCAGCTTTTTTACATGTAGTTAAATATGCATCACACCACAGAGAAACAGTAGTTGAAAAGACATATTCTGGAAAAATGCTTATTGGCATCTAAAATACTATGAAGATAATTAAAAGTACTATTTTAGCATAGACCTGTGCAGTTTTTGCCAAAGTACTTTGCCTAGTACATAAATTTCACAGGTTTTTACATGTCAGGACTATTTTTAATTGTAGGTAATAGAATGTCAATTCAAATTGGTTTATTTCAAAAGAAAATCTATTGTCCTTGGTGTCTGTGGGACTCAAGAGTGAAAGTTTACTTCAGACATAGTTGGCCCTAGGGGTTTCAATTACTCTCTTCATTCTTTGAATGTATTTGACTTTATTCTACACACATATAAAGATACTTCTATAAAGGTGACTTTTACAATGCCCAGGAAATATTCTAATTGGCCTTGCCTAGGACACTCACTAGTTTTGAAATAATTACTGTCCTAGGGTGTGTGCTACTTTCATTCAACAACCTAGGTAGTGCATCTACCACTGCAATAGGAAGAGGCAGATATATATGTGGTTGTACACAGCAGGAAGAACTTCCCAGGGAAGCCACAGAAAAGGGCACATGGATGTATGGTAGGCAGACCCAAAACAAACAAAAAAAATACTTTTACGATAGTCTGCTAGTGATGTCATAGCGGAACATGAAAAACACAGAGAGGTCAAATATGTCTGAAAAATGTGGATTCATCGAATTGGAGTGCATTTGTTCATGTAAGACTATTCAGTTCCTTAAAATGCTGATGGAAACTTTGAATTTCTAATATTATTTTCCTAAACTTAATTGACCTTGAGCCCCAGGTGTTATGATGTATTTTATGGATCCAGACAGACTTGGGTTCAAAAACAGATGTGTCTACTTATTAGCTATATAATTTGGAAAGTTAAATTCTTAATCAAATTCTCTGGGCCTCAGTTTCTTCAGTTGTAAAGTTGGAATAATTAAATATATTTAACAAGTTTCTTACGAGGATTAGAGAAAATGTATTATAAATGCTTGGCTCTATAAAAGTAGTTTGTATTGGACCAGCTAGTATCAGATTGGAGAACCTTTAACGGCTCCCAAAAGTATTACATCATTTTCTTAAAATGAGATTAAAATACTTCTTTAAAAACAAGTTGGTGGGAGGTGAATATGGTGTTTATGAGGATTAATTTATAAATTGGGTATAGGTTGCACTGTATTTGGGGTAACAAGAAAGAAAGGAGCCAGAAATATGGAGGCATGTTGAGAGGTTATTGTAATAAATTGTGAGTTGATGGGTAGCGGAGTCAAGAGACCATAAGGCAGTAATGTACAACTATTAAGAACAAACCATAAAAATGATTAGAAGACTTTCAGAACGGCCCAATTCAGCAGTTTACCATGAGAATTTTATTTTTCAAATAGTCTATTTAACTGAATAACGATGGGTGTTAAAAGATGTCCTCTTTTCCCCAGGTTAATAAAATAATATACTGGGAAATACAGTAAAATTAAGAAGTTTAATCATCATCAGTAAAATCTTCCTTTATATACAATTACTCATTTTCTACAGTTCACATTTCTGCTAATAGAGTGTGATGTAAAATAGGGATTTCACTTCATATGGTGATCATTTAAGAATAGTTCTATTTTAGAGTATGTACTTAGATAAAATGCCAAATGCAGTAATGATCATATTTGAGACAATATTGTAAAAATTAAGTAGTCTATTTTCAAATATTTTAGCAGAGTAATAACCGTATAAAAACTAAACATTCCTGAAATAGGGAAATGCATATCTAGGATTGATTAGCAGTAGAAGTTAAGAAAAGATAAATTGAATTTAATATCTGAAAAATATTGTCATTGATGTATTCAATAGGCTTCACAGAGACATCATTTTACCTGCATTTGGATCATTTGTATTTGTTATAAAAATACACTAGAAGCAAATTAAGAAAATTCTTATACTTATTGATGGTTTTATGACTTACTATAAAATATAATGGTAATTAAGTAATTTTGGTCAGCTCATTAATAAAGGATAAAAAGAAAAAAAAACACCTCTGCATTACAGAACACAGCTGTTTCCTCTTACAGGTTTTTAGATTACTGCTCTCTTAGGTAAGATATTGTTGGTTGCGAACGAGAGGAAAAACAAAAGCTTCGGGTAACTTAAGCAATACAAAAGAATGCCAAGGAATCAAAGGAGACAGTGGAAAACCAAGGTTTCAGAATGGGCAGAAACCTGGGCAGTTGTATAGTTTGTGAGGCTATGCTAAGGTATGACTCAGCTTTCAGTTTTAATGTGTTCTATCTCTCTGTGTTTTTGATATGTGGAAGGTAAAGAAATTGGTCCAACTTGGATTAGAAGTCAACCTTAATTCAATCAGCTGTGGCAGAGTCAGGGTCCTGTCAGAGAGGGACCCATCAGCCCTTCTCATGGAAGAGCTACTGTGCAGACCCCCAATGGGTGACTAGGATATTTGCTAAATCTAGTAAATTAAACCAACTACAACTTGATCTTTAAACATGGTTAGCAAGAAGAGTCATACATAAATTTGTGAGCCTTAAAAATATCCTAATTTTACAATTCGTGTGTTTTTCTAGGTAAACTGGGACTTGCCCTCCTGGTACGGCTAGCAACACATCAGTTTCACAATCTGAATGTCCTGAGTTCTAGGTAAGCTTAAAAGATGGACTTTTTATCCAGGAATCACTTTGAGCAGTCTCTATTTGGAATGTTTTGTACTGAGAAGCTATTGTTTGTGTGGTTTAGTTATTAGAACTATGTTTTTTGTTTTTGTTTTTAATTTACAAATGTAATCTTAACATCAAATCCCAATTTAAATGACCAATTGAAATACGGTTGCTTTGATTGAAGTAATGGAAGAGACTATTGACATTCCTACTTGCTTCAATTCTCTACTTGCCCCTTATGGTGACCCCCAAAGTTCTTTTCCAGAGGCCCATAGCACTGCACAATATAATCTGAAAATCACTAGTGTTAAAAAAGAAAAGAAAAGAGTATAGGATGTCAAATCAAAAGATCAGAGTTTTAGAAAATGCTGACTGGCAGATCCTAACTTGAGAGGCTAAATCACTTAAATTCTGTAAATCTTCATTTCTTCAGTTGAAACTTGTAGATAATATTTGTGCCATTTAATTCACAAGGTTGATGTATTAAATCCAGTAAGTTACCCACAGGAAACTATGCAATGTTATGCTCTGTTAATACTGTAATTGACATTTATTTCCCCACGTGATAAGGAAAACATCCAGACTGCTAGTTCCTTTAAGTGTCTCTCCAGTCCCCACTGACCACTTGCTCAATTTCAACAATTCCTTATCCTTTTAAATCATTATGTTGGCCTCCAAGGACATATTATCAGTGACAACCTGTTTCCTAACAAAACATCAGCTATTCAATTATTTCAACATCACATAGATTACTCCAAAAGGGCTAATGGTCATTTATCCTCCTCTGTAGTCCTAGAAGAGTAGGAAGAATGAGTATGAGCAGAGACAAAAGCTGCTAAGTCACTAATTTGACCCCGTTCTAGGAGCTGTGCAACCCAAATGTGAGTAACAAACTTAGTCTCCCTCTAAGTCTCTTCTGAGGCTTGTTCATGGAGAGAGAAAAACAGTCCCCAGAGGAGATGGAGGCTAAGGAGACAAAAGCACGTTCTTGATAATATTCACTCGACAATGATGATAATCCCTGAAATGAGTGAAAGGCAAACACTGCTTAGGTTGAGCATATATTTTCACTCTATTTTGGATGCTGGTACTCTGACAATGTATTTTAAGCTCACCACTTGCTTTTACATTTTTGTTTTGTTTTGTTTTTAATTCACATTCAGTTGTGTGAAAGCCACTCTTCTCAAAACTGAAGCTTTTCCATAGTAATGTTATTTGTTTACATTGAAAGCCACTGGGGCCCTGGCACACATGGCAGGAACACTTTATTTTTAAAGATATATTGTGTCTGTTAATACAGAGGTCATGGTGTAGATTTTTGCACTTAGAATCAGCATGAGAACGTGGGACTGTTCTTACAGATCTTGGCTCCACTGGCAAATAAATTAAAATAAACTGGAGGCTTGAAATAGAAATAATCCTCCTTCCAAGTGTTTCAGTTAGAGAATGACATCCTGTTTTCTTCAGAATATCATGGGCAATTCTGCATATGAATGAATTTGGGAATAGAAAAGGCCCAGCAAATGCAATACACAAAATGACTTTTAGAATTTCAGGCTTCTGTAATAAAAATAAGTGATGATGTGTTCCGTTCAAAGTGTGAAGGGAAAAAGGAAACCTGAAACTTAGTTACATAAAGTTACAGAATTTTACAAAAATTTGTGATAGCATGAGATCTAATTTTACCTGTATTTAGATATAGTATATCTTTAGTACAATATTCCATTTATCTTATATAGAAAAATGTGCTGCAGAAGTCAGACCAGCATTCTGATTGTAGTCATAAGGTAAAAGGTATATTTCAGAAATGCGAGACCCAAGCATCGTTCACCTGGAAATATTTTAATTTGGCTCCCAATTGAGCCTGGAAAAGTTTTAATCAAAGTCCAAAATAACTATTGTCAAAGTTGTAGAAAAACTTAGTTGTCAATTAAACCCCATTACTGATTAAAATAAAAAAAGTACAGGACATAATACATTAAATTTAAAAATGAATTTCAATTCATAATCTCAAATAAATATATCTTCCATTGTGTCACTGCTAAAAATGATGCAGTTGTTGCAGCGATATTGGCCCACGTATATCCCTGAGTGCCGTTATGTTGGATTTTACTACTATTCCCTATTGAAAAGGAATTGAAAACTTAGCTGAATCTCTGTCTTGAGTAAAGAAAACATTACGAGGGGTCTTTTATATCTTCTCATTGCCTGCAATTAAAATATATTTTTCAGACTTAACATCTTTTCGTGAAGTAGTGTGAAAGCTTACACTGGAAATATAGCAGTTGTTGTATCAAGATGATAGTGATAATAAAAAAAATAATTACTTGGAAGAAGTTGAAACTATAAAGTCCATGAGTTTATGTGAAATTTGTGTCAAATGCTGGCCAGATGCTCATTAAACTTTTCCCTTTTCTTGAACACGGTTCAACTGTTTTCTAGACCTTTTGCTTACAGGTGGAGTCATAAGCCTGGTTGACACCAATGAAACGTGAACAGAAGTGATGTGTCACTTCTGGTGTAAGGCAGTTAAGAGCTGTACCACAA
Source organism: Rhinolophus sinicus (assembly GCF_057876585.1). Classification (NCBI taxonomy): domain Eukaryota; kingdom Metazoa; phylum Chordata; class Mammalia; order Chiroptera; family Rhinolophidae; genus Rhinolophus; species Rhinolophus sinicus. The sequence continues at coordinate 23,573,319 of NC_142508.1, forward strand.
TCTCTTTCCCTGGTGACTGGATGCGGATTTGAAGCCACGTGCCAGAAATGGCCAAGCTTCAGTTATACTGGCTGTCCAAATTTCTCCACACATAGAACTTTTTTCTTCTCACTCCTGGAGACCCTGTTATATTAAGTTGGTCAAAAGTAATTGCTGTTTAAAAAGTTAAAAATAATTGCAAAAACTGCAATTACTTTTGTACCAACCTAATATTTTCACATGAGTGAACAATAAACCTTTATATTGCTAATCCTCCAAGATTTCAGGGTTGTTTTATTACACAGCTAACATTACTTACTCTGACTAGTACATACTCAATATCGAAAGAGATAACAAAAAGTAATCAAAAGCAATAGTGATACAAAAGCAGGGTGCAAAAAAAAAAAAAATGTAGGATGTAGGCAGGCACTAGTAAACACTGGGAACTTATGATAATGCCAGGTATTTCAGAAGCAATCACAACTGTTCCAGGGAAAGGAAGAACTTGATGAGTAATGGCAATATCAGTTAGATGGGGCAGATTATCCTGGGATCTAACAGTTAATCGGTTTGGTTGTCACAAACAGTGAGCAAATTATAAACGAAGTTTAAATATTGTGATTGAAATGTTTCCTTGCAGAAATGTCTCTAAAAAGGAGAACTGATAGGGAAGACAGAGGCCCCATCTCGTAGGAGATGAATTTTCTATATGATACAATTAATTATCATAAAATACCAAAGAGCCATAATTATTTTTAATAGTCTTGGCAGAACAGGTCAACATGTTAGGGCAATGGATTTTGTAATACTAGTAAAACAAAATTTCAAATGGATGTTACATAGTATCTTGACACTCAAACTAGGCTTCACAAAATAAAGCATATGCATGATTAAGCAAAAAAAAGGTAATTAGAAATTAATAAATTTAACAAATATTTCTTTATTTATTGAGCATTCACTAAAGTTCAGATTCTTTTCTCCATGTTTGGGTACCTACACTCTAAATTTTAATAAGTTTAATTATTAAAGGGAATTTCAGCTTGATGGTGAGTGTCTCTGGTTTGAATCTCCAAAGGGAAATAATCCTAACACTGTATTTTGAGCAAGAATCAATAGGTAACTAAGATCCTTGATTAGTTTGATTTGGTATTCTTTTACCTTCATTTCTAGTAAGACTATTGCAAACCCATACAAAGTATCAAATTTATATTACTAGAACCAAACAGGATATCAAAATCAATTAAAGCTACAAACAAAGTTATGAACAAAATATTAGCTATAATGAAGACATATATTTCCCATGATGGTTATACATAAGTGAGATAATATGTTAAATATTTTTGTATGAATTGTTTTTGCAATATGTTTTATCTGCTGTTTAGGATGTTTTAAATATTCAAGGACATCCATAATAATAAAAAAATTGTATTTGATTTAAGTCATCTCAGGATTTTTAATCAATAAAATCTGCAGATAACACTAACGTATTTAAGAAAATTTGGTTTTCAATGTTTCATTCATTTGGCCTGAACTCCAGGGAGATCTTTCAATATGACTATAGATTTGCCTTTTTGCAACTCTGCCTTCTGAAAAGTACCAAGTTAAAATAAATGTGGAATGTTAATTGGTTCATGCTGTATCAAGCAGGTTGTATCGTTATCAAAAGTTAAACCTCTGATTGGTGGGTTTTAGCTGTACTCAATTGGCATATTCTCAAATTGGAATAGTATACAATTAGATGAGGAATGATAGGGTCTCCATTCCTAAATTGAAAGGGTCCACATGGGCTTCGTATTCATCTTTTTTAATGGAATATTCCTTCTGAGGAGGGGGCCTAGAATTTATATCTGAGATGTTGGGAGAACATCTAATGTAATTACTGTTTGGTTGAATGCTATACTACTTTGTCTGTACTTTGAATTTAAGTAAAATGGGCACATTTTGTTTCCTTCAAATCTTCTAATTCCCAACCCAGGACAAACTGTAATTGAGTAAGTGGTTGTATAACACACAGGGTTTATATTTAATGTACTTAACAAAGGGGAAAAAACCACATATGTCAGTATTTATTTCCTTATGGAAAGCAATCATTAGATATTTGCAAATCCATGTAAAACTGTATGCTATCTTCCTAATTAAAAATAATACTAAGGGTTCTACTATTCTTGAGAAGGTTGGAAATGAGGTACAAAGTTAATTTATTCCCACTAACCCTGAGCCCATGACTGATTGTGGAAGCTGTGATCTATGATGTTTGCACCTATCATTAAACACCCTCTCCTTTCCTCCCCCATTTGTCTCTCCCCTTCCGTTCTCTTACTCCCTCTCCATCTCCATCTCCCTCTTTTGTATCTTCCTCAATCTGTCTTCCTTTTTTGTTTGTTTGTTTGTCTGCTTGCTTGTTTCTGTCTGTCTCTGACCAGGCTACCAGAAACAGATTTAGTTAGGATTTTTATCACAGGCAAATTGAATTAGATATTGACCCTACTCTTTATATAGATTACTGGTAAATTCATATGACTGTATTTCACTCTACAGAGAAATAACAGTTGTACAGGAAGGGAAAGTCTACCTCAACAGTAGTTTACATAGTTCTCTAAATTGCTTTTATAATATAATTCTTCCTACTTCAAAAATAGGATTTGAGTTAACTTGACCTTCTATAATTGCAATAATAAAATGTAAAATATTTGAAGAAGGGGAGATATTATTACAGAAAAATTGTAGTCTAATATGGTCGCAATTAATCAATATATGTTTTTAATAATTTTTAAATTATATTTGACATACAATATTAGTTTCAGGTGTATAAAATAGTGATTAACCATTTATATAACTCACAAAATAATCACTACAATAAATCTAGTACTCATCTGACACCATACATAGTTATTACAATATTATTGACTACACTCCCTGTGCTGTACTTTACATCCCCGTGACTATTTTGCAGCTGCCAATCTGTACTTAATCCCTTCTCCCCACTTCACCCATCCTCTCAACTCTCCTCCCATCTGGCAAGCATAAAAATGTTCTCTGTATCTATGAGTTTGTTTCTGTTTTGTTTGTTCATTTATTTTGTTCTTTAGGTTCCACGTACAAGTCAAATCAGATGGCATTTGTCTTTCTCTGTCTGACTTATTTCACTCAGCACAATATCCTCTAGATTTATCCATGTTATTGCAGATGACAAGATTTCATTCATTTTTATGACTGAGTAGTGTTCAATTGTGTATATGTACCACCTCTTTGTTATCCGTTCATTCATTGATGGAGACCCAGGTTGTCTCCATATTTTGGATATTGTAAATAATGATTCAATGAACATATAGATTCACATGTCCCTTTGAAATAGTGTTATGGGTTTCTTTGGATAAATACCCAGAAGTGGGATTACTGGGTGTTTCTTTTTCTCTTGTTTTAAATTCTATTTCATCTGGTGTAAGTATTGCTATCCTTGCTTTCTTTTTCATTTTTTCATTTTCATGAAATATTTCTTTTCATCACTTTACTTTCAGTCTATGTGTCTTTTGATCTGAAGTGAGTCTCTTGTAGGCAGCATATGTAAAGTTTTTGTTTTCTTATCCATTCAGTGACCCTATGTTTTTCTATTGGAACATTTAATCATTTACATTTAAAGTGATTGCTGACAGATATATAGCTACTGCAACTTTATTATTCCTATTTTTGATCTCTTTTTTCTCCTCCTCCTCCTCCTCCTCCTCCTTCCCCTTCCTCTTCCTCTTCTTCTTCTTCATCTTCATTTTCATCTCCATCTTTGTCTTCATCTTCTTCTTAAAGAAGTCCCTTTAACATTTCTCGTAATACTTGTTTGGTGGTGGTGAAACTTCTTAAGGTTTTTCTTGTCTGTGAAGCTTGTTATCTGTCCTTCAATTCTAAATGACAGCTTTGCTGGGTAATCTTGGTTGTAGGTCCTGCCTTTCCATCACTTTGAAAATTCCCTGCCAATCCCTTCTGGCTTGCAAAGTTCCTGTTGAGAAATAAGTTGACAGTCTTATGGGAGCTCCTTTGTAGGTACCTAACTGTGTTTGTCTTGCTTCTTTTAAGATTCTCTCTTTGTCTTTAACCTTTGGCATTCTGATTATGATGTTTCTTGGTGTGTGCCTCTTTGGGTTCATCTTGTTTGGGACTCTCTGTATTTCCTGGACTTTTATGTCTAGTTCCTTCATCAAGTTAGGGATGTTTTCTGTCATTATGTCCTCCAATCTGTTTTCAGTTTCTTGCTCTGTCTCTTCTTTTTGTACACCTATATTGCTAATGTCGGTACACTTGATGTTGTCCTTAAGGCCCCTTACACTATCCTCATTTATTTGGATTCTTTCTTTTTCTTTTTTTTTTTTTTTTCTGTTCTCATTGGGTGTTTTCTGGTACCCTATCTTCCAAATCACTGATTCGATCCTCTGCTTCATCTAATCTACTGTTTATTCTACTGTATTCATTTCAGTTATTGTATTCTTTATTTCTGATTGATTTTTTTTTTGTGTTTTCTATCTCCATTTTTATGTTTCTTATCTCTTTCTTGAAGTTATCCCTGAGTTCATTGAGCATCCTTATAACCAGTGTGTTGAACTGTGAATTTGGTATAATTCTTGTCCTGTTTAGTTCTTTTCCTGGAGCTTTGTTCTGTTCTTTTATTTGGGACATGTTTCTTTGTCTCCCTATTTAAGCTGCCTCCCTGTGATTGTTTCTATGTATTAGGCAGGGATGCTATGCCTCCCAGTCTCAGTAGAGTGGCCTTAAGTAGTAGGTATCCTGTGGGGCCCAGTGGCACAGTATCCTGGTCACTTGAGCAGGGTGTTCCAGGTGTGTCCCTTGTGTGGGTTGTGTGTGCCCTCCTGTTACAGTTGAGCCTTGGTTACTATTTGCACATCAGTGGGAGGGATTGACCCTCAGGCTGATTGTGAGGACTGGCTGTGACTACAATGGAGGAGCTGTTGTGCAGGGGCTGACCCTGCAGAGCAGGATTCACTTTAGCTGGGCTCTGGTGCCTGTCAAGTCTGCCCTTGGGTGTGTCATTGGTGGAGGTGGTTGTGTGGTACTCTGAAGCTTGCCACTGGGTGTGTAGGTTCTGGAGGCTCTTGGGAGGGCCTCTGTTGCAGGCCAAGCTCAGCCACTGCCTGTGTCCTGCTTGGGGTCACTTCATATGAGCTACAGAGTGATCTGAAGATGGCAGCCACCTGTGCTGGGCTTGATGCTGCCTGGGAGAGGCTAAGCTTTGAACCAAGGCTGATTGCTGCTAGTGCTTGGGTTGGGGCTGCTTAGCAAGAGTTATGGACACACCAAGGCCAGATGCTTCTTATTTGGTTTTTTTGAATCTTTGAGAGATTTTAGGAATGTCCACAGCATAAGCCAAGACAGGTTGTTTGCATGGGAAAGCCACTGGAAATGGCTTGGGTGGGCCCACAAGTTGGGTGGGGTGGGATCTCAGGGAATCACCAGGGTGGGGTGATCCATGTTAGCCAGGTTGATGGAGACTGAGATATGACATCCACCTGCATCTGCATGCTGGGTCAGGAGAGGAACCAACAAAGGAACAATGGCCTTTGCCAGCACCCTTGTTCAGGAGAAAGCTGCCCTTCCAGCCCTTGCCCTGAAGACAGACAACTCAATTCCTTCCTGTATGTCCCTGTCACCTTTCGAGCTGCTGCCCCAGTGCTGGAGCTCAGAGCGAGTAAGTCCTTCAGTGTGTGAGCCTTTGCATGGGCCATTTAAGAAGAGCTCCTGGGACTCCAGCTGCCCTCCACCTCACTAAACCACAATTTCTGCTGTTTTTCACAGCCAGAAGTTGTATTGACTTGTCTTCCCAGCACTTGATCCCTGGGCTGAGGATCCTGGTGTGGGCCTGGGACTCCTTGCTGGTCAGCAGGACCTTCACAGCTGAGATATGCCTCCAGGTTTTTAACCACCATTTATGAGACAGTATGTTGCTGTCTCTGCCTCCCTTACCAGTCTTGAGGTGGCTTCTTCTTTTTGTCCTTCTTCTGTATGTCTTTAAAGGTAGGACTTCTGTTCACCCAGACTTCAGGTGATTCTCAATGATGGTTGTTCTGTACTTTGGTTGTAATTTTGATGTGGTCACAAGAGGAGGCAAATACAGTGTTTTTCTACTCCACCATCTTGACCGGAACCTAATGGCCAACATATCTTGGTTACCATACCTCTAACTGTAAAAAAGATATAATCCTATTGCATGTTAAAATGGTATATATCCTTTTGTTAGGAGAAGGAAACTAATTTTGCTGCTATGCAGCTTTAGACGTATCATGCATGTTTTATATAAAAGCATGCCTATGCAATCTTCCTTATTATCTATTTATTATACTGAGCTGTTTGAGTATTAAAATATAACCCAGAAAAATGTCAGGATGTTTAAATAAGGTGGCTAACATATGAAGATGAAAACAGGAATAAAACCTAAAAGAAGGTAGGGCCATATATACTTATCCCTTTTTCTTATCTTTCTCAAAAAAAAAAAAAAAATATATATTCTGCTGTTTTTGGAAGGAGCTACTTATAGCAAACTCGTAATTAATGTCTTGCTTAATATTAATATCCTGATTGACTTTTGTATATTATTTGACTTTCTATTTTACAATAACCCTATGAAATATAATTGCCATTAGCTCGTTTGGTAAAAATGAGGAAAGTAAAGCACAGAATTGTTAAATAACTTGCCTAAAGTAACATAAATATGAAGCATTTGGTCTCAGGCAGTCTAGCTCTACAACTTTTGCCTCAAATTACTGTGCTATCATGAATCATTAGGATCTCGGTAAATGCATATTCTGGTTACTGATTGATGGGTGATCCCTGTGCTTTCATAGAAACAAAGCAAATAAAATCACAAAATTGTGAGACTCCATTTGCTTCCAGGAATTGTCATCACCTCTTAACTCAAATAATTGTTTTAAGGAGGCTTGTAGACTAGGCCAAATCTGTCATAAAAAGTACCTTTATATTCAGATAATTGGTGGAAACCCTCAATTTTCATGTCATAGATTGACTAGATAATTTAGTATTCAAAATTCTAAAGCGAGGTATTAGACATTAGGTATCTTCATTGAAATAGAAATGTATTAAGCCTAATTTAGGCCCTATCATGAAATGTTGGCCGTAAAGAGTACTGCCCATTCCTAAGTTATTAAATAATTAATCTGAATGAAATTATTTAGCACAGTCCTTCCCAAGATTACAGTCAAAATTATTATGTAGAGTTTTGGTGCAAGTGATAACACTAGGTTATTTTTTCCATTTTTCATTTTCTTGTCAAGTAATTATTTTAACCAATTATTAAACTATCTGTAATCAGTGGACTACAAAAAAGAAATGGTTTGAGTTTTCTTTGATCACTGTCTTTTACTGTGCTGGTGAATTTCCTTTTTTATTTTTATATTTTCATTCTTAAATGACACCTTCAGAAAATCTCATAGATTTTAATTTCTCTCAGTATTCAGAAACTTCAGTCTAGTCTAGCTTATTTAAAAATTCCAATACCCAGTTTAAAGCTTTGTGGTGACCTCTTCCTTTTCCATCCATACTTGTTTAGATTTGCACTTACATGACCTGGAATGCAAGTAAGTCCTTCTCCTGAGATAGTTAAATCCCTTCCTTTCTTTCCTCTTCTTGTGGTCTACACCTCCAGCAGGTTGGAGTGGAGGAGAGGAACGGGAGAGGACCTTTCACTAGCAGTGGCTGTCTAACAACACACTCACAGGCAGGTTTCCAAATGCTGAGCTGTATGTACAAGTATGATTGTTTCAGGAGCACCACAGGGAACCTCCAACTGCACAGTTCACTGTCTTTGAAAATTGTCTATGATTGAACTCCTTCACCTGACACTCTGCCCACCCCCCACAATGCCCTACACTTGACCCACAGGATGTTTGTGGGTCAAGTGTAGGGTATTGTGGGGGAGAGGGAGAGTCTTACCAATGTGAGTACTGTAGCCTATTCTGTGGACACCTCTCTGACCTACTTTTTTTCTCCAAATCTCTTCAGCCTTTGCTCAAATGAACACAGGATGCCAAACACAATCTACTATATGAAAAGATGTCCAGCTATGAAATTAGATACCAGTCTCCCTTTTGTCTGTGCCTCCCCCCACACACACACACACACCCATTCCCTATGAGTGATTCTCCTGGATTCCCTTTATTTGCCTTGAAGGGAGCCCCTTTACTTGATTCACATTTGAAAAAGGAAAAAGTGTTATTCATCCTCTCCCTTAGTTAACACGTTATTATAGTTGTGCACATATAGGAATGAAAGATAAAAGGGAGGAGAAAATTGAAATAGTTTGAATTCAGCTGTATCCTTGCAAATTTTATAGGATGTGTTTACCCCGTCCCCCACATTTACTATTACCAACTGGTTGGTATTTGATACATTTTGATCTCATAGTATAGAAACACAACAGATTTTTGTATGTTGAGTTTTTATACTTCTACTTTGCTGAATTCATTCATTAGTTCTAACAGTTTGTTTGGGGGAGTCCAAAGGGTTTTCTATATTCATGAGATCATATCATCTGCAAACAACAACAATTTTACTTCTTCCTTTCCAATTTGGTCATCTTTTATTTCTTTTTCTCTCCTACTTTCTCTGCCTAGCACTTCTAGCAATATCTTGAATAGAAGTGGAGAAAGAGGAATCTTTGTCTTGTTCCTGATCTTAAGGGAAAAGTTTTTAGCTTTCCACCATTGAGAACAATGATAGTTGTGCTCATGTCTTATATGCCCTGTATTATGTTGAATTACATTCCATTTATACCTAATTTGTCGCATTTTTATCATGAAATTATATTGCATTTTGTCAAATGTTTTTTTCTGCATCTTTTGAGAGGATTATATGATTTTTATCCTTCATTTTGTTACTGCGGTATATTACATCTATTCATTTGTGAATGTTGAATAATGTCTGCATCACAGAAAAAATATCCTACTTGATCATGATGTATAATCCTTTTAATGTACTATTGAATCCAATTGTCTTGTATTTTGTTAAGGATTTTTATGTCAAAGTTCATGAGGGATATTGGCCTGTCATTTTATATAGTGCTCTTGTCTGGTTTGGATAGCAGGGTAATGCTGGCCTAGTAAAATGAGTTTGGATGTATTCCCTACTCTTCAATTTTTTTGGAAGAATTTGAGAAGAATTGGCATTAATTCTTTTTAAAATATTTAATAGAATTCACCACTGAACCCATCTGGTCCTGAACTTTTCTTTGTTGGGAGTTGTTTAATTACTGATTCAATCTCCTTACTCATAACTGGTCTTTTCATGTTTTCTATTTCTTTATGATTCAGTTCTAGTAGGTTGTATAGTTCTACAGATTTATTACGATTCTTCCTCAGAAACACCTACAATTCTTTATTTGGAAAATTTTTTGTAGTATTTATCCTCTCTGGCATCCTTGCATTTTATTTCATTTTATTTTTATTTTCCTCACTGTGCTGAAGAAATTGTTCTCTATGACAATTTCTGCTGATTCAAGTAAAACTTATGTACTACCTCCAATGTGGATTTCAGATAGTGTATACAAAATAGGACATTGTGTGTGTGTGTGTGTGTGTGTGTGTGTGTGTGTGTGTGAATGTTGTCAAAGGCTGTCTTATATTCTAGTCAACATATTTCAATATTAGCCCAGATTTAAGTTCATCACCCAAGTTTCCGTTGACATAGAACTTGAATCTTGATGACAGCAGCAGTCAATAAGGAAGAGGAATCATACCTCCTTTTTGATAGCTAGTTGACCATAATATAGTTTTGCTTCTACGGTAGTTTGTTTTCTCTCAATATTATCTATGAAGGTTCAGCAAAAGTCAAAGCACTCAGAATTAAAGATTAAATTCCAAACTATTGCCAATTTTTCAAGAAAACTGCCTTCTCATGTAATTGACATGAGAATCGCAATCTGAAACTAATGCAGACTTGTCACTTCCCAAAATATTGATTGCTAGCCAGACATCATATGAAACTGGAATCTGCTTATCCTTCTGTTGCCCTAATGTTATACAGTAGCAGTACACACATATCCTGAACAATGTCTTCTTTCTTGTACTCATTAAAATACACCATGCAATAGCACACCGAATTGCTTATAAAGAGGTGCTTAGCAAAATAAGTCACGGTGCTTTCCCCTCCCTCGGAAGTGTCCAAAACATGGTGGGAGTGCATAAAGGGGCAGCATGTAAGTTAATATAGGGATGATGGATGGTTAGACTCTTTCCTGGGGCTATTAACAATTAAGAGATTAAAACCATATAAGCAGCACTGAGGACATTATTTTATATTATGGCAAGAAGGCCAGCATCCAACACATATAAAATAGGTATCTCAATTTAGTTGCTTGCTAAAATTAAGCAAAATGATAATTCAGCCCTAAATTACACAATTTGAAATTGGAATTGTATTTACCAGAAATGATTTTCTCTCTACTGTTATTCAAAAAAACATCAAAATACTCTATGTAAGGGTAAAGAAATAATTTGATATATGAGTCATATTGCTTACCTGATAGATGTTCTGGTCATTTAATTATAGACTAGGACTCTCAGTTACTAATTTGTAATAAGATCTTAACATTGTAGCTATTTTCTCATGCAAGTAAAGGAATGTATCTATATATATCTATATATATCTATATCTATATCTATATCTATATCTATATCTATATCTATATCTATATCTATATCTATATCTATATATATATGTGTGTGTGTATGTGTGTGTATGTGTGTTTGTGTATGTGTGTGTGTATACAGTAGTGCAATACCTGTACCTAAACATTTTTATCCCTCAGCCAGTCTGAGAAATAAAATTTGCAGAATATCCCTAAGGAGAAAACAAAGCATAGCATTTTGAACAAATGTCAAGCAAAATGTCTATAATTTTGAAAAATAGACAGTTGCTCCTCTTGATAAGCCTTGAAACAACTCTCTTATATAGTTTCTAAGGGTACTGTCTCTAATATTAAAGATTCAAAGAAATTTAGGTCATATTTAAATAAAAGTTGATTTTGTATGTGTATTTTATTGCTTAGGGTTGCAAAATTGCAATTAAATACTTTGAGAGAAACACTACAAAAATAATTTTAGGTCTTTAAACCCAGACATATTTCCATCAAGGGAAAGTTTGCTCTTCAAATTATTTTATTTAAATATATTGTGTTAAATATATATATATATATATATATATATATATATATATATATATATTTGTATTAATTGTATTTCAATTGTTTAATTGCATTTCAATGGTTTCCACTGTACTAATATTGTATTTGTATTAGTACAAATATACTGTTTCAAGTATATTCTATAATTATATATTAATGTTAACTATAAAATAATATACAATGAATATCCCACCCAACATCTAGTTTATAAAATCTAGTTTATTCTTGTCAAATTATTCATAAGCTATTCAACATTAATAAAATATTTTTTGACTTTGAGTCTATTTGTTGACATTTTCTGGTTTTTAATAAGTGGTCTCTAAATATTTTAAAAGGAAATGTGAAGTACTATCAGTCACCTTAAGAAGAATGGGGGAGGTAAAGATGCCAGACGCTTAGCTATGAGGTAAGGAAAGCTCAGTTTAGTCTGTTTTACCCTGATTTCTGTGCTCAGTGAAGAAGGCTTTCTTAAAGGTACCCTTTGAGTAGAATGGTTGTTATACTGGGTGTGCATGTGCTCACTTTTTGCCTTCTTCATTTAATGACCCTACCCAGTTATACGAGTATACACTTGCACTCAAGGGAAATGTTTTTTGATAATGAAAATAAATATAAAGGTGAAGTTTTCACTTTTAATAAAATGAAAGCAATTTTTTTTATTTTGAAGACATAAAACGACTACTATTTAAACAATCATTTGAATTGATCTCATGACTAATAACCTGTATTAGAAATAAAATAATTTTCAAATCCTCTCATGGTATTGCTGTATTAATGTAATACTATTTAAGATTTAAGAAGGGCAACCCAAGAAGGCTTGGAGAAGATGCTAGGCATCATTATAATGTTTGCAGGGGCCATCTAAAGGCATAGAGACTAAAGAAGTTCAGATGATAGCATGTAAGCATAGTTGGGATATATTTTGCACCAAATTTATGAACAATGTTTTCTTCATTTGTGCATCTTGGGGGAAAGGCCCAATTTTCATTATTGCTACTCTTTCTGCTCAGTTTCTCTACTTTATAACACACACACTAGAGAGCTGAACATGTTCATACCTGAAAAGAGAAGAATAGCACTTAGAGCCTTTATAAAGGGTCCATGAAAGTTGTATTTTGCAGTGAGAATTCTAGACATTTTCTATTTCTTCAATGGCAGTAGAAATTTCTTTTTTCAAGAAGAATAAAGTTTAAGAATTTATTGTAGAAATATAATTTTTCCATCATATATTCTATATTTTCTGTAGTTCTCCAAATGTACTTTTAATTATTTAAATTTAGATTTAAATGATTATCTTATTAATCCCCATTATTACAATATCTTTGACATATAAAATACATAAAAATAATGAAAACATAATCTGTGAAAAAATTCAGATTACAGAGTGAATGAAAATATAGAAAGGCTGCATTATTTTGAACTGCGTACTATAAAGAGGTTGGATGAATATGTCATCTTTTTTTCCTAAGGTATCCCAAGACTAGAGTAATTTGTCCAATAGAAACTCTAACAGGAATGGTTTTATAGATTGTGAAATTGAGGTCCAGCAGTGTCAAGACAGGAGGTCATAGAACAAATCGATGGATCAGAAAGGACAGGAACTTGGAAATTTCTCTTACTCTCACTATTACTCAATGAAATTGTATTGAAAAATGAGAGGAAAGATGAAAACTGGTGAGTTAAAATTGTGCAGATAGTCAACATATAAAATTTTGGCAATGTACTTCTATATCTTTCTTTTTTAATTTGGCAGTTTCTACAGATTGTGTATTTATACTTAGTCTCTGTTTGACAATTTTCCATTGTCCTTAATTGTTTAAAATAGCATTGGGCTCATGGTACCTTTAAGTTGGATTTATGAAAAAAAAGGAAATTAATTATAGGAAGAGTTAATTCTCATGAAGCAAGGAAATGAGTCAATAAACAGACATTAATATTATATTTGTTGCAATTTAGCTGAAGTTATTGGCATTTTATGTTTCAAAGATAAACTATAAATTGTTTTATGCTAAACAATCACATACCTATATAGATATAGAGTATAATATGCAATCCTTTAGCTACAATATAGAGATTTGGGAGGGGGGTAAGCACCTCCATATTTGTGTGTTTGGTTTATACATTTTATTTCCTAGGACACTTATAAAAAAATTAAACTTTGAGACTGCAACAATAGGTCTTATTGCAAAGATATTTCTACTTGTGGATGGTTTATCCTATCACCTTATCCTTTACTTTTTTTTTTATTTATACTGAAAGATATTTGAACAGTAACTTTTTGTCCATTTAAAAGTGTAGTTATCACATGTTCCTAAACTACTATACACTTCCTCTGTTTTTACACTTTAGGACAGAACTTTCCATTTGTATTAAAAATCACATTTTATACCACCTCTAACTTTGCTTTCATGAAAATTTGGGCTTCGCTGTGCCATCCCCTACCCCCACATCAACTTCCAAGTTAACTATATTGTCAAAAGCCTCATCTCTTAAGAAACAAGGGTAGGTGAACTCTCCCAGCGCAGGTGCCTAGGGCAAAGAGCTCCCTGCTAACCCCATGACAGAATGCTGAAACCAGACACCCACCTGGGTTTTGGACACCCTCAGAAAAATGACCAGCTTATGAATTGCTAGCTCTTTAGTGATTCTAGCCTGATACCACTAGCAAACTTCCAAACTTGAAACAAGAATGGAATAACAATACTGGGTCCTAGAAGACAGTGGAGTCATGACTTCAATTCCCCGAAGGTGTTCAATTTTTCACTTTGGAGAGGAAATGGAAGAAAAGTAAAATTGACAATAAAATATAGTAAACAAATTCAACTTAACATAATATTTTCGAAGTATGCTAACAAAAAACAAAAATGGTTTGCATTAAAACATGGAACCCAAAGTACTTAGAGTAGAAAACAACAACAAATGGATTCCATTTAATACCAACTGTTGCCTGTAAGAGGTTAAGGAAAGAAAGTTTGCTTTTTCTGCAAAGACTTTAAAGAGATACAAGATACAATAAGAAATGACTGTTGAGACATGAAAAATACAGCCTAATACCCCAGCATACTTAGCATATTATGACACCATGTGTAATTAGGCTGATGTGGGGAGAAGCAAGCAGATATGTAACCCTACCCTGAATGAGATATTGGATGGAAAGCAAGATGAGGTCAAAAGCCCAGTTTGTGCATTTGCGAACTTCTGGGTACTGTAAACCTCTTGTTTTTCTCACTGGCACAGAGGCTGGTGAGCCTATGTTTTTCAGTGCTGGCAGATTCATATTGCTTTGTCAGCTACCTATCTGTCTGCATCTCTGTAATAACAGGATGTATGTTGGAAGGCATTGGGGTTCATGCCATAGGGTGAATTTGTTATTTGAATCAAGACTGTAGCACTCAACAACATACAGTGCCCTATGGTATCTGAAGAGGGAGACCATCCAGTAAGGATGGAGAGAGGTATGTATAGCTGGTGCAATTTACTCAACTGAGAGGATGCAATATAACATTTTTAAACATGTAAGAAATCAAAAAGACACTATAGTATGTTCCTTATAATCCACCCTTTTTACAAGACTGGAGAATATGCTAAGGAAAAACATTAAAAAAGAGATAATAGTCATGAAACAAGAGATTCCCAAAGGTGAACTTTGGAAAAAATTCTCAATAGGTATTCTGTTGTACAGTCAGAATTAGAGTAGGAAGACAGCCTGGACATTTGGAACAATTATTGTACTTTGAAAGATCTGCTAGAGCATATTAAAAACTAGCTACAGAGACAGACAATGAAAATGAGCAATTAATAATTCCAAATAAAGTAAGAACAGAAGCTTAATCTTAGTACATTACATAGTCAATAGTAATGCAACCATACAACAATTTCAATATTGGTAAGATGGGTGGGGTACGGATTTGGAAATATAGGCTCAAGCAGAAGATTCAAAAGAGCTAAATAATTCATAACAATATATAAATCAATATTCTAGGAAATATATATACACATATATATACATATATACATATACATATACATATACATATACATATACATATACATATACATATATATATATATATATATATAATGGTATAATCCTATTATTTAGAAATATGGACATTAATAGCAGAAGAAATACTGAACAGTACTGAAAGTTACCGACTATGGAAAGTCAAACTAGGTGATAGAGAATTGTGGAGAAGGAGATGATTATTTTGACAAGCATCTTTTAACATTAGTCAATTAAAAATATGTGCTTGCTTTATCAGTAAAAATAAATTTAAAAGAAAAACAATAATCTATATATTTTAAGGGTGCATTTATTTCATATTGCTGTCTTACACATCCTATTCAATTCTCATAGCACAGTTCTTAGTCCGTAAAGTTTGGTAGGGCTTATCTTCTCATCCAGAGTTTTCAGATAGGAGTTTGAGCCTCAAAGAGATTAAATAACTTGCCTAGGTTAACACTTTCATAAGCATAATCTGAGTCTTCTTCTGGGTTAGTGTTCTATTTGTACACATTGCTGTTCATTAAGATGTTGGCTGCTAGTTTAATATGCTTTCTACACAAAAGTATATTTTACTAGAAATGTCTATATACAAAGTTTTATTTCCATTGTGGAAGTACTTGTACAATATGATATGTCAAAACTGATGAAAGGAATTTACCCACTGAGTATTTCTTATTTAAATTGTCAAAAACACTGGGACTCTTGAGTGGATCTAATCAAGTTCAATAAATTTATAAGTAGAATTTATATCAATTTTCAGCTGAAGACAAATTAATCTTTTTTTTTTAAACACTGAGTTGTAGGAAAAATGTGTTTTTTAGCCAGTTAGAAAACAGAAGGAAATGAGCTGTCCCCGTGGAGCTGTGCACTGTGTACGAGGATAGATCTCTCTTGTCTCCCAGTGTTAATATCAAGCATGCTCTGGACACCTGTGACACATGATGTCACTCACACTCTGCCACTCCTGGGACCCAGCTTCCAGGATCCAGGGAAGGTATGGAAACAAGTGGGCTTTAAAAAAGACAATTTCGGTTCTTGGATCGTATATCCAACTGTGTCCCAGCCCTGTTGCCCACGCTTGATTAAAAGTGATAAATTGTAGGACACAGAGCTGAGGGTTACTGTGTATGTTCAATATATAAATGGAAGAGGAGATTTTTCTTCTTAACAGAAGAGTAAAACCAAGGAAATAAAAAGCATAAAGAGTAGATTTAGCTGACCTCTCCTCCCTGTTTTATTTCCTCTTGCCTGGAATTTTACAAACCACAGAGAAGATGTGCTGTGAAAGACACACTATTTAAACAGATAACTTAAAAATAAATATAAAAGTCCAAAAACTTTGGCATATACTCATAGATGTATCTAAAGGTGTGGCTGTGAAATTACTAAACTAAGGGCATTGGAGATCTCTTGTGTGTTGGTCCTGTTAGAGTTCCTTTTTCTTTATACAGAAAATTTGCTAATTCTCTTCTAAAAAGCCATTTCAAAATCAGTTCAGCTTTCTCCAGGTAGATCCCCAGATAAAAATAATATCATAATTCCAAAACATTCATTTTGCAATTGTTTCAAGTTCAGATATTAATATATGGAAACTTTATCAACTTGTATTTGAATAGCTTTAGTTTTCCAGTTCTAATAGTTAAGATTTGGGAAGTGCTAGAGACATGACTCCTATACTGTGTGCAGATATGTTTGGTAATAACTTCTTTTTAACTGACATGAGGCGATCTGGGAGTTATTTTCTCAAATCATATATCTCATTCTTACTTTGCTGTTTTGGGAAGCATTCTGTCAAATGGCAGTAGCCTTGAGTAAAAATATGGAGTTAAGTTCTTTAGCCATTTCATCATATATACATATATATATATATATATATATATATATATATATATATATATATATATATATATCCCCCCCCATGGGAAGTTCGTGAACTAAATGTCTGACCTTTGTCTGTCTCTGTGTGTGTGTGTGTGTGTGTGTGTGTGTGTTAAAGTCATTGACATAGGTCCCATATTTGCTTTGAATGTTTGGCCAAAAATTTTACTTAGACTTTCATCTTGTCAGCTTTTCCAAACATCTACTAGGTTGGTTTCAAAGTAATTGCAGTTTAAAAGGTAAAAGAAAATTGCAAAAACCGCAATTACTTTTGCACCAACCTAATATAATAATTTCAGTGATAAATTAATGCTGCCAACCATTCTTTCAATCATTTTGCCAACAAATGTTTGTTCCAACAGAATATGCTTGGTTGAGTACTTGGGTTTGGAAATACAGGGGAGAACAAGATAGTCAAATGAGGCAATATACAATAAACAAGAAAAAAACAATCACTAAGAAAATGGTGATAGATAATTCATAATTTTAATTATGGTTTTGAGGAAATGCAAGTTTCTAAATTGTCCTCTAATTAAAGAACATTTATTCTTAGTAGCACTATGACAAGCAAAGTAAACCTTCTTTGTTAATTGACCTTTGTATTAGTTTCAAATGTTGCCTATAAAATACCACAAACTTGGCTTAAAATAGCAGAAATGTATTCTCTTACATTCTGGAGGCTAGAAGCCTGCAGTCAAGGTGTAAGCAGTGCCATGCGTCCTCTGACACTTCTAGGGAAGAATCCTTCCTTGCCTCTCCCTAGCTTCGGCTGGTCCCTGGCCATCCTTGGCATGCGTTGGCTTGTCGTGGCATCAGTCCAATTTCTGCCTCTGTTTTCACATGGACTTCTTTCCTGTGTGTGTATCTGTCTCTGTGTCCGCACATGGCCTTCTTATAAGGTCATTAATCTATGCTTAGGGCCCCCCAAATCCAGTGATGACCTCATCTTAACTGACTATATCTGTAGTGATCCTATTTCCAAATAAGGTCACATCCTGAGGTTCTGGACGGACATGGAATTTTGTGGAACACTATTCAAATCCAGTACTATGTTATTTATTGCTTAGAGTAGCACATCGATGCTTTGAGTAGAAATTATCCTTTATTAGAAAAAGAACGAACCTTGGAATCAGGAAGACCTGGGTTCAAATTCCTTCCTTCCCTTTTGAACTTGGGCCAGTTAACGATCCACTGTGCTTTGTAAAATCTGGATAATATCTACTTCAGAAAATCTCGGATAAACTAATTTATTTGAAGCCAAGCAAAATCAGTTCACCTTTTTCCAGGTAGATCCTCAGATAAAAATATTATCATAATTGCAAAACATTTTTTTTGGGAAATTGTTTAAAGTTCAGATATTAATATACGGAGACTTTACCAACTTGTATTTGAATATCTTCAGTTTTATTGTTAGTAAGATGTCAAGTAGATGTCATCTCATCTCTCTCAATATCTGTATTTTTAAAGGAAGATAGACTTTCATACATTTATCCAGAGATTAAGAGATTCTTGGGTCAAGTTGGGGAAGGTAATGCAATATTATAAAGTTATTTGGACTGAGTTCATATACAAAGAAAAATGTGAGGAACACATTATCTATGGGGGAAATCATATTTATGGAAATCTTTTGCCCTCAGAGTTGAAGAATAATTGCCATGCAGAAAAGTCTTGTTCTCCTAAGCACTGGCCTAAGAGTTGACCTTGTGAGGACTCCACTAAAACTCCCCATTGCTGAGACTTTGACCTTATCCTCCAGAGATGAATCAAGCATAAATAATGCAGTTAATATTCATTTTTTATTTGTCTGGAATGAAGACGTGGTGTGAAAAGGGAAAGGGATTTTTAGAGCCACTTCAAGTGATTTGCTGATGGATGACTCGCCACTGGTGTAGGTCTCTGCAGTTATGTCCTACGGGACTTAACCTTACATGGCAATTTTTTTGATTCAGATCATGTTCTTGTCTTTTCATTCCTGGTAATGCAGCATGAAGACTCAGCAAGGAATTATTTGTCCCTATATTATATCTTTAGAAATTCCAACAGCTAAATTATCGAATTATTTTATATTTTTGTTTATTTTGTATGTGACTTTTTAAATAACGGTTTGACTTTGTAGAAAAATTTTCTTTGTTATTATCTTTACTGTTTAAATTCCTATAAACTTGACTTTATCCCCTAAGTTCTGTTTTGTAAGAGTCTGAGCAAGATATCCATACATTCATTGCCATCTGCGCAACATAAAGTGGGTATAGAGAAGCAAGAGTTATGAATGTAACTTTACCAATTCCTACAATCCTTTAGTGGGACGAGGGTGGGCTATAATACATGAAAATTTAAAAAAATATTTAATGCATTTTATTAAACTCTAGTCTTTTTTGCAAATGTTTGTATACTTGGAAAAATAAAGAAACTATTACTAGGATATTCTATTTATCAAAACATATAATCAAATAACTATTGATACAAAAAAGTTGCATTTTTGGTAGGAAATTCAAGAGTTATGGCTTAAATATTCATAATCTTAATATTTTCCATTTGAAAGGGTGGTCCTCACTTTTATAGTTTGCTATTGATGTTTTTCCGACTTAATTTATGATTTGGTATGTGTAAGAAGATTAAATACAACCCTTTACCAAAAGTCATGCCTCTGTAATGGTTTAAGTAAATTCCATCTTGTGCTTTCAGGAATAAAGCCCTTGAAAACCAACAAAACATAACTGCCTTTGTATGTCACACAAAAATTGGTTTGGTTATATTGAAGTCCCAATAAATGTATAATGAATATAAAATGCTATCTCTTCTAGAAATATTAGAGATACATTCTAGTCAGGAACACTTAAATGTGAAATAAGTTGAGAAGAGTTGCATACATAGAAAGATCATATCATCTTATTTTTCTTATAAAATCATGTTTTTGTGCCCGTATGTTATTTTTAAATTACATTCTCTATGCATACATGAAAGACGAATAATTGAAAAACAGCAGCAGATCATCTACTATAATTTGGTGTCAGTTTATTGTTGGATCACCATTGTTTTTGGTGAGAATATTGAATTAAAAAGGTGAAGTTTATTTTATCATCATTTTGAAAACACATTTCTATAAATAATATATACCATGTTGTATAAAATTAATAAAAATATGGTATTGTTATCCTTTACAAAGAGTATGGTGCTTGAATAGAATGTATTTAGATTACATTAATAGCTTCATTGAGCCTTCAAATAGTAATGTGTATCATTTTTAACCATTTGGTATGAGATGTTTTATGAAGAATGCTTTTGCAATTTGTTTAAACTTCTAATAAGATAGTACCCTGAAAGTTAGTTCTATCAATCATACAATAGTTTAAATATATATATATATATATATATATATATATATATATATATATATATATACACACACACATATATGGAAACATAGTATTTATTGGGAGGAGACTGGTAGACACAAAACATTTATTTCAACTAACTGGTCTGTTTCCTTTCATTAGATAATTAAGATTTTGTAATATTTTATATTGTTTATTTTACTTTGGCTGTCAGGAACCTAAGAGCCATATGGACGGAATGATTAATTGCAGAATAATTTTATCTTGGCTCTAGTAAAATTACTGTATTTGTTTTTCTAAAAATTAAATTGTTTTAATTATCTAAGCAGTACATGTACAAAATAACTTTTTAACTTTTTAAAACTTATAGATAAAAGTAAAGATTATCCTTAATGCTTACACTAATCCCAGATGGTGACCAACGTTACCTCTTTAGCTATCTTTCCAGAATTTACCTCCTGGTTCATTTGTACTAGTATTTATTTAATTTAGATTCTGAGATATGGAATCAAATATTTGAAATGCCAATGAACGCTTCCAAATTGCCTTCAGAATGGCTGCAACAACTTGCACAGCAACATACATCCATACATTAATTCACTCATATATATATATATATATATATATATATATATATATATATATAATTTTTTATTTTTCTTGAGTGATAGACCAGTTATAACGTATTTTTGCTTTGCCAGATACATTATATACCCTTTGGTGCCCTGTTCTCTGCCCCAGAAGGATCACCTATTTAACCATATGAATGGGCTTCCTCCATCATCTCTGGCTTCCAATTGGGTTCAACCTCAAGATGTGACAAACAAGCAGGAGGAGGGAGGAAAGTCAAGTTGAGCATCCATTTCTGTTTGGTTTCTTTGGGATAACTGCATCCCTTGTAAGGAGGACACATCTCTTCTCTTCTTCCAGTTTCCAGTAATCACTTTATCCCCCTGATCCTTTAAGTATAGTAAGAGCCTCAATGCTGCTGGAGCTGGGGAACTAAAATATCCCTTACGATCCCCCCTATCTGATCACACCTATTAAGTTTGCCCTTTAGTAAATGTTCCGTGAATTATCTGAAACAATATGCCATCCATTTCCTGCTGGGACCCTAACTGATCCAAGAGCATTATAATTGCAAAACTGCTTTAACGGCTGGCAATACAGCAGAGGAAAAACCAACACAATAAAAAGTAACTGCTCCCTCAAAGAAAAGGCCAGGTCCAGATGGCTTAACTGATGAATTCTAGCAAATATTTAAAGAAGGAAAACAGAAAATATGAATCGCTTTATAACAAAAGATAGTTTTGTAAAAAACAGATAGTTTAAAACAACAAAAAATTAGTTTATAATTCTGAGTAAACTATTTGTGCTGGGCTCTGATGCTGGTTGGCTGAAGTTGGGCTGGTTTAGGATGGCTTCTACTAGGGAAGATCATCTCTTCTCCAATGCTCTCTCAATCCCCAGCAGGCTAGCCTGGGATCATCCGCCTGGCAGTGAGGTAGGATTACACAAGAGTGAAAACACATGCACGCTTCCCTGGTACGTGAGCTTGGAAATGGTACATCAGAATTACGCTTCATTCTATTAGCCAACAGAAGTCACATTACCAGCGCCCCTCAATAACAGAAGTTGTAAAATCATAGTGTACCAACTGGTTTTATGGTTGCTCTGGGTATAGTAGTATATTGAGATCTCAAAGCTGGTTGCTGATATCAACATATTGGATGCTTAGTAGTGGTGACATCCAGTTCAAACTTGGTGAGAATTCCATGATAAAGTAGAAATATAAATGATAACTCTTGTTGCCATAGACATTTGTTCAAAAGCTTATTGATCAACACTCGTGTACCTGAAGAAAATGGATGACTGACATAAAGTGGATTATTTTATCCATGAGATTATTGAGAGACTCTTATTCAGAAGGGAATTTGGTGAGTTTCAAATCAGGCACAACATTTCTTGCAATATGGGCACATTCATAGATAATGCCCTTGCCCCATATCCTCTAGTCATGTTCCTTTCAGTCTCTGACCATCTGACCAAGCTCTTAGCTATTGCTCAGGAATTCATGGTTCTCTTTTTCTAGACTAAGTAGATCGTGAGATATACAAGTTGAATTTAAAGCCACTGTCAGGATTTTCATTCTGCCCTAGTCTCTTAATTGCCGTACTACAAATCCAGCCAATGGAAGCGTATCACAGGGACTATTTGTCATGCAAATATTTTCTGTTTTTTTACTCCTCGATAACATGAATATTGTAATAGGCAATATCGATGAGGCTATGAATGTTCTTTGAGAAAGGTGTGGCAGAATAGCACAAATAGGTTCACAGGAAGTATAATGTAACCACATACAGGAGCAACATTTTTTTGGGTGGCGGAGGGTGTGGAGTGGGGTGGTAAGTGTCCCTAATTGTCAAAGTCCAGTCCTGTAAATTCCTCTTCTACTTGATAAAGGAATGTTATTGGGTGCTCAGTTTATTATAGGCAGCTCAGTTCACACAGACTTCTCACATCCACTGGTCAGGCAATCAGTCTACCGAAGTCTAATGGCAATTTAAGAGTTATCAGATGGAGAATAGTTATTTGCCAGAAGAGGCCAAGAGTTTGTTCCAAAGCCTTAAAGACCTTCTCAGTGTTACAACATGGAGCTTGGATTAGACTCCCTACATTACCCTGATCTACTTCAGAAGTATTAGGCAACATATCTTGGGAAATAAGACCAAATAGAATAGCTTGAATCGCAGCATATGCTAGCTAGAGACACTTTCTTTTTTCCTTAAAAAAAAAAAAAAAAAATCATTTCACTGAAAGGGTGTATAAAAAGCACCCAAATATGATATGTATTTTCTCTAGCAATTAAACAGACCTACTAAGCACTGAGTCCCATTTTTAGCAGAAAGGAGTGTGAGTTTAAACATGCCTTTCAATTTGGAATTGTCACGATACACCACATAACACTGGATCTCCTAGAAAATCCATTGAGATGACAGAAACCTATAATTTCATGGGATTTATTTTTCATAACTGACATCCATGTGGTGTTCAAAAACATTAAGGTATCTACGGTGTCTTACTCATGAAGACATGTCAGCAGATGCCATCCATATAGTGTATAATTTTGATGTTTGGTGGTTGTGCTAATATAGCTGAAATCTGAGACAAGAAGGTGCCCCTGCTTGGTGAAAGTCAAATGTTTCTAGTGTTCTCTCCTTTAGGGATAAAAACGAAGAATTTGCCAGATCAATAGATGCACACAAGAGTCCAGAGGTTATATAATTTGCTCAAGTTGTAATACCACATTTACATCAACAGCTCTCTTCAGCATGGGCCAGACACGCAAGTTAAAGGGGCATGTGGCAGTATCACCCTAGAACTCCCCACTGGGATAAGTGTTCTTGTAGATTTACAAGGCTTCCACTTGCCTTGCTTCTTCATACAAACCCAGCTCCAGATATTCAGGAGTTGGTGTTATCTATTTTAAATGCATACTCACAAATTGGACAAATAATCATAAGACTAAGGGTAGACTGAGCTATATATGAGCAGAAATATAGACAAAACTCAAATTATTCCTCATCCCGCCCTCGCCCCTTCCCCCCACCACCACGGTTAGGGGACGGATAAAAAGTTCATACATGATAGATCTGCTCCAAATGTCCTAGCTCTCTATTTATTTGGATTCCTTTAGATTCTCTGTTTATTTGCATTCTCTATATTTGTCCCAGGCAGGGTATAACTGGAGGGAGAGGGGGAAATACACTAGTTATAATATTTAAAATATATAGGAAGCTTAATATTAGAGGAAGTTTAAATACACAGAATTTGTTAAGTGGTGGAATATGTGAGAATCCAAATAATAAACAATAAGGAAAAGCTAGCTGTTTGCAATTGCTGCTACCATCAATCAGCTTAGATTGACAAAGGAAGGAGGCCAGACTCAACCAGAAGGAACTTAAACCACAGCAAACATATCTAGGGAAAGCTGAAGCCACAGGCACGATAACAGCCACTAAAGGGTACTCCACATGAGATAGAGAATGTGCAAGTTAAATATCCAGCCTTCTCCCTACCTTTCACTTTCCAAACTGTGTCCAAGTCCTCTGTTTGCTGAACTAAACAAATATCAAGCCAACTTGCAGGAGCCTGGAAGTGCAACTTGTAGGTCTCCTACCTGCTATGATACAGAGGAGAGCAGGGGCGAGGTGAAGGAGAGATCTCAGCTCAAATAGGCCAAAGAATGGCACATTATACCAAGCATTCGGGTAATTCATTGCTGAGTAATAAACCACCCCAAAACTCAGTGGCTCAAAACAACACCAATATTTATTTTGCTCATCAGTGAGAATTTGTGTGGGGTTCTGCCCTACTCAGTGTCAGCTGGGGCCATTGAGACTCTGCCATTTCACTTACTCACTCATCCGTTGCTCAAGCTGGTTGTCAACTGGGCCCTCAGCTTAGCCTGTGGCTGGGACAACTGTATCTGGCCTTCCCATGTGGTTGCTTGGCATACTCACAGTATGGTGGCTTGGTTCCCAGTGAGAATATCCCGTAAGGATTTATATGCAAGCTGTTACTTCTGATGTAGTCACATCACAAGCCTGCCTGGATTTCAAGGAGAAAGACCATATACACACACCTTTCAATGGAGGACTGTTAAAATCATATTATAAAAAGAGCACATGAGATAGGCTATATGGGTTTAGGCATATTTAGGAAGTATACTGGACCAAGAAACTCTGGACATTCACTTTTAGTTCAGGCCACACATTGATCTATATATCAACCAACTAACAAAGCCCCAAATTGTGTCACCCAGCCTTTTGAATTCAGAATCCCTGGTCCATGTATCCAAAGTGATAAGTTTAACCTTCTGGCCTATCATCTTAGAATCCATACCCTAAACATTCCCAGGTTTCTTTCAGTATAAATTAGCAAACCTTGAGATTTGAGTTTGTACATTTTGGGGCTCAACATTATGTTGTTTCTCTGGGGGAATACTAGACTGTAATTCTAGAAGCCTGAAGCATATTTACAAGTAAGTACTGAAAAAAAAATGTGCTTCCCTTTGCCAATAAAGTGCCTGAGAGACATCATCACAAGATTTTCAAGGAAGCTATCAAGACACTCCTGTTAGAACAGGAGATATATATATATATATGTAATGTTTTTTTGTTTGTTTTTTTTTCTGTTTCCAAGGGAGACTCTGACCCCTCTGTTATGTCTCCCTTTCTTTTTATGTATGAGTATGAGTCTGGTCAAGGCTGTGAATTCATCTAATGTAATTTGATAAAGTGTATAATAAATGTTATGGCTACAATTGACTCTTTCATAAAATCAGAGAAATTCCTCATCTTTTGGCTAGATTTTGAGCTGAGAATTTTGGACTTTATGTTTATAGTTTAAAAATGTTTATTCTTTAAAAATGTTAATGTTGCTCGATACAACCAGCTCACCAACTTTTTCTCGAATTACTCGTTACCATATTTTTTATATGACACTGGCTTATTGGTCCTACAAAGATTTGCCTTCAATTACCTCTTCATTCCAGATGACCAAAGGATATTACCTAAAATGCAGAGATGTAATGGAGGTCAGACTTTCATTGGTAAAAACCAACAAAAACTAATGATTACTATTGATTATTATTTTACTAGGAGACAAGCAGGAATAGATTAGCAGGTATTGAGCATCATAGTAAATGATTTAATTTTTAGTAGGTCATTCTAGAGGCTCTACTAAGAGTAGGTTATAAGAATAGATAAATACAGGAAAGCTAGTAAGGAGTCTACTGAAATGCTACATTGACAGAAAATAGGGGATTGTACAAGCTATAGTGGAAATAGATATATTTTGAAGGTAGAGAGAACAGGATTTGATGAGTAATTGCAGATGAGCTATGATAGAGAAAAGCCACTGGGAAGCATAATTCTGCAAATTACTAATGTGGAGAAGACTGGATGAGCATCAGGATAAGGAATGAACGGGGTGGGGGGAGGAAGTGGTATCAGGAGATCCACTTTTGACAGGTTACATTTGAGAAGTCTAGCAGATATTCAAATTTAGATGTTAAAGAAGTGGTTGAATATTTGAGTCTAGAATTCAGGATGAGGTTTGGGCTGAATATAATTTTTTTTTCATAATTGACAGCAGATCGATGCTGTCAATTCATTTCATGCATTGCTGAAATTACATGAGATCCCAAATAAGTTAGCATATAGAGAGTAGATTCAAGTACTAAATCTAGGAGCACTACAATCTTTATAGCTGCTGGTATAAGAAAGATTAATAGAAATGTTAAAAAGTTATAGGCCACGAGGCCAAAGAAGAATCGGGAGACATTCTATGATGTCATATAAGAGGAAATTCTTGCCAGGAGAAAGTTAATCCAAGTGTCAAATGCTGCAGATGAAGCACATAAAATGCAGGCTGAGAAATGACCACTGGATAGGACAACATGACGTTCACTGGTGACGTAAAAAAAGGCAGTTTCTGTGGAGTGGTAAGAGTGAAGGACTGACTGCATCAGGTTTAGGAGAGAAATGCACATAGTGAACACAGCCATTTTCAGAGTTTTGGTCCAGTGAATATCAGAGAACTTGAAGTCATTTCTTTTTTCTTTTTAAACTGTATTTCTACTTTATATTATTTGTATTTTATAATAATTCTATTCTCCATTTCTATTTCATAATACTAATTATTAACTCCCTGCTATGAAAGATGAGGTTATTAGCACTACAATTTTCACTCCAATTTCTTCCTTCCTACAACGTCTAATTTTTCAGAATACATTTTTACTTGGTCACAGTTTGTAGCACTTACATTTATGATCTGTATCCATGTAGACAAAAAAAGGGGGGATGCTGTAATAAATCTCACCAAAAGTAACCTCACAGGATGATTTGATCATAAATTCCTAACTGGGTAGGTCATGCCTCAGGCCTATAACTTTTTTAGTAAAAGGTTTATCTTTCTAAGCCAGTCCTGTCCATTGTTTTTCTGCATCTGGGTTAAGATACCTTTGAAATGCTTCTTTTTCAGACACCTTGTAAGCATAGCCACCCTTAAGAGAGAAACATAACCTTGTTAACTATCCTGTAATAAAATGGCAGACATTTCCCCACCTTGCTTTCTCCCACCTTCACACAATCTTCCCTAAGTTCTGTCCTTAATTCCAAAAGTATAAAAAATGTACGAAACCATCATTCTACGGAGCATTTGAGGTCTTACTTCCTGGCACTGTCGTCAGATTCACCAAATAAAGTCATAAAATTTGTCTACAGGTTTGGACATTTCTTATGCTAACATCCACAGTTCTCCTTGTTTCAAAATCTTGTTTTATATTCATATGATTTCAATGTACACCACCAGTCCTTCTAAGTAGCTTCTTCATTCCTTCATTGTATATTTTGACTAGCTCTTGGTTAGCTAAATTTCAATAAGTTTTTCAATAAGAGCTCTTGAATGCTCTTTAAAACATATATATATATATATATATATATATATATATATATATATATATATATATATATATATATATATATATGAATAGTGTGTTTCTCCAGGGCGCATCAGCTCCAAGTCATTGTCTTTCAATCTTGTTGTGGAGGGCACAGCTCAGCTCCAAGTCTAGTTGCCGTTTTCAATCTTTAGTTGCAGGGGGCACAGCCCACCATCCCATGTGGGAATTGAACCAGCAACCTTCTTGTTGAGAGTTTGGGTTCTAACCAACTGAGCCATCTGGCTGCTGCCCCTTTGGAAGCTCAGCAGCAGCCTGTTGTCTTCAGTCTAGTTGTGAAGGGCGCAGCTCACTGGCCCATGTGGGAATTGAACGAGCAACCCTGATGTTCAGAGCTCGCGATCTAGCCAACTGAGCCATCCAGCTGCCCTTGAATGCTCTCTTTTTTGAGTTTCCTCATATTTGAGAATATTTTCCTTTTGTTTTTATACTTAAATGAAAATTAGGCTGAATATAATTTTCTTGGTAACAAAATTTCATCAGTACTTTCCAAATTTCATCAGTATTTTCCAAATTTTCTCAGTTCTTGCTGTCCTGTTTCTGGTTTCATGAATAAATTTTGAGTACAATCTGATTTTCCCTTTGCTAGTGACTTTCTTCTTCTTCCAAGACATATACTTTTAAAATATTTGACCCTTATAACTTCCTGTATACAACTCAATGTTGATTTTTATCTTTTAATTCATTTTTATATAATTGGCATATTTTAATCTACTCGTGCAATTTTCAGTTCAGAGAAATTTTGCTGTGTCATTTCTCTGAAAACAGTGTTCAGGTTTCAATTGATGCAGTCTCTATTTTAGGAAACTTTTGTTGGATCATCAGTCTCTTTGTACTTATCTCATCCTTATCACTTTGATCTCTTTCTCCTTTTCCTGGGTGTTAAAAGTGACAAGATAGATTTCAGCAATAACTATTCTTCCTCACTGTTTCTAATTTGTTTTATTAGATAAGCTACTGTAATGTTCTATAATACTTTGTAACATGTGTTCTTTGCTCTGTAATCTCTTTTTCCCTCACTATTAAGCAAAAACATATGTGTGTATTAGTGTATATGTGTATAGTGTATATGTGCATGATTGTGAAAGTTTTATTATCAAAGTGGTTTTCTGAGAGTGTTTGTATTACAGGAGACTTTTCTCCTTTTCATCCGTTTGGTTTTCTAATGTTTTCTTCACTCTGTTTTGCATATTTTCTTTGCTAATAAGAAAAGTCTCAAAAAAAATCAAGTTAAGTTACTTGTCTTAGAAAGTCAGCATGTACAATGATATTAGAACCTAAGTCTCCTTTTGTCTAGTTTAGGTATTATTCTACTATTTTATGTTTTTATTGAGGCTTGAGCTATTTAAAATATATAAACTTCCAAGAATAATACTCTTCCTCAAGTTTTGTTATTGTGGTCTGTGACAAATAGCTAAGTGGGCTATTAGGTTCAGCAGGGTACTACTTCTATTTGAGGTATATCATTTGGCTGCTGAGGTTTTGGGGAATCTGACTAAGGGAGAGTTGAGTTGGGGATACATTCAGTTTGGGTATAGATGAGATTTACATTTGCTTTTGCTTTTGCAGGAGGCACAGATACCGCTTGTCTGGTTGGAAGTCCCACCCTAATATGCTCACACCTTAGTGGGGACTCAGGATTTATTTCCAGATCTTAGCCTCTTTTTTACATTTTACCCAAGGTAAAACAATTGTTTGCATTGATTGAACCAATCTGACTTTATCTTATTTTTGGCTTATTTGTTTATTTTGTTCTTTTTGGTGATTTCCATTTATTTTCTATGAGCCCTAAGACAGTCTTTTAAAAATACGTTGGTGGCAATTCAAGGCTATTTGTATTGTATAGTCATCAGGAATCAGAAGTTTTTTCAGCATTCACTTATGTTTCCAAGTTCGTATGCATAGAATTAATATAATTCTATGTGTGAGAAAAATAAACAACTAATCATTCTTTTAATTCTCATAGCTATCTTCTGTCAAATTTGGTCGACGAGAGTCTTTGTCACGTACCATTAGTCATCACTTCCCTTACTGATTTTGTTTGGCAAACTATTTCCAGATTTATTAAATTTTTCCATTTATACACGTATGTACTTATATATGCATGTAAACATTTAGCTTTACTAATTTCATTCCTTATATTTTCTCCCAGCAACCTAATTCTCTCTCAGATTACAAAATATATACTCTAGGAATTCTTATATTAAGAATTTATAGGTGATATACTCCCTGAGAATGTTCATGTTTAAATTTTATTTACTTTAACCTCATATTTGCGTAGGTATAAATCTGTGATTTATTCTTGAAAATGACGTTCATTATTTTCTAGATCCTACAAAGGTCTGACAATTAAGTTCCTGAATTTATTGCAACAATGTTGCTAAACTTTTTTGACATTAGAGGGATTATTCATTATGAATTTGCACCAACTGGACAAACAATCAACCAAGTTTACTATTTGGAAGTGCTGAAAAGACTGCATGAAAAAGTTAGACAACCTGAACTTTTCGCCAACAATTCATGGTTCTTGCATCACAACAATGCACCAGCTCACACGGCACTGTCTGTGAGGGAGCTTTTAGGCAGTAGACAAATAACTGTATTGGAACACATCCCTACTCACCTGATCTGGCCCCCAGACTTCTTTCTTTACCAGAAAAAAAAGGAAATATTAAAAGGAAGACATTTTGATGATATTCAGGATATCAAGGGTAATACGATGACAGCTCTGATGGCCATTCCAGGAAGAGTTCCAAAATTGCTTTGAAGGGTGGACTAGGTGCTGGCATTGGTGCATATCTTACCAAGGGAAGTACTTCGAAGGTGACTGTAAGTGATATTCAGCAATGAGGTATTAGCACTTTTTCTAGGATGATTTTGAGAACTTAATTGTCAGACCTCGTATTGTTAATGAAAAGTCTGATGTCAGTTTGATTCTGGCTAATTATAAATCTAGTATTATTTTGTCTGAAATGGTGCAGATTTTTGTTTGCTGATGCTAACCCTTTGACGTATTTATTTGTAAGTGCTTTTGTTTCTTTCCAGCACTCTGTGGCCTTTGCAATCTGTGTATGTACATCTTTCCTTAGTTTTGGAGTATTCTTTCTTTTATATCTTTAAAGAGAACCTTTTTTCCATTCTCTCTCTTCTCCTTAATTCACCATTAGAAAGATTTGGGATGTCTGCTTCTATTTCCTAGTTCCCTTATCTGTCTTTTCCTTGCTGTCAATCCCTTTGGGCTGCATTCCAGAAAGATTCAATGGCTAGATCTTTTAGACAGGTAATTAGCTATTTAACTCTTTAAAAATATATATTCACATAACTACCATTTTAATATTTTAATATTAAACATTTTAATATTTTAAAAATATTTCAACAACTATTTCAAAATTTCAGCTGTGTTTATCTATATTTTCTTTGAGGAACTGTCTACCTTGTTGATTATATTGTCAATACTTAATTTAAAATTGTGTTCATTTTAGAATCCTGTAGGTCACTTTTACTTCAGACTTTAAAGCTCTGAATACTTATTTATTAAAAATAAAAATTTATCTAAGTCCTCAGAGAGGCAAAGTAAATGCATGAATGCTTTATTCTGTGTCTTTATTCCAGAAGACAAAGTAGACATAATATAAAAAGATTATAAAAAATAGTGTGGAAAAGTTTAACATACAGTCAGCATACAGTTAGCATAGAAAGGTCCAAATTGAAACTTTGGGATTATAATATGTACAGGTTGATTTAATTCTTTCCTCATATTAGACTCTTATAATATTTTATACAAATTATAATTAGTTTGGTTTGTTGCTATAAGCTTTTATGTTATTGGGTTTCCTTGTATGTTTGTTGAGTCTTGATTGTACTTTCTTCTTTGTACTTGAGATTTCCTGTTAGATATTCACCTGTGTCTGTACAGTTTGCATGTTAAGAAGATGCTTCAATCTATTGATACTTATACTGTGCCTATCCTCCATGATGAGGAGAGTGGGAGGTGATGGATGGAGCGAGGCGAGATCTGTAGGTAACTTCTTGGTGGGGACCTCCTATTCCTCTTGGAAATCACTAGTCACTTGAAACACTTTTGGTAATTATTTATAAGTACATCTTGTACAGAAGGGAAATGATTCCAGATGGAAGCTCCGTGATGCAGAAAGGAACATGAACATTTACATGAAGAATATATAGGCCAATTTAAAAATTATTTTTTATATTTAAAAGCAAAAATATAATTAACTATGATGTGTGAGTTTAAAGCAAATAAAGGAATAAAATCAATGATAATAGCACAAAGTTTGGGAGTGGGGTAAATGGAGTTGAACTGTTATAAGGTTCTCATGTTGTTTGAGATGCAGTAAAAATATTTAAGGTAGATTATAAGCAACAAAGCTTGCATATTTTAATCTCTACGTTACTAGCTAACCACTAAAAGAATAATACAAAATTATATAAATAATGCGAATATTGGAGATAAAAGGTGATTGAGTATTCAAAGGGAGGCTACAAGAGAAGAATAAAGAAATAAATAAGACATGGGAAAATTAGAAAATAAATAAGAACATAGCGATTTAAATCTACTCATATCAGTGGTTAAATTAAACATAAAAGAAATAAACCTTCTAAGAAAGTGACAAAGATTGTCAGAGAAGATAAAAATACAAAAGATCGAATCACTTTCTCTTTCTAAAAGTCACACCTTAGATGAGAACATTAAGAGATTGAAAGCAAAGCGAATAAAAATTAAAAAGTATACCATGAAAATATGCAAATACTAACAATAAGAAATGTAATGTAACTATAATAATATAAAAAACTTGAATATAGGAAATTATTAGAGGCAAGGAAAGACATTATAGGTAGATAAAATAATCCTTATTAAAATGGAGAAGGTATACCAATCCTAAATTTGCTTCAAAATGCAAAAAGTCAAAAAGATAAAAGAAAAATAGACAAATTTATAACCACAGTGGACATTTGAACATAAATCCCAGTAATTGTTAGGAAAGACTGACGTAAAATGTAAAGGATATGTAATGTTTGAACAGCACAATTAATCAATTTGTCCTGTCTGACATTTATAGGCCTCTACACACAAGAGGAGGAAAATGCACATCATTTGTAATAAAAATGGGACACTTCCCAAAATGAATTTTATGCTATCCACTTAAGCTAGTATAAACAAATTTCAAAGTATCAAAATAACACAAAGGATGTGTTCTGATCAAAGTGGAATTAAACTGGAAAGCCACAATAGAATAATTCAAAAGTCCCCAAATGTTTGGAAATTAAGCATAAATTTCAAAACAACCCATTGGATTAAAAACAAAATATTACTTCTTGTTAATGTGATATCACACAATGTAGGTAAAGATGAATGAATAAAATAAACCAAAGGTCTTTGGATTAGAAGCTAATGCAGCAATGCCCAGGAGAGGCATCTATTTTGTTTTAACACTTTTTAAAAAGCAAAGAGAACACAATTCATCCAAAGTAATGGGGAATTTACTGTCGTGATTAATATGCATCAACCCACTCACTCCCCCTCTCCCCCCCACCCTCCCCCACACACACAAAAGCCAAACACCAGGAGCTTAGGAAAAGTAGGAACTGTAGGCTGGAATTTTGCAGTAGCTTTGGTGTCACTGACTACGGACATGACTCCATTGCTTCATGGTGGCCTTTCTGTCCCATCTCCAACTGGCTTATTCTCTGCTCTAAATTCTCAGTTTCACAACAGTATATGCATGTTTTCTGATTGAAGGATAATACATTATGCCTCCCAAGTCTTGCTCTACATTATGTCTCTTGTTTTGGATCCTACTGCTACCTACTCTTTTTGTGTTCCCTAGCTCCCATTACTAAGAGAGTGACTTTTCCCCTTAGCTTTTATGTCAGTCCACAATAGAGCTCACCATCAGTTTTGAGTCACGTACCCAGCATTGTTTCAACTAACAATGACTGGAATGAGGGGTATTTTTCAGGTAACTATTAGAAAGTAAACTTTTAGACTTCAAGATGGATAATATTTAACTAAAGCTCAACTGGAAGATATGCTATTTTGCTCCTAAATTGATAACAGTATCTCTTAAGTAAGGTTCATGGATATTTGAATCAGAATATTCTGTGGTTATCGTTCAAGATACACACACTGGATTCCACTCATGATCTATTTTATCTAGATCTCTGTAGTGAGAGTTGGGAAATATGCATTTTCACTATTTCTCCAGTAAAATCTAAGTACCTTAATATTCAGAGTTATCAAAATGCTACTCTAGATCTTTTTTAGAGTAATGTATATCATCCATTGTTCTAAACACCCCCAAACTCATCCCAATATGAGACGGTGATTAGGTTCTTTTTTGGCTACTACAGATTCTTGAAGATTTGAAATATAGACACAAAGATCAGATTGGCATCAAAATATCAATTTTCTTTCTGGGAAAACTAGATAAGATAAAAAGCTGCAAAAACAAGGATTTTGGTCACTTTTCCAAAAACCGAATCTGAGACCCATACATAAAAGGATTTATTCTGCAGTTGGACATTTACTCAGGCAGCCTAAAATAAATCAGTTTTACACTCATCTTGTCCAAAGAGTGGGGACAAAGTAGGCTGCAATTCAAACATGCTTCTAAGAGACAAACCCCAGATTTGGACTCATATGTGTTTATTTTATGAAACTTAGAGTCAGTGAGGAATGATCTATGGCCCTAAGCTAGCCTAAAAGTATAAAGGGAAACAACATAGAAAAACAATCATCTTAATACCTCAACTCTTAATAATAGAGAAAGAAGTACCAAGTGCTGTAAGAGTCTTGCCATTCTACCAATCAGATAAATCACTCCTCCTGGGAAGAAGTAGTTACAAGGGTGAAGGGAGAGGCAGAAATAGCTTTTCCATTAATTCCCAAAGGGAAGAAGTTTCCATTATAATAACCCAAAGAATTTGAGAAGAAAATGATCCACAGTCCAACCGTCCAAGGTGTCTATTCGGATCATATACTTGTAGAAGAAGACCCATGGGGGGAAAACACACTCTGTCCTTAGTTCCAAAAATAGTTGTATTTCTCTTCGGCAGCCTCAAACTCTTTTTGTCCAAAATGGAACTCACCTTTCCTTCCTCAAAGCATATTCCTGCTCCTGTTTCTTAATCTTGGAGAATGTTGCAGTGAACCAAAGGTGTGGTGCTATCCTTTCTGGTTCCTCCCCTTTTTGCATGTTCCATATACAAACAGTCACTAAATTTTGTAAATTCTACCTCTTTAATATCTCTTTATTCCCACTATACTACCTTAGTTGTCTTGATTACTCCAACAGCATTCCAATGTGTCACTGTGTCCTATCTTGTACTATACCAGGCCACACATTTTGTACAAG
Organism: Rhinolophus sinicus; assembly: GCF_057876585.1. Classification (NCBI taxonomy): domain Eukaryota; kingdom Metazoa; phylum Chordata; class Mammalia; order Chiroptera; family Rhinolophidae; genus Rhinolophus; species Rhinolophus sinicus. The sequence goes on from NC_142508.1 coordinate 23,608,612, forward strand.
TTATTATAATATTTAAGCAGTAGATTGAAATTGCATATTGATATATTTATCTTACAGATTGGATTGTAAGCACTGAGTAAATAGGTACTATGTCATGGATGCTTTATTAACATAATTATTTTTCCTTCTTTTGTTAGACATTTGTGAACTCATCCTAATTTTTATTTCAGTTCTGTCAATGATATAGGACCTCATGAATTACTTTAAGTAATAACATCTCCATGGATGTATCCATGCTTATTGGACCTTAACTAATTTACTCTTTTACTCAGTCATTCCTCTTGTAGGTATTTTAAATCCAAATCACTTTTGTAATTAGGCAGGATATAAACAAATTAAATAATAGAAACATTCATTCAACGGAGAGAGCTAGGGTGGCAGATAACCTGCTGTGTTCTTGGGCACAACCAGTTTCCAGTAAATCACATTTGGAGAACTGTTAACCTTGTCCAGTGAACTCGTATGCCTGAGGTTCTGTGGCTTTTCATACCTGTATTTCCAGTGATAACGTGCTTCAATCCACATGTGCTCTTAACTCTAAGGTATTAATCATCTACCCATAGAATGCTATTCTATTTCAAGCTTCACGTGACCTATGGTTTTGACCTTTTTAACATCATTCAAAAATGTCAAAACTCTGTTTGACCTTATTATCTTTAAGAAACACTTTTAAAAGCACTGTGAGTGGCATAATATATTTTTTAAAAATTTTAAAACTGCTGCAGATAAGATTATAGAAATGTAAAAATAAATTGAATGATAGATTTTCAATTCTGTTACACAGAAACTTTGGGTTATTTGGAGATCATTCTGGGGCTACTGCAAGGGGGAAAACAGCAGATAATTGGCTGGAAGGATATTCTGGCCTTTCTTGAGTTTCTGCTTCCGCCACAATTTACCACTCTTCGGAGATTTGTGGTGGGGAGTTTCAACAATATTTTTAAAAGGACTATATGAGTTCAGATCTATGTAACTATTAGATACATCTTCAATCCAGGATTTAATGAAGGATTTCTCCCAATTCACTTTTTTCTTAGAAATCTTACCCTCATATACCCAACTCTCTGACTATAGCCTTTACTATTTTCATCTCCTACCCAAAGCTCTCATTCAAAGTATGCTGTTGCTACTTTGGTCATGAATGGGCCTCATTTTCCATCTAGAGTGTAGATACTGAAAATACATTATTCACCTACCGACAGAAGGGCCAGAATCTTGATATATAACTCTTTTTAAAAAGTTGTGGATTATGTCACCAGTTTTATATATGCTGAACGAATTGCATCATATTAAAACCAAGCTAAGGAGGAGAACTATTAAGTATACACAGAAGTTTGAAAAAGATAGCATAAAAATTAAAATTTTAGCAGTTAACTTTAATTCAATCTGTGTTGCAGATCAATCTGGAACTGAAAGGAACATAAATTGCATTCTAAGTACTTCTGAATCACTTAATCAGGAAAACCTTAAGAAGCAAATATCTCAGGATAAATTGCACTAGAGAAAAGTTGTTAGGCAGCATCTGGCAAAATAAGGAAACAGGATTATCCTCATTAACAAGATTTTTAAAATCTACATTTTAAAACCATTAGATGAACTTAATCTCAATGGGCATGATCACTACTACTCCATTATCTATTTAAGGAGATAAAATATAAGAACCAGTGTTTCCTAGATGAACCAGAACATTTCCAGAATGATAAAAAAGTATCCCAGCCCACTGAGTATAAAATTAGATTGCTGAATGACTGGGGCTGGCTGGGATTCTCAGGTCACGATGACTCTTCCTTATGCTAAGCAGATGAAATGTCAGAATAAAATCATAGCCTAGCTTTAGTTATGAATCTTAAATTAGGTGAGATAAAAAAACCTTTTGAAGTGTCAGGTACTATGATTTAAGTTTTATCTCCTTATTCTTATCCAGAGTACTGGGAATCTCACTCTATACCATGAAGACAACTTGCTAGCTAAGCTGACTTTAAATGAGCTTGTACTCACCCTACAGAAACAGTGGAGCATCTTCGCAATGCAGTTAGTTTGCAATCAGAAGCATGCTATTGGATTCATGTCTTATTGTACATTCATTGTTAGTATTGCGATTGGTAAGCAGCAAACCTTACAAAGCTCAATATATCATTTTGCGTATAATTAAACACAGATTTATTTCCTCTCCCCTATATCCCCCAATGGCAAAATACATTAAAGTGCACTTTGCCAATGTTTAGGGCAAAAGTCTCTAAATGTTTTAGCCAAGGCGGCCTCCATTATATTATTAACATATTTGAATACAGGAAAGTATTGCTATCACGTATTCTCCCATGTTGCTAAGAAATTTTTTGTAGATTGTGGCCCAGTGACACCACCGGTTGCTCAGGCTTCTGAATCTTGGAATACTAATATTTAGTAGTACAAAGCTTTGATTTAAAATGTTCCCTTTTCCATGTCAAAGTTTGGAGATAGATAACATCTCTGCAAAATTAAGAACCTCAGAGCTCAAAGCAGGAACTGCACCTTCCAGGTTTCTCTTCCTTAAGCTTTACCTGGAAGAAAATAAAAATCTAGGCTTTTCATATATGTAGCTTTCTAGGAGTGCTCTCTCACTTCTCTCTGTCTTTCCTGCCTCTCCAAATCTTCTATCCCTTTAATCTAATGGAAAAATATATATATATCAACATGTAAATACACACACATACATGTATTGCTTATAACAATAAACAACATTTAAATCAAAATTATGAGGCTCAGTTTTGAGATAACACATTCATTTCATTAAACATTCCAGGACTCTGTGTAGCTTTGCATTATATAGCGACAGGTCAAGTGTATTCCGAATTAAGATTTACATTAATAGAATAGTAAGTGTGATCCCCAACTTCACTGTACGTATCAAATTTTCCAAACTCCGATTATATCTTTCTCATTAATTTTAAACATTTTCTGCTATCAAATTCTAATGTGTCTTTGTTTATTTCCTTCTTGACAATGAATTGAATGGACTGCGTCTATCATTTTAAGGAAAATGATTAATACTGCCATGGATCCTCTTTTGAAGGTCTTTTAAGAATTTTAATAGATACCTTGACTCCAGTCAAGTGTGATCCAATATGCTTTCTTAGGCTCGAGATTGATTGATGATAACCAAAGCTTTGATTAGTCTGTGACACCAAATGCTTGAAAGAATATGGAAAATAGATTATTTAAGATCATTGCAACTGCTTTAAAATGAGTTAAGCTCTATTTGTTAGAGGTGGAAAATAGAGAATAATGAGTTGATACCTCTAGCCAAAACGAACCTTTATTTTCTAGAATGTTAGTTCCTACCTGGTTGTACACAAGAATCACTAAGAGTAGTTTTTAATAATACTGCTGCCTGGATCACAACATTTCTGAACGAGAATCTCTAGGGATCTGTTTTTTCTTAGAAGCTCCCTAGATGGTGCTTACTCAGTCATTCTGATTAAAAAGAAAAAAAGAAAAAAAAAAAGAATAGACCAGGCATTATGGAACCACTAGTTAAGAATGTTATGCTTAAAAGCAATTAATTACACTTTCAGTTTCATTTCTTACATACGATGAGCTTGGATAGCATCACATCATCTTTATAACAAGAAAAAAAGATAGGAAAACTGAAAATCAGTGATATCTAGGACACATTAGAGAACTAAGGTTATAGAGCCCCAAATCTGTAGAAAAAGGTGCATCCAGCAAGCTGAAGCAGACGAGATCTGCTTACCTGAAGCAGATGGCACTGGAGCCATAAATTGGAAGGAACACTTACCAGGGTGATTCTGAGGGATGGTTGAATGTGGACTAGTGTGTGAGTGAGAAAGTCCTCAGGACCACAGAGATTCCAGTACTCGCATCCCACCAGTTTCTCACAGTGAAGATCCAAGAAAGATGCCCTCATGTCTTTAGGAAGGAGAAGAGGAGAGGAATCAGTATGCAATGTGTCTGGAGCCTTCCCCGTAATAAAGACATACTCTCCAGGGGAAAGGACTTTAGCAGAGCAAAAATACACCTAAACATATCATATTCAAACTGCAAAGAGCCGAATCTCAGCCCCATACAGCCTTATTTTAACCAAGAGGAGAGAAAAACAGCGACCAGGGCGCTGGACACTGTAGCTAGAAAAGGGAGTAGGTGGCAGAGGAGGAAAAAGCTATCCCACTGGAGAAAGAGGTGCAAGGGTCACAGCTTTGAAAAACGGGCTACTAAAATAATGAGATTTAATTTGAAAATAAGCAAATGTTCCCCCTCCTCACACTTTACTAACACACCAAAGTGAAATACAAAAAGGAAAAAAAGAATGAGAAAAGGTACAATAGCCAAGAATATTGGTACAATTTCAAAAGTATAAAATTGTATCATGAATACCACAGGAGAAAAAGAAAAGGATCAGAAGAAATCTTTGAAGTAATAATAGCTGACAAGCTTCCAAGACTGATGATAGACACCAAATAAAAGAAACAGGAAGCTCAGATAACACTAAACAGAAGAAATACTAAAAACAATACAAACAAACAATAACAAAGCAAAAATAAAACAAAAAAAATACAGCTAAAATTATCACATTCAAACTACAGACAAAATGACATTTTAAAATAAGCCAGAGGAAAAAATAATCATATCACCTATGGCTCATCAGAAACCAAAGAAGGAAGGATAGAATGGAATGAAATATTTAAGTATATTTAATTACAGATATATTTGAAAATTTTTAAAAATGTCTGTATGTATTGAAACCACGCTTCAAAAGTGCAGCAGAAACAATTTTTTTTCCTATATAAACAAAAACTGAAGGAATTCATTGCTAAATGACTTGCACTAAAAATCTAGATGTTCTATAGGCAGAAAGAAAAGAATGTAAGTCAGAAACTTAGATCAAGATAAAGAAAAAGAACACAAAGAAGGAATAAATGAAAATATTTTTTTATTTTTTATTATTAATGATCTTAAAAGTAACTGTTTACTTTAATACCAGTATTAATGTTTTGGGGATTATATCACATGGATAAGTAAAATGAATGACAGTGATGTTGCAAGAAATAAGAGGTAAGAATAGGCAATTCTCTGTTTAAGTGTCTATACTACATGTAAAGTGGTATAATGCTATTTGAAGGTAGATTAGAATAGTTAAAAGTGTGTACTGAAAACTCTAGAAACAATCATTTAATTTTTTTAAAGCAGTATAATTGATGTGCTAAGAGCGATGATCTTGGGCGGTCAGATGGCTCAGTTGGTTAGAGAGCGAGCTCTGAACGACAGGGTTGCCAGTTCGGTTCCCACATGGGCCGGTAAGCTGTGCCCTCCACAAACTAGATTAAAGGACAACTCCTTGGAGCTGATGGGCCCTGGGAGCTGATGGGCCCTGGAGAGATGACTGTTCCCCAATATTCCCCAATTAAAAATAATAATAAAAAACATAAATTTAAAAATCCTTAAAAAAAAGAGACATTAAAAAAAAAGGCTATGGATGATAAACATCCTAAAACAACAACAACAAAGCGATGATCTTATAAAATGCTCAATTAAAAAAAATTGGGGAAAAGAAGGCAAGGGAGGGAGAAAAGAAACAAAGAATAAACGCAACAAATGGAAAATAGTTCCAATAGAGTATATATTTACCCAACTATGTCAATAATTACTTTAAATATGAATGGTATAAATATACTAATTAAAAGACAAAGATTGTCAGAATTGATTTAAAAAATGATCCAATTATATGTTCTCCAAAAGTAACTCACTTTAAATATAAATAAACGGATATAAGGACAGCAAAGGGATGAAGAAACATACATTATGCTTACACTATTAAAAATGAGTCTGAATTAGCTATATTAATTTCAGACAAAGCAGATTTATAAACAAAGATTATCAGGGATAAAAGAGGTACATTAAATAATAATAAAGGGTTCAGTCATTCCAAAATAAAAATCCAAAAATATTTATACACCCCAAAATAGAGTGTCAAAACATGAGGGAAAATCTGATAGAACTAAAAGGAAAATAGGCAAATACATTATTTTAGTTGGGGTCTTCAGCAATAATCAAAGCTTTCATCTTAGGAAAACAGAGAAATAAGAATAATTTAAGCCAAAAGTAAGTGGAAGAAGAGAAACAAGTATAGAATCAATGAAATTTAAAACAACAAAAAAATTTATATATTAACAAACCCAAATGCCAGTTCATTGAAAATTTCAGTAAAATTGATAAACTAGCTAGGCTAACATGAAAATATTTCGTCTAGATAAAGAATATTTTTAGAATATATTTAGATTTACAAAAAAGATGTAAAGATAGTACAGTTCCCATATGCTCATGACCAGTTTCCTCTATTATTAATATCTTACATTAGTAACATATTTACAATTAAACAAATAAAGACCTATTGTTAGTAAGTTCATGCTTATATTAATATTTCCTTAGTTTTTGCCTGTTTGGTTTTGGTTGTTGTTGTTGTTCCAGGATCCAATCCAGAATACCACATTTATTTAACAAAAACAATTAGGAATTATATAATTGTTCTACTTCTCAAATTCAGTATCAACCTCAAATTTGATTAACAAACTTACACTTTCTTATATCTCTAGAAATATGTCCTTGTTTTCATGTCTTCCCTATACTATTTATTTCAAGATCTTTCTTAATTTGAGACTCTACTGGTAGATTTAGATATTTGAAGATGTCTTATTAAAAATTGCATTTGAATTTGAAACACAATTCTTTTGAAAATAAGGCACTTGCAATTGAGAACTTAATTTCGCCCACAGATTGTCCTTTGAAGTTATACTCTAAGCCCATTGTTTTGGAGATAATAAGATTAAAAACACCAGAAGTAAAATGCTTTGCCAGTAACAGACCTATTTAGTGGCAGAGCTCAGATTCCAGTACAGATCTCTGGACTCTCAGTTTTGTGCTTTTTTCCTCGTCACCCCATTTTAATTTTCCATCTTCATCTCTGGTCTTGTTCTTCCAGCCTTAGGTATACATTAGGATAATTCCTCTAGACTTGTTCCTGCATAACCGGGGATAAATTGAAGTAGCATTTGAATGATCTATAAATATAGATCTTTCTAAAAAATTTAAAGATGCAGATTTTTTTTTGAAATATAATGCTTTTAAGAATGTTTAGAAATTAATTTTTCAAACATTTCACAAGTTTTTTTTGGAAAAATGTATGCATTTTATTTTTACGGCATCTTTTATAGTAAATCATTGCAATACAGGCTTGATATTTTTATCTTTGAAATATTATAAGCCATTTTAACCAACACATGACCCATACATAGCACCTGCACTGACCTAATAGACAGTAATGGCTCATTTGTAAATTTTATAACCTGAGGGTTTAATATTTCACTGGAAAGGCTCTAATAGACTTTTGGCATGAGAAAATCTATGGAAGAGTCAGATGACTTTTTACACATTATTAATAAATAACACTTATGTAAAACAATACACACTTCAGTATCAGGAAATTATGTAAATGTTAGAGATTCTTTTTTTTTTTCAACTAACTGAATTCCTATCACATTAGGAGTTTTCTATCACAGTTCTGGTTTAGAAGAGATTGATATGCCTCTTATAAATGATTGTTGAGCACATTTGCTTAAGATAAAGAATACTGAGATAATTTAAGCTCCATTATTTCATCAGTGTCTCCATTTCTTTTAAATCGCACTCATTATAATGAACATTTCATATAAAACATCCATAGGTTATTGTTTTGTAATTAGCATATTATAATAAAGTGTTTAGTTAATTTTCAATAAATTATTTTCTAATTACTTATTCTGGCATTTTGGTAACATACTCAGAGAGAGTGGAAGATAGCTTCGGTCATACTTTGATATTTTGGAGTTCAATTATAATGCAATTAGAAATACTTATTAAAATTAAAATTTCACACACCCTCTGACATAGCAATTGTATTAATTGATTTGTATTATTATGAAATTTGACAATATCTAACTATGGTAAAGCCACACACATATATGGTACATATATACCTACGTATGTAGCTGGTAAAAATAACACAGAAGCTCTGTATCTATTTATATAAAAATTTCAAGATATTTCACTAACTAAATCAGTAAATATAGAGAATATTGTGTATTGACTGTAGAGTGGGCTATCTTTGGGTGTATAAACATGCATATGTATATGAATGTATACGCACATATGCATATATATATATATATATATATATATAATATCTCTGAGACTGTCTTTGAAAGCACTACCAAAGACTGACAACCATGGTTGCTTTTGGAATGATAATGAGAAGCCAGGGGCAGGATTAAGGAAGAGGTTTGTTTTCCATATTGCATGCATTACTGTAATTAATGGAAAAATAGATAAAATGTAAATAAAATATAAAAAGAATTATACACTTTGCTGACTATCATTAGTATTTAATCGATTTCATTTACCTACAAAAAAAGTATAGACACTTTATTTTATCTCTTCATAAATACAAACTATATCTTAGCAGGGTGTCCAAACTGCAGCCTGCGGGCCAAATCATCCATTGTTAATTGGCCCGTAGCAAATTCCAAAAATATATTTAGTTTTACTTAAATAAACCAGGTGAGGCAATACATACTTCACCTCGGTGAGTTGCCCAGCTGTTTGTGTATTTTACCGCATACGGCCATTGGTGAAAAACATTGAAAAAAGTTTGGACACCCCTGTCTTAAAGGATCTTCCTCCATTTTGTATTCTAGGAGAAGTGTATCTTTGAACTACCTTTGTCCTAATTCTTCTTTTCCTATTTCCACATTAGTGGTTTTAAATTTCACATTATGTAGTTCTGAGTTTAGATGGCCAATTTTTGCTGTTTTCCCTCTTCTCTATAAACATTTAAAAAATACAGCTGAAATTATTTCTGAAAGTGGCATTGTGATTTCCTGACTCACTTACCTTTTGAACTTGCTTTCCTGAGAACATTTCTTATTTATTATTAGTAGTAAAAATCAATTTTTGTAAGCTTGTTTCTTTAACAAAGCAGTTTCCTTTTTCCTCCTCTGTTTACATTTAGGAAATCCTCAAACTTGCCTCTCTCCCCACCTTTGAATAATGCTTTGGGTGTCTTTAATTAATTCTTCATTACCTATATGATTTCTAATCTATAGCTAATGTTTTCATCCTTATTTGATTCAGAGGGAAAGATATAGTAGCCGTTTCTAAACAATGTCTTTGTTACTTATTATTCATTTAAAAAGTCAGGATTTTATAAAGATGTTGGTTAAATAGTAAGGAAACAATTTATTTGTTTTAGTTGAAGCTTTTTTTTTTTTCTTTCCCATTTATCTCCTTGATACTTGGAGGAAGATTTAGTTATGTAAGTATAATCCCTAACTCACAATTTTTAAACACAACGGGGCATTTACCAAGAGATTAATGACCTTTTATTTCTTTCTCTTTTTGTTTGAACAGGATATCACCTTCATTGTATTTTATTCCCATTACTTTTCAAGCTGCCTTTCATATTTTGTATTTTCTACATATTTACCATAAAGTAATTGGTTTCTTGAACATTCTTTTTTACTTCTTTGAAATACTAGGATGAAGGATAGTTGAACAGTTTTTTTTTTCTCATTATTAAATATAGTTTCTAACTAATACGGAAAGCTAGTCAGTACCCTAGCTAACATAGAAAGTGAAATTTTGAAGTGGGGTTTTGCCTTAGCAAAAAATCAAAAATATGTGGCATTGACTTAGCATTTGGATGGCAGAAGGTGAGCAAATTAACACTGGTGATTTTATAAATGATAATCCACGTTTGTAATGGCAAAAGATTCACTAAATCATTACCGGTAATAACGGAGAAAACAACATGCATTTGCTGGGTCAGCCACTCCAGGGGAGAAAGCTAGAAAGCAGGACTTAGAATACAAAACCTTGTTAGGGTGTGTTGGCTTCTATGAGCTGGTTTTAAAAACATGTTGTAAGGATAGTGTAATACATGAACAAAGAAGACAGTTTGCAGTTGGAGATGAAGGGATAAAAGAACTTCTAAGTTGAAAAGCCACTGTTTCTAACGCCAAACAATGGGATTTGAGGACCAAAGTTTTGGTGAAATGTATCAGTTGAACAATGTGTGAGAAAGAAAGCAGAAAGCAGGGATGAGGGTGGAGAGGGAGACAGAGGAAGAGAGATCAAGACTGAGGATTGAGTTGACAGGTGGGGCACATGGGTGTAAAGTGGAAGAAAAATAATGCAGATTTGAGACCTATGATTGAGAAAACTTTGGGTTTGGTTAGTGATGAATGCAATACCTAGTAAATTTGTGAATGTATTATATTAGTAAACACACTAGAAGGCTGAATGAAAAACACTTTTTATGTTGGGATCATTTAGACCCCTAGTCTTCCATGAGCAGTAAGCTTTAAGGGCATTATAATCCCAAGGACGGCATGCTCCAAAATATTCACTTCAGATATGACCAAGGAGAAAGATGGATACGGAGGCGTTTCCTAAAGTATAGAGCCAGGGGTCACGGCAAACAATGGGCAAGAGGGTTCCTCTCAGAGAAAAGATTCAGGGCCTAATAAATGTTGGTCCTTTTTATTGCTGCAGCCCAATAAATGGACTTTTGTTAAGAACCTCAGCTTTATTTATGGTCAAATTAAAATTGTATTTGAGGAGGACAATCACTTCAAAAATGAATCAAAAGCTATACGCTATTGTTATTTTTTATCATTAGTACTCCATAGAGCCTGTATTGTCTATTATAAAGCATGTCCTTCTTCCTCTTTCACAATATGGATATGTAGATACATAAACGCACACACATGCAGACACATACATATACATTTCTCCAAGAAAGCAGCTGCATATACACATGTTAAGAATTGTAATTTACATGTGTAAAAATATATATTGCTCCACTTTGTATAAGGTAGTATCAGAATATTTTGTCTACTCTCCATAGGCAGTGCTAAGTACAAAGAGAAAATTATTAGTAGTAATAAATAAGAATTCTGGAAACAATGTTGGTGATCACATAGGAATAAGATGGGAACTTACCAGTGAAATGGAAATGCACAAACATATGATACTTATTATATACTGGATACTCTGCTTTGTGTTAAGTAATGCTACTCACAATAATTAAATGAATGAGATACTATTATAGACATTTAAATGAGGGAACAGAGACAAAAATTAATTTCTTTCACTTTGTGCAACTAATAAGTGATTGACTGAGATTGAAATCTAACAGTCTACCAGTGAAAGGTGCAGAAATGACCCAATAAAAAGATCATACAGGAACAAAACCACCTTCAGGAAAACCAGGTTATTCAAACCTGATACAGAAATTATTTAGCAAATTACTTTACAAGAAATAGTTGAAATTAGTATTATATTTTCATCTCCTTATCACCAACTTAATTTTTGTAGCCTGAATTTTAGATAAAAATAATGCATATGAGCTACTAATACATTGATTTTTTAAATAAATTTACCTTTTTAAGCATCATAGAAAGTGTGATTTAATACATAGTATTTTGTTTTGCTTGGAAAGATACTAAGGCATATGGCTGATTTGTGGTTAGCTTTTAAAACCCTGTAATTACTAACCTAAAATCAGAACATTAGGCAAATTATTGAAGGAATCTTTTACATATTTTGTAAATGATTTTGTGTTCATTACTCTAAACTCTTTTAAACACTGCCTGTTAAAACATTATCTCTAGGTAAATTATTGATGTGTGCCTTTAATGAGAATACTACAGTATGTGCAATTCAAACACCAGCTAATTTAGTAGAAATTATTTTTGGATATTGGCTCAACCATTGACTGAAACCAACAGCTAATTTTTCATTTCATGAATCTAAAGTGATATCCCAGACACATCTATTTGGTGAAATAGTACTTTAAAAAAAAAAAAAAAAAAAAAAAAAAAAAAAAGATTTACTTATTTGTATCAAGACTCGATAAAAATATAGGGCAACAATATAAATACAAAATTCTAAAGGGATGAATATTTAGATGAATTTCATTAATACTTAAAAAATATTATTGTACGAAACAGAAAACAAAATCTTAGTTGTTTACAAAATAGTTTAATGGCATAATACATTTCTGGCAGTAAAAGTGAAAATTTAATTATCTGATTATGTCTGCCATGTCATATTCATATAATAAAATTTTCTATAATGTCGGTAAGTTCTGAGCTGAACGTAAATCTGTTTAGTTTGTTCCCAGATTTATGTGAACTGCTGTGGCCAAATCTGCATGAAGCAGTGCTCTGATACTTTACAAAGTGGTGTGGTCGGTCTCTTCTCTTAGAAACAACATATAACACACTATATTCCTCAGGGCCAAAAATGACAGTTTCAAAGATTTTTGGTTTAACCACAAGTGATAAAAATGAAATTGTTTACCAAAGAAACAAAAAGCCGAGCAATTATCTTACATATAGATTACCCTTTAGATTATTTCAAATAAATTACCAATTGCATAAATTTTACTAAAATAACGGAATATTCTAGCTCACCTAATTAAGTTTAGAAAAAAGCATATCTATACTATAATATGTCTCTCAGCTTTCCTTGTGTACTATTTTATTTTCTATTTACGATGACTTTGTCTAAAAACATCAGGTTTCTAAATTTGAGAAAACAACTGGAAAAACCTGCTATTTAAAGGAAATGTATCCATTACATCATTTACAAGTTTAAACACACAATTTGAATACCCGAGAATACTTAAAGCACATTGAAGATCACCTGAGATTATGCTTTAACATAAATTTTAGACTCAACCAAAAAACATTTAAGAACTATACTGAATGTGTAGAAAGCAGAAGTCATCCTATTTGCAAATATTTCTATTTATATTAAAAAGCATTGCCCATAAAAAGTATTTGCAATTATTTTTTAATAAGAGTAAATATTGTAAGGAAATTATGTACTTTCTAAGAAAAATGGTCAAAATAAAGTAAAAGTGGTGCCTATTGCTAATAATGACATGGATGTAAATGAGGGAGGATGTCTGAGTACAATTTATCAGGTTTGGCTGGACTTGTGCTGCCTAATAAGTGACTTTGAAACTCAGTGGGTTGCAGCCACTAACATTTGTGAATTGCTCATAGACCTATGCATCTTGGGCTGATTCTCTACTTCGCTGTACCGTGATTTGCTGAGATTATCTCTGCTAGATTCAGCTAGGCTTGGCTGCAAGCTAAGTCTGTTCCACGTGTCTCTTCACTGTGGGACACAGACTGAAAGATGACCTCTCATCGGGGACATGGGGTTTCGTGAAAGAGGAAAGAATGTATGAGGAGTAATAGAAACAAAGCCCCTTAATGTTTCTGCTCAGAACTAGCACACCTCCTTTTAGCTCAAGAGGCCTCGCTGCCCTCATTCAGGAATTTATCAGGAACATTTCTACCACAAGTTATTCCAGGGTGTAGTTTTATCAAATTTTCTTTTGCTATTATACATGGATCGCAAAGTGGGTCTAGACCTGAGTTTGAATATTGACTCTGCTAATTTCTCGGCCGAGACACTGAGCAAATTGCTTCACTTCACCATATTTCAGTTTCTTTATTTGTAAAATGGAAACATGGCTAATACCACATAAGGCTGTTGTATAAGTTAAATAAGTTTATGTATAAAACATGCTTAGTAGAGAAACTGGTACTTAATAACAGACCAATAAACAGGAGGTGTAATGATGGCAATGAAAAGGAATAGTTCTGTCGACAATAACAACCTAAAGGCTGACCACCACATATGAGGTGTGATCAAACAATATGGTGAATGTTTAAGTAAATAAAAAAAAATTATTAGAGTAAAAGACACATTGCCATTAATCCCTCTCAAAATAACCCCCCTCGCTTTGAACACTCTTATTCCATTGTTCTTGCCACTTTCTGAAGCTGTTCTGGAAGTTCTCTTCTGTGTGTGTCTTTAGTTGTGTTGTCATGGCTGCCTTGATGTCCTGAATCGATTCAAAACGTTTACCTTTCATGGTCATTTTACCTTTCATGGGACTTTGGGGAAGAGCCAGAAGTCGCACGGTGCCACATGTGGTGAATAAGGTGGATGAGGACACACTGTAATGTTTTTATTTGACAGAAATTGTCGTACCAGAAGCGATGTGTGACACGGAACCTTTCCATTGTGATCACAAAATATGGTGAATGCTGCTGCCAAGTGCCATCCAACAGAAAGACAGGGGTCTTCAATACGGGCAGTGGTGCGTCAAACCTTAGTAACAGTGTGTGACAAGTTTCAACTTGTTCAATGCTGTCAGTCTGGTGTGAGCTATGGTTGAGAGAAAGTGTGTTTTAAAGTGTGCTGTAAATCATCCTCCAGCATGACAACGCTCCATGTCACACATCGCTTCTGGTACGACAATTTCTGTCAAATAAAACATTATGGTGTGTTCTCATCCACTTTGTGCACCAGAACTGGCACCGAGCAACATCTGGCTCTTCCCCAAAGTCAAAATGATTCAGGACATTGAGGCAGCCACAACAGTGGAACCAAAGACATTCACAAAAGAAAGTGGCAAGAACGATGGGATAAATGTGTTAGAAGCAAGGGGGAGTATTTTGAGGGGGATTAATGGCAATATGTCTTTTACTGTAATACATTTTTTTATTTAAACATTCACCATATTGTTTGATATCACCTCGTATCTCCAATGTCAATGCCACATACTTTAAGTTTTCTTCCACTCCTGGTATCAATTTCTATATTAGTCTGATTCTGTTATAATTATGCATAACATTCAACACACAACTGTGACACTTATAATACCTTACATTTATATCTTGTTTCAATGTCTAAGAGTTTATTGTAATTCACCAGTGCTCTCCTGGGCTTATCTCTGCGAGAACCTGCTGGATTTGGATGTAGGATGAAAGATGGGTAAACTATGCTCCAGGTATTTCCTTGCTTTGGGAACCAGGGTGAAAGAGCATATTTTATATTAGATATGTTCTCATGGTAGAAGAGAGAAAAACTGAAGAGGTAAATGGAAACACACAATGTCTTTAAAAATCTCCTGTTTAGTACAAGCAAACTTTGTTCTGTTTTCCACCAGTCAGGATTTTGTCGAGCCAATGCAAAAGTCAGTGGGAAAGTAGATTTTTTTCCCCCCTGCATTAAATCATAGTAAAAGTGGAAGTGAAAGAATGAATCATAAATTATACAATCTACACACTAACTAAACTAGATAAATACTCTTGCATGTCAGTCATTAGTCTATTTCAAAAATCAGTATGACAGCAAAATTATGTCACTAAATTAGATGAAACCATTACAGAGTTGACTCATTTTGGCTTTCTGTTTTCTGAAATTAAGGCTATAGTATTGTGCACAAATCATCAATTTTAAATACATAGTTTCTAATCCTGACATAATAGAACAAAGCAAAGAAGGTTGATGTTTCTGAAACTAAAAGCTGAGACAGTTATTATTAAATCATTATAATCACAGTTATGAATATTAAAATACATAACAATACCAAGGTCATATAAATGTTTATAAAAATGCTGTTTGTTTACCTAATCAACTTCTCCAGCAATATGTTGTAACATGTTGGAAGATAAAATTAGTGATATTTTCAGCTCTTCAAGGTGTAGTAATAGAGAAGGGTTTAGGGAGCTTTATTTGTTTGTTACGTTATTAATATACAAATAAGCTCAGTGAAAAATGGAGCTGCCTTTGCCTACATGTTCATTGTCGTTAATTTTATCACCAGGAAACAATGTGCACAATAATTGAAATTTCTATATTCAGCTTTTGCAAAAATCTAATAATGTTATGAATCAGAATGATTCTGAATTATTCTGAAATGAATCTATGCTCAAGCAGTTGGACATGCCTCATGAGACATTTTTCTAAACTTCTCTGAATATCACAGGTTATTAATTGCTTTACATCGATATTTTATGATCAAAGTATGCCATGAACTAGATTTGATTTATATATTAGAAACTAAAATTCTTGTTCATAAGAGTTGGTCATCAAAATTTATTAAGCAAACACAATCGGGATGAATACTATACTTACTATCTTTTAAACTTATGTCAGTCTCAATGAGGTGGAAGACCTGTACTCAGAAATCTATAAGACACTGAAGAAAGAAATTGAAGAAGATACATATAAATAGAAGCATATACTGTGCTCGTGAACAGGAAGAATTAGCATCATTAAAAAGTCCATACTACCAAAAGCAGTCTATAGATTCACTGCAATTTCTATCAAAATATCAATAGCATTATTCACAGAACTAGAAAAAGTAATCATAACATTTATATAAAACCACAAAAGATCCCAAATAGCCAATCTTAAGAAAAAAAACAACAAAATTGGAGGTATCACGCTACCTGATATCAAACTATACTACAAGCTACAGTAATCAAAACAGCATGGCACTGGCATCAAAACAGACACATAGATCAATAGAACAGAACAGAAAGCCCAGAAATAAACCTATGCCTATATGGTCATTTAATCTATGATAAAGGAGGCAAGAACATACAGTGGGGTAAAGACAGTCTCTTCAATAAATGGTGCTGGGGAAACTGGACAGATGCATGCCAAAAAATGAAACTGGACTACCTTCTTACTCCATATACAAGAATAAATTCGAAATGGATAAGACTTAAATGTAAAACCCAAAACCATAAAACTCCTAGAAAAACATAAGCATTAAACATTCTAACACTGCTCTTAGTAGTATGTATGTGTGTGTGTGTGTGTGTATGTGTATATGTATATGTATATATATATATATATATATATATATATATATATATATATATTTTTTTTTTTTTTTTTTTTTCCTGATCTATCTCCTCAGGCAAGGGAAACAAAATAAAAAAACAAACAAATAGGACTACATCAAACTAAAAAGTTTTTGCAACAGCAAAGGAAACCAGCAACAAAATGAAAAGACAGCCTACTGAATGGGAGAAGATATTTGCCAATGATACGTCTGATAAGGGGTTAATATCCAAAATTTTAAAGAACTCATACAACTTAATACCAAAAAACAAACACCCCAATTAAAAAATGGGCAGAGGACGTGAATAGACATTTCTCCAAAGAGGACATACATATGGCCAACAGACGTATGAAAAGATGCTCAACTTCACTAATCATCAGAGAAATGCAAATAAAAATCACAAGATATAACCTCACACCTGTCAGAATGGCCATCATCAATAAACACCAAGTGTTGGTGAGGATGCAGAGAAAGGGGAACCCCCTTGTGCACTGTTGGTGGGATTGCAAATTGGTGCAGCTGCTATGGAGATTCCTCAAAATATTAAAAATAAAACTACTTTATGACACAGCATTCCACTTCTGGGTATTTATCTGAAGAAATCCAAAAAACTAATTAAAAAAAAAAATTATATATATATATATATATATATATATATATATATATATATATATCTCCCTATGTTCATTGTAGTACTATTCACAATAGCCAAGATATGGAAGGAACCCAAGTGCCCTTCAATAGATGATCGAATAAAGAGGAGGTGATACATATACACAATAGAATGAAACTTAGCCATACAAAAAAAAAAAAAATGAAATCTTATCATTTATGACAACATGGATGGACCTAGAAGGTATCATGCTAAGTGAAATGAGTCAGACAGAGAAAGACAAATACCATATGATCCCACTTATATGTGGAACCTAAAGAACAAAATGAACAAACAAACAAAACAGAAACAGACCCATAAATACAGAGAACAAACTGATGGTTTCCAGAGGGGAGGAGGGTTGGGGAGCTGGGTGCAAAAGGTGAAGGGATTAAGAAATACAAATTGGTAGTTACAAAATAGTCACAGGGATGTAAAGTACAGCATAAGGAATATGGTTAACAAGTATGCATATTGTCACGTTGGTACTAGTCTGGAGGAATCACTGCATAAATTATATAAATGTCTAACCACTATGCTGTACACCTGAAACTGATATAAAATAATACTGAATGTCAACTGCAACTGGAAAAAAAAAACACACAGAATTTTTTTTTAAAAATCATACGTGATTTAAAAAATAAACTTATGCCAATCTCAAGAATTCTGAAATTACATGAAATATTTTAATATCTATCAATGACTAGGCCCTACCCATTTGCTTAGGCAATAGCGAGTGATCCTCCAAAATTTGTCTTCCCTTCTTCCTGGTAGCATGGCCAATTCTAGCTTCCACTTCCCTTGAAGTGAGGTGTGTCTATGTAACTAAGTGATTGTCAATGGAAGATGAGCAATCACTTCTGTGTCTAGTCCTCAAGACAGTGGCTTTCTCCTTTCCACTGACAGGATAGTTGGACCCTCAGTGATTCAGCTTTGAAACATGAAAATGCTTTATGGGATGTGGCTACAAGAGAGAAAATATCGGAGTCTCTGAGTGCTCATGCAGAACAGAGTTGTCTTGTAAACATTGGCTATTAACTCACAGTGAAATAGATTAAATTAACTAAAAGAGAGCTGTTACCTAAAAGTGAAATACACTTCCTGTTTTTTCAAACCCTATATTATGGGGCTTTAACATCAACAAACCCATTATGGTCATTTAATTTAGCAACTCAGGATCATAATTTTAATCTACCTTTTTATAATAGCACATACATAGAGGGATGTTAAAGTAAAACCCTCTCATCAATTGTAGAATCTCTCTTTTTTTTCACTTTTTAATTACATGGGTTAGCTAATAATATGTTTTTGATAATAGAAAAGATTGATCTCATTTTACATTATTTTGCATAACCACATAATATCAATACACCAAACATCAAAAAGTACCACTAATTTATGTATGTGCAAAAATATATGTCTGTTCAATAGTCCCCATTCAAAATTAAAATAAGTTATTCCAAATTTCTTTTCATCTTCATTTTTAAAGTTTATCTTTTCAAGAAGAGTTTTTTCAAAAATGGAATGTAGTTGAAAAGTCACTGGAAAATAAGTCCTATTCAAAATGATATTTGGAAGGTTTATACACAAAGACTGAAAATTCTTGTTGATAAAAAATATGTAAGATTAAAGACTTCATTCTTCCATGTTTTAACTATTTGTCTTGAAATGAATTATTCAAACTCCAGGACAGGTAATTGTTAATTCTGATATAATATAATCTATGTTTTGTCTAAAATGGGTTCTTCTCTGTCATTTAATGGGTGTCTGTTCTTTGGAGTAGCAGCGCTACAGGCACTGATGTAACACAGAAGGATGAACACACATTCTGCACGGAACATTTGAAATCTATTAGTACTTTTTATGTAAGTATTGGCCTAGTGAACGTATAATTTTGATGACTCCTGGATTTTTTTTTTATTCAGACATATAATAAAATAAGCAAAGCTAATCCTTATGCACTTGCTTATTAACTTCAACTTGATGAAAGCATTGCTCAGAGGAAATGCCATCCTCAACGACTTCAGTGACCATAGTTTGTGTTCTCCCAAGGGCAGTCCTGAGAAGCACAGATAAAGACAGATAAAAGCCAGTGGGGAATGTAGTAACCAGTTGCTAACTAGCCAGGGCTCAGTCCTGCTGGGTGTGGTGGCCAGTCAGGAGCATAGGGAACAAACCCCAGGACTGTCTTATCAGAGAGCAGGTAGACTAACATTTATATATTAATGCTCATCCAGCAATGGTAGACAGTGGCTCCCAAGGGTGGTAACTCCACCACACTCCAGATTGCATCTGATGATAAGGAGTACCTTCCTGGGTGATGGAGAAAGCCTCCAGGCAGAGAATGGGGACAGAGGCAGGGCATCAGGTTGAGAAGCAGCCGGCATGTTGGAAACTGACTGTAGCGACAGGTGAATTCAGATGGCCCAAGGCAGATGTGCTAGTTCATCAATAGCATCTGTCACACCCTACTTTATACCTATTATATTGTATTTGTTTACTCATCCAATATTTATGAAACACTGTTTATTGGGAAAGATCTGTTTTAAGTGCCTGCTAAGCATCAGTCAACCAAACAAAATCCTCACTCTTCTGGAAATTTTATTCCAGTGGGGAAGATGGGGGGAGCAAATGATTAAGTAATTAAATAACATAGAATTTTAAGATGTAAATAGTAAAATTGTCACCACTGTCCCCACCACCCCAATTTTCCATTCCCTCAAGCACCTGGGAGTCATAACCAGCCAGTTTTGGGTCATTGTAAGTGAGAACTTTGCCCTGTAGATACCTGAAAACAGTGAGAATACCTCTTGAATTAAATAGTTCAATTTTTACACATCAAGGATAATGCAGAATGATTAGTGGATTACCTGAGATGTTTGATTAAATGATAATTGAACTCTTTTTTGACTTTGAGAGAAGTAGTGATGTTATTTTTTCTTTTCTTTTCTTCTTTTTTTTTTTTTTGATGAGCTAAGATTTTTATTGCAAGTTATCTGTTACAGGAAATAATTACTGTTTTTTCTGCACAGATTGAGTTATAATGTATACATATGCACTACCCATTTCAGTAAGTCTTCCCTAAATATTAGCTGCTGTCATCACCAGTGATGGTATTTTAAATATTGTTTTCATTCTTGGTTTAACCTGCAAAACTTCTTAGCATTTCTGGAATTAAATAATAATATCTGAAATATCTTATGTCACCAAAGCATATACTTTGATTAGAGTTCGATATACCTTTTCTTTCGGGAAATGTCATAAGCTATGTGCAAAGCATATGCATTTATTATTACATCTGTAGTCCCTAGCGTAACAGTTAACACATAAAATACACTACATATCTGTCCAATGTATATATGTGTGAATTTATTTTAAGCTTTCACTTAATATTTTGAAATTATTATATGAGCATTTTTTTAAATTACCGTATTTGTTATCAAGCCATCTCTGCATATGTTCTTCTCCCCCAAGTATTTAAGTTTTGAAAGTAAGTTAGCTACAGAGTTTAAAGAGAGGAGGAAAAATGAATTTTAATAATTCTAATATTTAATTGAGGGTGTTCTGCAATAGAAATTGTTTAAATAAAGCTTTGAGTACAGTGATCTTTCTTCTGAAATTGGTGGTTGGCAGTCGTGAGCATGCCCAAAATGCAGTTTCTAAACTTTTCTATAAAGTAAATTTCTTGTATACAAGTACCAGGGGATTTAGGAATTAATTTATAAAGGATACGTGTGATAAAGTTAAAGTTGCCCTCTTCTTTTGATTATTTTTCTAAAAACCAGAAATGAATAATATGGAAAAATCATAAGCTTCTAAATAAATAGTAAAGACCCTTCTCTCCAGAAACAGCTTTAATGCAATAGCAATGCTATATACATGTAGATTGCTGTAGGTAAACATTTTAAACCACTGCTAAGACACATAATTATAGCACAAATTTAGCTTCAGGAATTCCAAATTACTACATATACTGAGCACACACGCGCACACACACTCACACATGAAGCAGAGGCTCCAGTTAAATTCTACAGTACAGGTATATGCCAGAGCCATTGCAGGTTGGGTTCCAGATCACTGCAATAAAGCAAATACTGCAATAAAGTGAATACAGCAATAAAGCGAGCCATCCACATGTTTTTTGCTTTCCTATATCTTACAGAAGTTGTTTATACTATACTATAGTCTATTAAGTGTGCAATAGTATTGTCTAAAAAAATCAATGTACACAACTTAATTTAAAAATACCTTATAGCTAAAAAATGTTAACCATCATCTGAGCCTTCAGCAAATCATAATCTTTTTGCTGATGGATGCTCTTGCCTCGATGTTGATGGCTGTGGACTGATAAGGGTGGTGGCTGCTGAAAGGTGGGGTGGCTGTGGCAATTTCTTAAAATAAGACAGCAATGAAGTTTGCCACATTAACTAACTCTTCCTTTCATGAACTATTTCTCTGCAGCATGCAATGCTGTTTGGTAGAATTTTATCCATGGTTGAACTTCTTTCAAAATTGGAGTCAATCCTCTCAAACTCTGCTACTGCTTTATAACCTAAATTTATGTAACAGGCTAAGCCCTTTGTTGTCATTCCAACAGTCTTCACAGCATCTTCACCAGTAGACTCCATCTCAAGAAACCACTTTCCCTGCTCATTCATAAGAAGCAATTCCTCATCCATCAAAATTTTGTCATGAGATAGCAGCAAGCATAATTCCAAGAATTATATCTATTAGATATGTAATTTTATAATAATAAACTTCATATTTAGATTTG
The DNA here is from genome assembly GCF_057876585.1 of Rhinolophus sinicus. Classification (NCBI taxonomy): domain Eukaryota; kingdom Metazoa; phylum Chordata; class Mammalia; order Chiroptera; family Rhinolophidae; genus Rhinolophus; species Rhinolophus sinicus. The sequence continues at coordinate 23,630,791 of NC_142508.1, forward strand.
TAAAAAATTTTGATGTGTATGTTCCTAAAATGTATCTATATATAGTTACATTATGGGATCCATTATAAAAGAGAAGTAGTGTATAATTAGAGATGATGCATTTCTTAATCTACACTCACAAAGATTCTTCATGGTCAGTTGAAGATGCCTTTAGATTTCCAATACAGATTTGTATAGATTTGTTTTTAATGAGTTGAGATTCTGAGAACAGCCTTCCTTATGATGGCATTCTCACTCTAGGCTCCAAAATAGAGGCCTGGAAGCAAGTCACAATTTCACGACACAAATGGTGGTGGCCTCCTTTGTTTCATAAGCATTATGATGACTATGAGAAACTGCAGTGTGAAAAAAATGACCAATTCTAAATATAAATGTGATAGTCATTGGTTAATTCTTACCTTTCTATCTTAGACATGTCCTCAAGCAAGTTTCTGAAAAAGAGCTTAAGCTCATTCCCAAACATTTAAATATTTTAATATTGCTTTTATCTCTTTACTTAGATCATCTCTATAGAAGTGATATAAAATGGTATGATAAAGCCAATACATGTGATCCATTCATTATATCCCAACCTGGTCAAAAGATTAGATTGAATTATCTTTTCTTTCACATAATCTGGGTTTAATATGTGCACAGTTCCTAGCATTACATCAAGTACTGAAAGGGCCATGAAATAAGCAAATAAAACAAACAATTCTTCCCCCTAGTAGTTGATTATATCTTAAAATAATACACCTGAGGGTAGACATCATGGCACTAAAGCTTATCTCATGTTGATGGATACATGGTAGAAAACAAATTATTAGTGTCTGAGATGAAGAAAGTAACCTGGAGAAGTGTTTCCTTCCTCTGCCTTTTCTTTCTTTTTTATTTTTTTCCATGCACCGCCCCGCTACCCCCCAGCATTCATTCTTTCCCCATCTTTGCCTGCCTCCTCGCCTCCTTTCCTTAGATTAATGCTATTCTAGTCATGTAAACAAATAAGAATGCCCTGCTATTTTCCTCCCTTTACAGTAATCTACCACTTTCAACTTCACTAGCTCTTATTTTTCTATCTTCCCCATCAATGTCTTCTGCTAAGGATAAAGCAGATAATGGGTTCAGAGAGGTTATGCCCAGTTCACCATCCACTGGGATTTGTTTTTCATTCATAATTCCAAAATAACACTTGGTTAACCCACTGCTGAATGTAAGGTACTTATGCCATATTTCTCCCTAGAGAGAAATTATCTTCAACTCCTACCACATACTACTTTAAGATGCTTCAGAACTCAGGCTAGGTGCCTCGATTCACTCAGTAATACATGATATGGAGGTGGTGGTGGGGAGAAGAAGGGACCTGCTTGTCTGAGCACACACAGAATGGGAAATACATGGTGACTGTATTAAAATGTGAACTCCTGTGTGCCAAGTGCAGCATTGTACTAATAATCAGGATACATGAAACTAAATCGAAGGGCATTCAATATCCTATAAAGTGTTATTAAGCAATGAAAAATATATGTTGTCTTGTGGTGGACAAAAGAATGCCACAAATTTTTAATTCTCCTTTCATTGAGACTTGGAATATATTTTTATTCCCTTTGAAGCTGCACTGGCTCAAGACTTTTTTGATCAATAAAAGTGACACTCTGTGCTTAAACTCTAAAACATCTAGTAACCTCTATTTTAGCCTCTTGCTACTCTGTATCACCATGAAACATGTCCAACACTCAGCTGGGTCGACCATTTGGAGAGGCCCTAAAACTACATTGAAGATGGGTCCAGCTGAGTTCAGCCTTCAGCCTTTCCTTCCCAAGGAGCCAGACAGATGAGTGAAGCCATCCTGAGCCATCCAGGTCATCAGTCAGGCTGCCTGCAAAATACTATTACTGGGGACTTAGTGTCACACAGAGCAGAATAATCACTCCTGAGCCATGCCCATATTTATGACTCACGAAACAGTGAGACATATTAAAGTGGCTGTTGTTTAAAAACCTATATATTCAGGAATCTGTTGCTTATCGGTACATTAAAAAGATCATGCACTACTGACATGAGAAAAATGTACATAGTCTTCTAATTGTTTATATGACTACTGTATAGTTTCCAAATTATCAAATAACATTTCCTATCTATCTATGGTGGTTATGACTTGGGCTGGGTATGAGTTGAGGAGAGAGAAGGAGATAGCACTGAATGGTTTCTCTCATCAAAACCCTCCTATATTCCCTTTTCCCCTTTGTTTGTGATTTTAGGAAGAGGAGCAGGGCTCAGACAGGAGTGCAAGTATATAAACAAGGTGTCTCTTAGCGGAAAGGGTCAAAGGTAGTCAATGTGATGCTTAATACCTATAGCATTGTACTAAGGAGAAATACCTGGACTGGGGTTTGAAGCTGTGATTAAGTAAATGCTTTGCTGCTTATAACTCTCCAAGCAGTTACTGGAGAAAGGGCTCTATTCAGGGAGCTCTCCCGAAGTCTGAGAACATTTTCTGTTGTTTCAGCATCTCTCAGCTTTGTGACACAGTTTCAAACTGTGCTTCAGTTTTTCTTTGAAGATTTTTTTTTTTGCCCAGTCTGCTTCTTTTAAAGGCCCTCCTTGAGCTTTAAAAAAAGATGAAAGGATGCATGAAAGTCAATTATTTTCAAAAGACTAAGATGGAAGAACAATAATTGGAACTGAGACGTTGGGTAACACATATCTTTGTGATTTACTTAAAACAGGTCAAAACATTTGAGATTTCTTGATGTCAATTGTCCAAAATGAGTTGAATAACATGTCTTCTTCTAGTCATCCTGAATATAGACTTGTGTTGTATGGAGGCATTGCACTGGGAAAATGTCACCCAAATAAGACCTGCCTGCGGGCATTCACATCAGTATCTGTCAAGTTATGATGGTTTATTACTGATCCAAAACTATAAAAGACTTCTGCCCTTACATGTGTGACTAAACACAACAGTATTGCAAAAATATCTTCTCTAAATAATTTGAAAATCCAAATAATTTGACGAAATAATTTGAAAATCCATGGAAACATTAATTGGCTTATTTTATGATCATGAAAATGTAAAAATCCGGATTTAAGATGTCACCAGACTGGCATAGCCTAGTTTTCACAAAATATTTCAAATGCTTATGAAAATGCAAAATAGTACTGAAAATTTCAGCCTCACAGCAAAGGCCAGCAGTCAATCAAAATTTGCTTTTCTGCTTCCTATTAGTTTGATAAAATATATAGCAAAAATAAAGAAATTCCTCTACAATTTGAAATAATGAGTGCTAGCTAGGGCTACTGAGTTCTGATGGAAACTCAGTAAACACATGAAAACACAGAAAAAGATACAAAGTTATAAAATGACTAAAAACTGATAACACCGGTCAAGGATTTTCCAGGTCCCTGAAGAAACTGTCACCACTAGCAGAGAGAGAACTCTAAAGCAAAAAAAAAATTAAGTGTTAAGAAGATGATGGCAGATTCCCATCCAATCACAGAGAAAACAAATCTTTCCAGACTAGAAAGAGGAAATATCTATTCCTTTTTCTACCTGAAACATACATGCATACACCTTATAGAGTAGCTCTCTGCTTTTTTCTTTTTTCCCCCCAAGATGTGACTACTTGGATGCTCTAGTTCTCATTCATTTCCATTTCAGGGATGAATTAGGTATCTAATGTGAAGTCCATCATAGGAAAGGGCAGAGATGGAAGAATCTAGAATGTTAATATCTTAGGCTTTACAGTGGCTCGTGTACTGTTTCTGAAAGGAAAGATCTGTAGCCTGCTTCAAATATTCCAGTAATAAATTCCGGTCATTGAAAACAAGAAAGCCCTTTAATTTCAGTAGAATCATGTTAGATAAATGATTCTTAAACAACAGAGAGATGGGGACACATATTTTAAAATCCAGATTAATTACTGAGTCAAAGAAATAGGGGAGCAGAAAACATTTATCATTTTGTTTATGTCAAAACCTAAACTAAGCTGGAGAATCCTTCATTAAATGATTAGGAAACAAAGAACACCTGAATTTTGCAATAAAACCAATGGAAAAAAGTCAACATAAAAAGTAACATAGCGATGAAGATAAATATGAAAAATATAATTGGGTACTCTCAAAAATTTAAGAAAATGCTGATCATAAAAACAGAAAGTGAAATGATAGGACAATAAATTCAGTAAAAAGGTATGTGATAAAAATGAAGCAGAGAGAGACAAAGAAAGAGGCGAGGGGAGAGAAGATAATAATCTGGCTATAAAAGCTATGATTTTGATCAATAGAACCTGAAAGTGGAATCAAATATATACATTTTAGAGTAGTCTTAATAAAAATTCCAATGGTGATTTAAATGTAAGGAAGGGTAAATGAATTAACCTATTTAAAAAGAATAATATGAGAGTACTTTTTAAGCCAGATTAATATGTACTATAACATTATAATAAATAAGATCTGATTTGGTTTAATGAAATAATATAGGGAGTAGCTTAATAACCGTCAGAATGTATGACTTTATCCATGCTAGGTATTATTCTTAATATATTACACAAATTACCTCATTTAACAGGCATAACAATTCTTAAATGTGTGTTCTATTGGTTTTCTATTGCTGGCATGACAAATCACCTCAAATTTAGTGTCTTAAAACAATACGAATTTACTTCTCAGTTTCTGTAGGTCAGATATTTAACAAGATTTTTGTCACCTTAAATCAAAGTGCCTCAGGTCTGTTTTCCTTCCTGGTGGCTCGGGGGAAGACTCCACCCCCAGGCTCACTTAGGTTGTTAGCTGAATTCACACACTTTTGGTTGTAGGACTGAGGACCCGTATCCTTGCTGGTTCTCACCTGGTCTCATTTCCAATGTCTAGAGGCTGCCCACATTCCTTGACATTTGTGTGGACTTTTTTTCTATCTTCAGAGCCATCAACTATGGGATGAGTCCTTCTTATATATGGAATCTCTCTGGTTATCCCTTCTACTGCATTTCTCTTCTGCTTTCTTTTAGCCAAGTCTCTTTAGCTGCCTTCCTCTTTCTTCCCCTTTTGCTTTTAAGAGTTATGTAATTACATTGCGCCCACTTGGATAATTCAGGATAACCTATCTTAATGTCAGCTGATAAGTAACCTTAATTCCATCTGCAAAATCCCTTCACACAGTACTTATGTTAGCATTTGATGGAATAGTTAGGAAGTGGGAATCTTGAGGGGATGTCTTTAGAATTTTTTCTGCCATAGTATTATTCTTATCTGAGTTTTGCAGATGAATCAACTAGACACTAAGTACTTAACTATACACCAAGGACACAGAACCAAAGGTAGAGAAGCTGGATTCTGAACCTGAGTATTCTGGCTCCAGAGTCCATAATAGCCATCATTATATCATAAAGAATTGTGCCAAGAAACAAAGTCTAGCCTAACACCACTTGTTACAGACAATTCTACTGACATCACAAATCAGAAACATTACTAGAGCCCCCTGACAGAGAATACTACATTAATTCAAGAGGCATTAAATATTTAAAAGTAAAAGATAACATTTGAAAAGCTCATGATTAAAGTGTCAACAAATTTTTATGTTACCTTGGAATGAAAAATACATAAATATCTCAAGAAAAAAACATTACTAATTTTGACTGTGTTAAATTTATACAGTAAATCCTCACTTGATGTCATCAATAGGTTCTGTGACTAAATGAAACCCTACTTCAGCTCTTAAAAAGTCTCCAACCTTTATTTCAGCAGTGCTGTGCTCATACTGAGTTCTGGCCTCTCTCCCCTGTTGCGATAGCCTTGAATAAATCTTCCTTGCCTGTTTAATTTTGTGCAGTGCAATCACTGCTTTGACACCACACTTACATTAGAGAAGGAAGGGAAACCCAGGAATGACAGAGAGGTTGGTAAAGTGATAAACAAAGAACAATAAAAGATTCTTCCACTCCAGGTCCCTAAGGCATAAGTCAGCCCTAAACTAGGAAAAGGCAAACATCTATGAACTGGAAATGATATTTAAATTTTAAATTTCACTTTACTGGAACCATCTTTTTTAATACCTAAAAGTGAGTTATAATAAATGATAAAAAATTCTGTAATTGAAAGTGTTCTGAAAGTGATGGCTTCTCCTAAGGAGTCATTCAAGAGGTGGGGGAGGAGGGGAGATTAAACAGTTTATTTAAGGGCAGTTGTTGGGTAAAAAATATAGATATTTTTTGATGTACTGTTCCAAGTTCAATACTCTAATCAGACATTTAAATTACTTTAAAAAATATAATATATACTGTATTAATACAAGTAAGTACATAAAATAACTAACAAAATATGCGTAGGACTTCACTGGAAAAAAAAAGTCAGCCATGATAATTGAAAGGTATAGTGTATTTCATTATTAAGAGACAAAGTATTAATGTATCAGTTATCCCCAATCTATATTCAATTTTTAAAATTCAAATTAGACTACCATTTCTCCTATTTTTAATAATTTTTCTCCTAAAAAATGCAATCCAGGTAGATTAAATGATTAAATATAAAAAGCAAAACTTTTGGAATAAAAGAGAGGGATACATTTTAATCACATCAAGTAAGGGAGGACTTTTTGATGAAACATATAACAACTACAAAGCCTATAGAAAAAGATTATTGAAATTGAGTACATCAAAAACTATAACATTGAATCAAGAAAAAATGTGAACAAGGTGAAAAAGAGGATCAGACACTGAGAATATAAGTCCCATTGATTCCCATTATCATCTCTACACACGTACAGACTTCATGCCTCAAAGATGGATTGTTCTTGTCCCTTCCTATGTAAAACCAAACTCTCTACTTGTGCACTAAATTCCATCCCCTCTTTTCTACTCAAAAACTTTACTCCAATAATTCTGACCTGTTTTACTTATATATATTCAAATGTTTGTTCTCTACCAGATAATTCTCATTGGCTTACAAGTAGGCTGTATTTCTCCCATTCTGAGCATGAAAGAAAATACGAAGTTTCTCTTGAACCCACTTTTCCTGCCTGCTATTTATGCTCTGTTTTGCTCCCATTTCGTAGCAATAATCCTTGAATAACATTTCTATCCTCATCTCTGCTCCTCCAATTCTGTCTTAAATCCAGTCCAATTAGATTTTGCCCGCAGATATATACTCATGACTCATGCTGTTAAATCATCACATTGACCTAGCAATAGCATTTGTCACAGCTGATCATGCTCGTCTTTTTCACTCACTTTCTTCCACTTTTCCTGATTGTCCTTGTCCCTCATTTTTAACTCTTCACAGCTTATTTGCTGGTTTCTCCTCTTCTTTCTCATCTCTTAATCTTGAAGTGGCCCAGTGCTCAGTGCATTTTCCTCTCCCCGTTTTTCCTTTGAAATCTCATTCATTCCCAGCACTTTAAGTACTATTTTTGTGCCAGCAATTTTAACATCTATGTCTCCAGTTCACATTTTTCTCCTGAGATCTGGAGTTCTATATATATTCACCAATTTACATCAGAATGAATAATCTAATCAACGTTATTATCTGTTAGTAATACCTTGAAAATATTTCCAGAACCTGACCATTTCTCACCGTTTCTCACCACCTTCACTGCTTCTCTCTTAGCCCAAAGGCAACATGATCTCCTCTGAGTTCTGTAATATTTCCTAACTTGTCTCTCTGCTTTTATTTTGCCTCCTTTACAGTCTATTCTTAAGAGAGTAGCTAGAGTACTCATCCTTTAAAAAGCTAAGTGACTCCCATCCTCAAAACCTTGCAACAGAGCCCATTCTACTTCAAGTTAACGCTAATGATCTTAAATTACGTTGCAAGGCCCATCTGCTCTCAATCCCCCACCTCAGCCATCATCTCTTCATACTAGTAACTGCTTCATTCCTTTTCACTCAAGGGGCCATTTTCCTCTCCCTCCAACACTCTGAGAATGTTCCTGCCAAAGGGCATTTGTTTCAAATGAAGAGATATATGACATACAATTACTTCATGTTTTTATTATGTAAAAACCTTGTTCTATATTTTACATATAATCCATGATAAACCAAAGGAAAACCAACAAAGACAACATTAAAAAGTGAGCAAAGAATATGAGCACGTAGGTCACAAAATATGCAATATAAATGAGTAATAAGCGTATGTATTATAGAAGGGAACTGCTGGTGGCTGTGCAATTCTTACAATATGAGGGCTGTTATAAATTTTGTATCAAGAGCATTAAATTATTTTCTTTTTGCTTTTGATCCCTGTACCCATTTCTCTCACTCTCTGCCCCCACCTCCAGAAACCACAAATCTGTTCTCTGTCTGTATAAACTTGGTTTTTTGTTTGTTTTTAGATTCCTTATATAAACTAGGTCATATGGTATTTGTCTTTCTCTGGCTTATTTCAGTTAGCATAATGCCCTGAAGGTCCATTTATGTTGTTATAAATAACAAGATTTCATTCCTTTTTGTTGCTGAATAATATTCCATTTGCCAAAAGTTCTTTGTCCATTCATCCATTGATGGACACTTAGGTTGTTTCCATAGATAGCTTGGCTATTATAAATAATGCTGAATTGCACATAGGGTTCATGCATCTTTTTGTATGTTTTCATTTTCTTCAGATAAATACCCAGAAGTGAAACTGCTGGGTCATATGCAGTTCTATTATTAATTTTTTGAGGAACTTCTATACTGTTTTCCACAGTGGCTGCATCAATTTACATTCCCACCAATAATGCACAAGGGTTCCCTTTTCTCCACATTCTTGTCAATACTTGTTATTTCTTGTCTTTCTGTTAATAGCCATTGTACAAGGTGTGAGGTGATGTTCATTGTGGTTTTGATTTGCATTTCCCTGATAATTAATGATGTTCAGCATCTTTTCATGTACTCGTTGGCCTTCTGTATGTCATCTTCAGTAAAATGCTGATTCAGATCTGCCCATTTTTATTCAATTTTTTTTTTTTTTTTTTTTGCTGTTGAGTTGTATGAGTTGTTTTTATCTATTTTGGGTATTACCCCTTATCAAATATATTATTTTCAAATATTTTCTCGTAAACTATTGTCTGTGTCTATGAGTTTCTGTTTCTCATTTGTTTGTCTTGTTCTTTTGTTGTTTTTGGTTTATATACCACATATCAGTGAAATCACATGGTTCTCTGCTTTTTCTGTCAGACAATAGTTTAGTGGTTACCACAGGGTAAGGCGGTTAGGGGGTGGGAGAAGAGGGTAAGAGGGATCAAATATATGGTGATGGAAGGAGAACTGATTCTGGGTGGTGAACATACAATGGGATTTATAGATGATGTAATACAGAATTGTACACCTGAAATGTATGTAATTTTACTAACAATTGTCACCCCAATAAATTAAAAAAATAAATTTAAAAAAATGTATATTTTCTCCTAAAGGGAACCCTTGAGAACTGTTGGTGGGATTGCAGATTGGTGCAGCCACTATGGAAAACAGCATAGAGGTATCTCAAAAATCTGAAAATGGAACTACCTTATGATCCATCAATTCCACTCCTAGGTATCCATCCAGAGAAATCCAAAACTCTAATTCAAAAACAATTATGCACCCCTATGTTTATTGCAGCACTATACACAATAGCCAAGACATGGAAACAACCGAAATGCCCATCGGTAGACGACTGGATTAAGAAACTGTGGTACATTTATACAATGGAGTATTACGCAGCCATAAAGAAGAAGGAAATCTTACCATTTGCAACAACATGGATGGACCTAGAGAACATTATGTTAAGTGAAATAAGTCAGTCAGAGAAAGATAAATACCATATGATCTCACTTATATGTGGAATCTAAAGAAAAGAATAAATGAATGAACTAATCAGAAACAGTTTCAGAGATATAGAGGAAAAACTGAGGGTTGCTAGATGAGAGGGGGTGTGGGGATAAGGGGGAAGGTGATGGGATTAGAAAGCACAGTCAGTAACCACAAGATGGCCACAGGGATACAAAAGTTAATTTGGGGAATTTAATCAAAATAATGTAAAGACTTTGTAGGGTATCCGATGGACACTTGTCTCATTAGGGAGAGCACCTCAGGGAAGATGTAGATGCCTGATCACTGCACTGTACAACTGAAGCTGAAGCTGAACAATAATGAATGTCAACTACAAGTTTATATATGTATATATATACATATGTATATATGTGTATATATATATATATATATATATATATATATATATATATATATATATGTAATGTATATAGTTACAAGAAGTGGAGTACAGCATTAGGAATAGAGACAGTGGAAATGTAATGGCTCTGTGGGATGTCAGAGGGGTAGTGGATGGGGGGAGGAGGGTTGATACAGTGTGAGGGATATAAATGATAAATGTCTAATTATTACATTGTTTTGTGCACCTGAAACTAATAAAAAATAAATAAATAAAATATAATAAAAATTCCTTATGGACAGCCAAAAAAAGTGAAAAAATAAAAGCTCCTTTATAGACACACACACACAGACACACACACACACACGCACACACACACACACAAATTCCTATTCAGTAGGTTGCCTCTTCATCTAATTGATGGATTCCTTTCCTGAGCAAAATAACTAAATTATAATTAATGCTCTTTAAGCAAAATTCATCAAATGATTTTTGTTAAGGTAATAATAAAATGCTATGACTACAATGTTTTGCATACATGTGTTTTATTATCACACTGTTATTATACACTTTAATTAAACATTGGAGATATAAATATAGTTATTAATTTTTAAATAATTATTAATATAAAATATATTTAGCACCCATTCAACATAATGTTTTGGGGAATATTTAATGATTTAGAATATGAAATAAAAATGTAGCATGCGTATGTTTATGTATGTGTGTGTGTACCAGAAAAAAAATATATATACATATATATGTATATATATGTGTGTATATATGTAATATATACACCATTGAGTATATGCCAGTGAGTATTAGCTCCAAGAAGTGGAATTAGAATTTATTTTAAAATGTACTCCTTATCCTTTGGTATATTTTACGTCTTATAATATAAATATGAGTGGGCTTCAGAATTTTGTAATGAACATTTTATACACTAATCTATGCTAATTCATGTTTGGTTTTGTCAGAAACATAGAGTATGGATGGTTCTGGACTTGAGTTAAAAATAAAAAGGGAAAATTGGAACTGGAGAGAGTAAAGAAAAAGCATCCCTATCTAAGTCAGAAGATTTGTTTATTATTAATTTGGGGATGTTATACAAAAAAGTTTTAGAATGATAGATGTTATTCACATTGGTGACGTTATTCTTGCAAAGCATTTACATCCATTAACTCAGTTGATTTTTAAAATACTTTTAAGTAAATGTTACCAGTATGGCCTGTCTTGCTCAAAGTCATGCACTCATTTATTTATTCACAAATAGATATTGAGTCCCCGGTATGTTTTCTAGACCAGAAAATACAGCAGTGAACAAGACGGATCCATTCTCTGTGTTATGGAACTTCAACCTTGATGGACCCTGGATTTGAGACCATCCTTTAACTCCAAGTTCATTGTCTTTCACTACACTGAAGTAAGCATGTGGGGGTAAATCTAATTTGAAGCTTTCTTTTTCTTTATAGGTTTCTATTTGTCCTCTGACAAAGTAATTCATCTAAATGTCTACTTAGCAAAAGACTTTATATACTTTGCAAATAATTTAATTAAAATCTAAACTATGTGGATGAAATATTTCTCTTCTATGTATCAGTTTGCTGGTGACCACTTGCTTATACTGTACTTAGAAAGCTGCCAAACAAATATAATCTTTCCATTTGGTAATAGGAAACAATTACCAGGCTATCATCTTCTACATTATGTTTCATCTTGGCATTAACTTTAATGAAATAATAATGTACCTGGCACCAGAATATCATCTATCATCCAAGGATCAGTATGTAACAAACATTAATTAAGCCACACAATAGCTCTGTAACAGAAAACATTATCAATCCTGAAATTGAATAAATTGTTGAATAGGGAAAATGCTGATGGGAAACCCATTTTGAACTAAACAGAAGAGAGTAGGTTGCCAACTTGAATACGTTCAGTCTATTACTTTACTCAAAGAACTAGAAAAAATGTTGGGGATGAGTGGGGACTGCTCAAAAGAGAAGGAAACCCAACTCCTGAGAATGGGGTACAATGTCTCACTTTTTCACTTAGTTTAGTATATGAATACCCCATCCTAATTAATCTAAAAAGAAGTTTGGTTGACAATTTAAGAAACCTCAAAGCACTGTTGGTTAAAATCACAAAGAAAAAGCCCTAATCTAGTCCATAAAAAAAAAAAAAAAAAAGTTTGTAACTGAAGTAACCAGTTGAATACCAGACATACACAAATAATTAGTAAAAATATTCTAGCCACTGAAAATGACTCAAAATTCATAACTTTCTGAAATAAATTAAGAAATATTTGCTCTTGAAACACAACTTATTTTTATATTTAATAGAAAGTGTGAAGTTAACGTTGTCATCAAAGGAGGTCACTGATCTATAAATAAAAAAATATTGAAATATATATATATATATATATATATATTTCAATTCCAATAAAATTTTTCTGTTAGATGAGGCTTTTAAGTTCTGGTTAAGGAAATCACTTTGCTCATTTTCCATCTGGCAGGGTAATACTTCTGTATCTCAAGACCAAAGACAATCCTCATCTCGCATAGAAATGGTCAAAAAAAAAATGAACTTCAATAACATGCTATCTGCACCCACTACATGTATCTATAAGAAAGATGACATTCTGTTTATCATGCAGCTTTCTTGTGTGTAACTTTATCTAACTTTAATAATTCCTGGATTTTGTGCAATTCCACTATAAAAAAAGATTTCACACATTTTGCTGATTTGCAATTGGCAATAACTACCTTTCAAAGGTAAGGCTGTGAAGAAACATCAGAGGTGAGGGGCTAATGGTTTGCTCAGGTAATATACTACATTTGCATTTTCTACAGCTCTTGTAATTTGTAGAGCTATATTGTGTTTGTGTGAAAGATGATTTTAGAATTACTTCTATCCTTTCAAGCACAAGTAGTTGAAAAATATTGAATGAAGATGAGATTGGTCATTAAGCTCTGAAATATGCAGAGAATGTTCTCATGCATTTCTGCATTTAGATTATGTCATCCATAAAAACTAGTTTCTTGGTTATTTTGATTGCCTTTTCAAAAATACTTGACAGCTGCATGCTCTGTTAATATGGTATGTGAGTTCTTGGGAATGTACAGGTTTGTTTACTTATCACGTAATAAAGTTAAGATCACCCTATTAAATACTAATTAGTTTACTGGGGATACGATTCTAAACTGTATGAGTTAATCTAATCTTCTAAAGAATGAACTATTAATGTTTTAAGTAGTTGCACTCAGAAATAAAAATCAATTGATTTTTACTTAAAAGTTCAATCACTTTAAAGTATATAACAAAACTGCTTTCTTTTTTAAATCTTTTACCTGAAATTTTATCTTGCCTATATTCATTCACACTTCATCATCCTTATTTAGCTAAAACATTGCACATATTGATCTATTATTTTAAGACAATATTATTAGGTTGGTGCAAAAGTAATTGCGGTTTAAAAGGTTAAAAAAAAATTTGCAAAACCCGCAATTACTTTTGCACCAACATAATACTTAGGACTCAGGAGTATGAGTTTTGTGAAAAGGATACTACTAAAAGGAATGAAAATATTTTCTTAGTTAAATATTATTAATAATACCTACATTTACTAAACAATAATTTTTTGTTAGGAATGTGGTAAGTGCTTTTTAAGTATTTGCTCATTTAATCCTCATAGAATTTTGTGAGATAGGCACTGTACTAGAATTAACATGGTTATATGTATGTATTTGAGGAATAGGCATAAAGTAAAAATGTAATTTGCTGAAAGCTACAAGTAAGTGACAGATCTGTGCTCTGAACACAATACTGAATTGTGTCTTGCTGCATCAATGGAGTTGGTGAAGCATTTCAGTCACTAAGAGAATACAGAGCAGGGAGCATGGATCGTTCTACTTTCCTGCAGTAGATGGATGTGAAGCTGTGAAAATATGACTTTGGTTTCCATTATTTGATAAGGAAATCATAGGTCTGGACTTTAAGACACAGGTGATAGTATCTATACCTAAAAAGGGCTGATAAATTTGAAAAGAAAGTATAATATTGACTTTTTTCTTAGTAATTATATTTTCCAATGTTATGTAGACCCTATTAAGTCAAGCGTCTCTGTTGCTAGGTTCCCAGGGAGAAACACTTCTTTCCTAAGCAGACCTAGATAAATTGATCACTAAGATTGCACGCTGTAGAATAACTGGCCATCTTGACTAAAAATAATATTTAGAATGACACTCTGTACAGTGTGAGAAAAAAAAATTCAGGCTACTGATGCTAAGTTAAAAGTATATTGTGATAGACTTTCAAGTTATAATTATAAAAGCCAAATTCTATGCAATACTTATGAATCCCACAGGAAAACTCTAGAGAATTCAAAATACTATTTAGTGTTTCCACAGAATAGTGCTGTCTGGGCAATAGTGTGAGCCTGTGGCAGTCAGGACATGATGAGACCTGCCTGTGAGTCGGTATAAAAGGGCACATTAGAACAGAGCTCCTCGCGTAGGATTGGCGCCCCAAGCTGGCTCATTCTGGTTGCAACAAAGTCTTAATACTTGCACATACCGTCTCCCAAGTAATGTTTTCTGGTTAGTACTAAAGTGGCTTTACTTGTGTGTCGCCTATTTTTTCCTTTAATTTTTAAATGATTCTTTGTTTGAAAAGTATTCTATTTTGCAGGCCATATCTATAGGTTTGATTTAAGTAAAGTGGATCAGTATTTATTAGGAAAATCCTAAATTACACAAATGAAAATATTGCTTGGGAATATAGTTTTCTTAATTTCATTGAGATACTAGTGCTGTTATTAGATATAGTTAGTATCTTTTTCAACATTACTCCATTTGAGAGTAAGAATAATCTTGATAAAATATCTAGGTCCTAAATATTAGTTTCTATTGTTCATGTGCCCAGGAGACAGGGAAGCTTTTTAAAAAATACAATCATGGTATTGGTTTAAGCTTTGTGACCTACAACTATTACTCAAGAGTTTAAGCTAACAAAAATAATATTGAATTAATTAACACATGAGTAGAGCTCCTATTTCACTGGCCAGTTTACTTCCTAATTCCAGAAATCATGTTCTGTGGATGCTTCCCAAAATAAACAATACCATTTGTGTATGTTTCTAAAAATTAAGAAGCAAAAAAGAAAAAGGAAGGGGAAGAAGAACTGGAGGAGAGGGAGCATAATATATATGATATAGCCTACATGAGAGATACTGTTTTCATCCCATTTTATCAGGAAGTGCACAGAGAGGCTGCATAACTCTGCCAAAGTCTGAGATTTGAATCCCCATGATCTGGCTCCGGAATCTACATTCGTAATGACTATGTTATACCACCTTTCTATAAATTTGAAAAATGCTGCTCCATAGTTCTGCAAATTGTTTTTGAACACAAGAATCCACTGATCCAGATATGGAATACTGTGTTTCCCCAAAAATAAGACCTAGTCAGACAATCAGCTCTAATGTGTCCTTTGGAGCAAAAATTAATATAAGACCAGGTCATACAATATAATACAATACAATACAATACTGGTCCTATATTAATTTTTGCTCCAAAAGACACATTAGAGCTGATGGTCCAGCTAGGTCTTATTTTGGGGGAAACACGGTATTTGTTTTAAATTGTTTGTTTCAGTTATAGTAATGGAATTGCATTGTCCATTCATATCCTCCTAATCCTCTATGGTAAAAACATACATGGCAGTACACCCTTTACTGTGCTTTCATTTTCCATGGTTTCAGTTATCCACGGTCAACCACAGTCTGAAAATATTAAATGGGAACTTCCAGAAAAAAACATTTCATAAGTATTAAATTGCACATTGTTCTCAGTAGCATGACGAACTTGTGTGCCTTCGTGCTCTGTCCCAGCTGCACAGTAATCATCCCTTTGTCCAGTGTATCCATACTGTGTATACTCCCCAACCGTTTGTCACTCAGTAGCCATCTTAGCTATGAGACTGGTTGTCACATATACACATAGAGAGAGAGAGACCACATTCAAATAATTTTTATTACAATAGACTGTTATAATTGTTGTATTTTATTGTTGTTAATCTCTTATTGTGCCTAATCTATAAATTAAACTTTATCAAAGGTATGTATTATCAAAAAAAACCATATTAATAATATAAATAAGGTTCAGTACTATCCAGTTTGAGGCACACCTAACTCAGTGAGAAAAGATGTGTGTATGTGTAGCAATCCTGGTGGTGGGGGAGGGAGTAGGGGGGTCTTGCTCCAGCCATTCATTTGGAGACTCAGATGAATAGCAACTCTTCCATCTTCAACACATGGCTTCTCCAGTCTCGGCAACAAAAGGGAGTAGAGAGCATGTTGGAATGCACATAGAAAAATTTAAGCGTCTGTCCTAGAGGTAGCACATATCACTCCCTCCACCTTACTGCACTTTGATTGTAACTTAGTTTCATCTCTAAATCCAACTGCAATGAAGATCTGGATGGTAGTCTTTGCAGTGTGCACAGATGAAAAACAAGAGAAAAGATTTTGGTAGATGGCCAGTAGCTTCTGCCATGCAAACCAATGTGCATTACTAATTTCTGGATTCAAGTTTGTTTTCGCTATAGGATCCTAAATATTTTAAGACTTTGTTTCGTTTCCTCATAAACATGATCAACTCTTTGTTTAGAATACTTTACAATATGACTTAAGCAGAGAGCAGCATTTTAGCTCTCTTACACACGCAGAGGGAACGATTCTATACTTGGAACATGAAAAACTAATTTGAAAGCTAAGCTTTCTGACTCTGGGGTACCAGTTCGATTTCCTCTTGAACAGTCAGCTGTGTTGCATCATCCCAGAGGAACACATGGAGGAGAGAGGGATGTTTGAATGGAGAGGCTGCAGGATGCGACAGCAGAAGGAGTGGCCTAATAGTCAGATGTACTGTAAGGAGCAGTCACAGCTCAGACAGCTTTCCCTTCTTAAGAAAAACCATGCTGCTTTAAGAGGCTGAACAGCAGAAACAACAAAATTTTGCTGGGAAATTAGAAACCCACAACAGAGTAGAACGAGGCAAGAGGACTTCATCATCTTACAGTGATCATCTTTAGGCCTGCGTCTAAAACTTCTCTATTCCTTTGCAGAAGCATAAATGAAACACCAAGATATCTGGCTGATCACAGTTAAATTCCCTCAAGCGATTAACCATCTACCGCTGGATTATCTTTGAACAATCCTCATACACTTTGAAGGATCTTCCTTCTGTATTGTTCTATTTTGCACTTCTTGAAAATATTATAACACTTGTTTGGAACATTCCCCTCCTACCTCACCCTCGTATCTTTTTATCTGATAATTGCATTCTTCAGATCTCAATACTCCCGATTCTCTGAACATCCTAGACTGAACTTGCTCTCACACGTAGGGACTACTCCCTTACGATGTACACTTTCCCTTTTAGACAGACATTGCATGATATTGATCTGTTAGATGCTTGACGTCCCCTTTTAAACTGTAAACACCCTGAGGACCAGGATTGGGCACCTACAGTATACTGCCCAAGGCGGAGCATAGCCTTGGCAATACTAGGCACCAGCCAATCGTTGTTGCATAAAAATGTTTTCATTATATATCTTCCAATATATAGCATCTATTATTCAACCCTTAATGTAGACCAGTCACATATCTGAAGCAAAATTTTGAAACTTGGAGTCCCTAAACAAGTTTCAGAAAATGCTCAAGGCTCAGAATTGAAGACTTTCTGATTCATTCTAAAATCAAGTGTTTCCTAAGTTATTTACGCCAGTTGACCAAGCACAATATATACGAAAAGTCAAGGCTATGGGACACCCATAGATTATCTCGCTAGTACAATAGTCCTCCCTTATCACACAGGCACCCCAGGGTCAGAAAGCTTAGCTTTCAAATTCTTTTCACGTGTTCCAAGTACAGAATCATTCTCTCTGCACGTGTAAGAGCTAAAATGCTGCTCTCTGCTTAAGTCATGCTGTAAAGTATTCTAAACAGAAAGAATTGATCATGTTTATGAGGAAACGAAACAAAGTCTTAAAATATTTAGGATCCTATAGAGAAAACAAACTTGAATCCAAAAATTAGTAATGCACATTGGTTTGCATGGCAGAAGCTACTGGCCATCTACCAAAATCTTTTCTCTTGTTTTTCATCTGTGCACACTGCAAAGACTACCATCCAGATCTTCATTGCAGTTGGATTTAGAGATGAAACTAAGTTACAATCAAAGTGCAGTAAGGTGGAGGGAGTGATATGTGCTACCTCTAGGACAGACGCTTAAATTTTTCTATGTGCATTCCAACATGCTCTCTACTCCCTTTTGTTGCCGAGACTGGAGAAGCCATGTGTTGAAGATGGAAGAGTTGCTATTCATCTGAGACTCCAAATGAACGTTTGGAGCAAGACCCCCCTACTCCCTACCCCACCACCACGATTGCCAGACATACACACATCTTTTCTCACTGAGTTGAATATCCTCCTTAGACTATTAGATAAGAGAGAAATATATTGTTTTCTGCTTGAGTCTTTAACATTTGCGTCTCTTTGCTACTGCAGCTTAGCATACCCTAACTGACACAGAATCTCTAAATTCTCATTCTTCATTTATGAAACATATTATACTATAAGTAGGAAAAAATGTGGCCTGTTAATATGATTCACTTTCCTCTTGATCAATTAAATTCCTTTGAGAAGGTCAAAAATTAACTCAATATATATTTATGGTTGTTTCGTAGCTCATGATATTTTAAATTTCTACAAGCAAAACCTAGAAGTATGAGTAATACCATTGTTAACCCAAGAAACTTGTTTTACCTTAATGGAGAATTCCTTTAAAGTACCGCCTTTTGGTTGCAGTGCCTTACTATTCTTAATCATGTATTTCATATTTGTGAAATCAAGTTCTTATAAGATTTCTCTATAACTCTTAAAATAATTATTCAAAGTGATAAAACCCTTACTTGGACCTGAAATTTTCTCTTTTATATTCAACACATATTATGTAAGTACATACGCTGGACTTTAGTTTGTTCTTCTGAAGCACGGTTATCGAAGTTTTTCACATAAAATTTTAAACATTTTAAAAATGTAAAACTTATTAATAAGCCATAGTGCTGTATATTATTAAAATATCCTTGCACCTAATTGGAAAATTATTAGTACTGGTTATGATTCTAAAGTTACTAAAATTTACCATGATGTTCTAGAAGAGCTCTGATTTATCATCCTGTATATATTATGCCATGAACATCAAATTGAAGGTCTTTGGCAGCCTTTGGTCTAGAGCAGGGGTGTCAAAACTGCAGCCCGCGGGCCAACTACGGTCCGCAATCCATTGTTAATTGGCCCGCAGCAAATTCCAAAAATATATTTAGTTTACTTAAATAAACCAGGTGAGGCAATACGTACTGCACCTCGAGTGAGTGGCCCGGCTGTTTGTGTATTTTACCGCATATGGCCCTTGGTAAAAAACGTTGAAAAAAGTTTGGACACACCTGGTCTAGAGTGACGTATATGAAGGAGTCCTGTGTGTTTCCATTACATAAGCCAAGGCAAATTTCTTCCCATTTGTCTTTCTTTTTCTACAGAGAAGCAAAAAAAAAGAAAAAGAAAAAAAAAAAAAAAAACTCATAAAAATTCTTTTTTGGTTAGCCATGATCAAAATACTAAAATATCCAGAGGGATCTTCTATCAAAGATATGTATTAAGGCTCAAACTCCTGCAAGAAGAGTTTATGCATCACTTAGCTTGAAATAAAATTTAAAAATTATAAAAGGCTTTCATATGAGTAAATTCCAATGCTTTTCTCTTAAATTAGTGGTTTCTTGTTCAATGCAACGTGTTACAACTCATCTAAGCCAACATTCATGACATCCAAAGAAGTCATTGATTTCTTCTTCGCATCTCTGGAACTGAGATTAGGAGCAGAAGTATCTTGGTGCCTATAGGCCCTTTCTAAGAATCTGGAATCTACTTTTCAATTTTTTATTCAGAAAAGCAGAGAAGGTAATGTGGGTTCTCATAATCTGTTTATGGACTCAAGCACCCATTCTTCTTCATCAATAATTCGGAGTCAAGGACTATCTCCATTTGAAACTGCCCCCTGAATTCCAACACGGTCATGCAGAGACACTTACAGACAACCAAAATTGCTCCGATACAAAGAGAAACCTATATTAGTAAATATTAGTAAATTTGATTAGCTTAAATCAAACAATGTTGAGCATTATTCTTTTAATATTTGCCTCATTTTTTTTTTTTTGCGTTAAAGATAAAGAATAGTGAAAAACATAGCACATATAATGATTGATTACTAGCTTCAGGAAGAGAATAAAAATGTGAGGAGATATTATAAAGATATTACATTTCTTAAGATAAATGAAGATCACCACTTCTTCTTAATCAAGGGATTTGTCTCATTATGTTTTAGTCTCACTTGTATTATCTACTCTGGCACAAAAATACTGACAGGGACATGAACCGAAAAGAGAGAAAGTGGGTTTTTAGATGCTGCTTCCAGACTCCATATCATGACTGAACTGTGAAAAGAGAAAAATGCCTGCTGGACATCTCTGAAACATTCCTCTGATAACCTCACACGCATGCTACATCCAAAATATAAGAAATCTCTGAGCATCTATCTGCAGAATACTTTTGATTGCTGGGCCATCTTCCCAGAAGCACTGTAAGAAACAGTTCTCCATCCACAGAGACCAGTTAACAATGAGCAGATATGCAGACAGTCATGTTTGATGACCAACTCTAAATCTTTTCCACAAGGAAAGGGGACTGATTCTAATTACTGAGCCAGAATGAGCCCTATTCTTACCTGTTCTGTAGCCAACATCTCTGCATGCCCAATCGCCATGATTTGTATCCATGTTGGAAGGACTAAACTCACAGGGATATGATAATCTCGTCATGTCAAAGCCAAATGCAGATAAGCTGATTATCACGGAGGGATTGAAGCAAGAGAAACTGGATAAAGGACTCTAAACATTTCTTATTATCAGCAAATGTGCACAGCAGCTGCTGGTAATCACCCATCACAACAAGCAGATAAACAGAAAAGGGAAAAATATTGTGGATGCACCCAAATTCCAAATCTTGGCACCTAACCGAATTTAGCACAGAGCATCAGCCTGAATTCAAATATGTGTGAATCACAATAATCATACAAAGAGCTAAATCACACATCTCAGGGCTTATCCAAGCTATTGCACGTTCTGCTAAGCTTCTCAGGGTCAACGTTCCATAGTCGCCCCCCCTCCACCCCCTACAGAGACACAGACACAAACATCCTCCCCAACAATGTGCTTTGTTACAGAATTATACAGCAACCATTACAGTCAACAAAAACCAAATGTTTGAATGTGTGAATCAAAGATACTGACAAGAACTTTCATCAAAATTAATTAAAAATACCAATTCCAATAACTATATGTGAGTGTGTGTTATACATGTATGTCTATCCATAGACACACACACGTATATATAGTATATACAGTACATATGTGTATATACACACACACACATACACATACACTATACACGAGGGGTGCCAAAAAAATGTATACAAGTGGACGCTTTGGTCAACATTGCTCAAGCACTAGTTCACCGTAATCAGAAGTGTCTAGACGCTGATGGTAACCACTTTGAGCACCTCTTGTAATTGCAGAAGTCAAATGTGACTTGTATTCATCTTTTGTTATTCGTATAAATTCAGTATTACAATTAATACAGTTTTTTCCTTTCTTAAAATGTGCAAACATTTTTTGGCACCCTCTGTATATTCAATCAGAATATTTGACACACAACATTTATTAAACTTATCAATAGGCCTAATCTCATGAAGTTTGTTATGCCATTAGGACAGTGAAAACACAGGGGCTAGTGAACACAGTGAAGGTTGGCCTGAGGAATCCTTGTGGTGATGAATCTGTTGCATATTTTGACTACAGTGGTGATACCCAGAGCTATACTTGTGTTAAAATTTCATAAAACTACACACATAAAGAGTGCAAGTAAATTTGAGAGGATCTGAGTAAAATTGGTGGATCATATCAATGTCAACATCCTCGTTGTGATACTGTGCTTTGCAAGGTGTTACCACAGGGGGAAACTGGACAAAGGGCACATGGGATCTGTATAATTCCTTACCACTGCACGTGAATCTAGAATGATCTCAAATTGAAAGGGCTTATTTAAAATAAAATTGAAATGTGATGTGATAAGTGCTAAGAGAAAAGGAAGAAAAGCTGTTATGGGGGTACATAGTAGGGCTATATAATCTAGACTGGTAGGTGAAGGAGATTGAACAGAAAGAGATTTGCCAATTTTCCAGGAAAATTAAAGTCCACGTATGAACATCAGTTTATACAAACAATGTATTCAGTCGAGGACATGTATTTCTGAGCATTGTTGAGTAATTCTGAATGTTCTCCAGGCAAGAAAAAAAAAAATTATATTAGAGAGGGAGTTAGTGGACAATTCTTGAGGGAATATGTGATTACATCACTATTTATGAATTCAGACCTTATAAGATATGTGAAGCCCTTTAAAGCTTATAATCTGGAGACACTATAATAATTTAATGGCCGCGTAGTGAATGTCATGGATTAGACTAAGATGGAGGTATGAGCAACATTAAGTAGTTGCAAAAATCTGGGTGGAATTCAGAACAGAGCGCCTGTCACAAACTGGGAACTGAACAAATATATGTTGAAAGGTGACGGTGGTAGTAGAGATAGCAAAGAGAGGATTTACAGCCTCGTATTGATTGTGTGGTAGCCAAAGTCATAGGTGACTCCTAGATTTCTTCCTGGGACAATTTAGGAAGAGACGACTCTAGGGTTACTGGTATGAGTCTTACATGTTTAATTGTACCATTTGTCTACATATAAACACAAATAAGTGTGAGCTTGTAATCCAGTTTCTTCTTTTTCCTTCTCCTTTCTCTAATGAAAAATTGCAATTTACTGTGGGTTGGAAAAATTGAGTGAATATAAAAGATACCCAGCCAAGACAAGCAGTCGAGTTTCTTTTTTCTTTCTTTATAGTGTCTCAAACCATGTTAAGTTATCCAAAAACAGTAAGACTGTATCACATTTTTTATTTCACTTTGGAAATAAGTGCACACTCCACGTTTTATCCCAAATATTCAAATAATATGTTCCTGCTGAAAATCAAAAGTATAATAGTCACCTGGACGATGAAAGCAGTGACTGTCAATAATTTGCAATGCTTTGAAGGCTGCCAAATAGGTGGCAAAACACTAATTTTTAACTTTATGATAACATATTGTACTTCTTTTATGATATCCCTGCAGTGGTGAAAATGGAAATTATTGACTCTGGGAACCTGGCCTACTGTGCTGTTAATCACTGTATTGCTATTAATTGATTTCCTTGGGAGTGAGCCAGACCCCAGACACTACTTATTAGATCTACGTCTGCCCCACTTGTGATGAAGTGATTTTGACTTTGCTTATAGTTTTTAGAGTAAAATGTCTGAATTTCAGAACCGCAATACCTTTATGTGGATAAATAAGAATCATTCAGTTTACACTATACAGTAATTGGTTGACTCTTTGAATGAGACTTGAATTGTTCTTCTCTACCCCTTGTCTGTATTATCATAAGTAAATAACTTGAAAGTATGCATTCAAATATTTAGTTCAGTTACCTTGCCCATGTGTGCAGATACCATACGACCTTTCATCATTTTGAAATAACACCTAGGGACCTTCCTACTTTGTCCAACCTATCGATAAAAATAATTCCATTTTGTAAAGAAAAAAGAAAAATTGTAATTTCTAGAAGCTAGAAGCTAAAAGTCACAACTTTATACTTATTTGTAACATACATAACTGGCAAGAGAAAGCATGAGGTTAGATATTAAATAAAACTGTAATTCAGAAGAAAAAAACTTGTAATAAGATATGCAAAGTAATAGAATGCTTATATTGACATGATATATTTATAAATGTATTTAAACAATGAACATACGTCTACCTTAACTAGGCAAAATCGGAGGACTATTATCCAACACCTTAAAAAATCTGATTGGTTGATCATTTTGCCCTTTTACTTAATACACTA